>NW_027136317.1:646521-969782 GCF_039906515.1 Pseudorca crassidens
GGTTCCGGCATGGCTCGCTGAGCCTTTGGTTAATTCCTCTTCCTGGTGGGAAATGAGAGTTAAATTTGCCCGTCCAGACAGCTCCAGCTACTCTCTCATTGGTTCTCCCTATTCCTGTTCATTTTCCGCAGAAATTGCAAACTGGGCCAAACAGGAGGTTAAAGGCACTGACTCTCCAAGTGGGGAGAGTGTTAGTAAAGCGTCTGGAATGTTGCACCCGAGTACCAGGGGACGAAAACTGAGACACATTTGAACACGTTTCCCGATCACACGGTGGATCATACTCTGGGTTCCACATGCATGTTTTAGCTGAAGGAAGAATCCCTTAAACCTGGAGAGTAGAGACATGGAATGGGTACCATGCAATATGACTTCAAAGGGTCTGCATTTGCTCACCGAACCTCACCAATCCTATCACTGCTGCGTTTATGCTGCTGTACACACGCTTGATTCTCTTTCAGAGACATATAAATCCACAGGTTTTAAGATTCTTACTAGTCAGGTATATTCTTAGGCGTTTAATATGGGGTGTTGAGTCCACTTCGTTGAGCAAGCAGTAGCTCTTGTCTATTACATATTTGGCTTATGGAAAGGTATCTGTGCTAATTTCAATCTCTGGTTTTATGCAGCACCCCAACTCACCTTTCCCCTTAAGCAAGCATAAGTTGGTTTTCTACATTTGAGACCCTATTCTGTTTTGTAATTCAGTTCCTGTGTAGCCAAGTTTACATTCCGTGTATTAGTGATATCTTATGATGTTTCTTTTTCTGTGTGACTTATTTCACTTAGAATCATCTTACCTGAATCCACTCATTATGCTGCTACTGGCCTGATGACATAGATTTCATTGCTGAGTGATATTGCATTGTACGTATGTACCACAACTTCTTTATCCATTTTTCGCTTTCTGCGATATTGAACGTGTACCGTAAACGAGGTTCTTGTAAACAGAGCCGTCCGAAACTTTGGGGTGGCTGTGTCTTTTTGATTTTAATTTCCCTAAGCTATAGGACCATAAGTGGAAGTGCCCTAGGCTCTGTTGCTTTGTTTTTTAGATGTTTCAGGAAACACCATACACTTCTCCAGAGTGGCTGTTGGTAATTTACATCCCGCCCATCAGCATAAGAAGGCTCCCAGTTCTCCATGGCCTGTCCTGCCTTTGTGGATTTTACACTTTTTTCAGATGGCCCTTTTGACCGGGGGGCAGTGAGACTTCATTGTAGTGCAGATTTCCTTTGCAAGCTTGCTTGGTTGGCCAAAAAGGGCGTATGCGTTTTTTCCTGAATATATTCAGGAAAAAACGCATACGCCCTTTTTGGCCAAGTGCATCATTGTGGACGTTCTGCCTCTTTTCCTATGCTTTACATGCAATTCCAGTCTACCTCCTGAAATCGGTTTCCTGCAATTCTGCCCCGCTTTCAAGTCCTCTTGGCAGCCTTACTTCAATATATTTTTGGACGATAGCTGTCATTTATAACTCTGCAGGTTTGTGAATAACAGTGCCCCTGAGCTCCTTTCTTCAACTAGCTTTCTTGTGAGCTGGCCGCAACACCGCATGATTGCTTCAGGCCCTAGTGTGGTTCCGGCATGGCTTGCTGAGCCTTTGGTTAATTCCTCTTCCTGGTGGGAAATGAGAGTTAAATTTGCCCGTCCAGACAGCTCCAGCTACTCTCTCATTGGTTCTCCCTATTCCTGTTCATTTTCCGCAGAAATTGCAAACTGGGCCAAACAGGAGTTTAAAGGCACTGACTCTCCAAGTGGGGAGAGTGTTAGTAAAGCGTCTGGAATGTTGCACCCGAGTACCAGGGGACGAAAACTGAGACACATTTGAACACGTTTCCCGATCACACGGTGGATCATACTCTGGGTTCCACATGCATGTTTTAGCTGAAGGAAGAATCCCTTAAACCTGGAGAGTTGAGACCCATGGAATGGGTACCATGCAATATGACTTCAAAGGGTCTGCATTTGCTCACTGAACCTCACCAATCCTATCACTGCTGCGTTTATGCCGCTGTACACACGCTTGATTCTCTTTCGGAGACATATAAATCCATAGGTTTTAAGATTCTTACTAGTCAGGTATATTCTTAGGCGTTTAATATGGGGTGTTGAGTCCACTTCGTTGAGCAAGCAGTAGCTCTTGTCTATTACATATTTGGCTTATGGAAAGGTATCTGTGCTAATTTCAATCTCTGATTTTATGCAGCACCCCAACTCACCTTTACCCTTAAGCAAGCATAAGTTGGTTTTCTACATTTGAGACCCTATTCTCTTTTGTAATTCAGTTCCTGTGTAGCCAAGTTTACATTCCGTGTATTAGTGATATCTTATGATGTTTCTTTTTCTGTGTGACTTATTTCACTTAGAATCATCGTACCTGAATCCACTCATTATGCTGCTACTGGCCTGATGACATAGATTTCATTGCTGAGTGATATTGCATTGTACGTAAGTACCTCAACTTCTTTATCCATTTCTCGCTTTCTGCGATATTGAACTTGTACCGTAAATGCGGTTCTTGTAAGCAGAGCCGTCCCAAACTTTGGAGTGGCTGTGTCTTTTTGATTTTAATTTCCCTAAGCTATAGGACCATAAGTGGAAGTGCCCTAGGCTCTGTTGCTTTGTTCTTTAGATGTTTCAGGAAACACCATACACTTCTCCAGAGTGGCTGTTGGTAATTTACATCCCGCCCATCAGCATAAGAAGGCTCCCAGTTCTCCATGGCCTGTCCTGCCTTTGTGGATTTTACACTTTTTTCAGATGGCCCTTTTGACCGGGGGGCAGTGAGACTTCATTGTAGTGCAGATTTCCTTTGCAAGCTTGCTTGGTTGGCCAAAAAGGGCGTATGCGTTTTTTCCTGAATATATTCAGGAAAAAACGCATACGCCCTTTTTGGCCAAGTGCATCATTGTGGACGTTCTGCCTCTTTTCCTATGCTTTACATGCAATTCCAGTCTACCTCCTGAAATCGGTTTCCTGCAATTCTGCCCCGCTTTCAAGTCCTCTTGGCAGCCTTACTTCAATATATTTTTGGACGATAGCTGTCATTTATAACTCTGCAGGTTTGTGAATAACAGTGCCCCTGAGCTCCTTTCTTCAACTCGCTTTCTTGTGAGCTGGCCGCAACACCGCAGGATTGCTTCAGGCCCTAGTGTGGTTCCGGCATGGCTCGCTGAGCCTTTGGTTAATTCCTCTTCCTGGTGGGAAATGAGAGTTAAATTTGCCCGTCCAGACAGCTCCAGCTACTCTCTCATTGGTTCTCCCTATTCCTGTTCCTTTTCCGCAGAAATTGCAAACTGGGCCAAACAGGAGGTTAAAGGCACTGACTCTTCAACTGGGGAGAGTGTTAGTAAAGCGTCTGGAATGTTGCACCCGAGTACCAGGGGACGAAAACTGAGACACATTTGAACACGTTTCCCGATCACACGGTGGATCATACTCTGGGTTCCACATGCATGTTTTAGCTGAAGGAAGAATCCCTTAAACCTGGAGAGTTGAGAACCATGGAATGGGTACCATGCAATATGACTTCAAAGGGTCTGCATTTGCTCACCGAACCTCACCAATCCTATCACTGCTGCGTTTATGCCGCTGTACACACGCTTGATTCTCTTTCGGAGACATATAAATCCATAGGTTTTAAGATTCTTACTAGTCAGGTATATTCTTAGGCGTTTAATATGGGGTGTTGAGTCCACTTCGTTGAGCAAGCAGTAGCTCTTGTCTATTACATATTTGGCTTATGGAAAGGTATCTGTGCTAATTTCAATCTCTGGTTTTATGCAGCACCCCAACTCACCTTTACCCTTAAGCAAGCATAAGTTGGTTTTCTACATTTGAGACCCTATTCTGTTTTGTAATTCAGTTCCTGTGTAGCCAAGTTTACATTCCGTGTATTAGTGATATCTTATGATGTTTCTTTTTCTGTGTGACTTATTTCACTTAGAATCATCGTACCTGAACCCACTCATTATGCTGCTACAGGCCTGATGACATAGATTTCATTGCTGAGTGATATTGCATTGTACGTAAGTACCTCAACTTCTTTATCCATTTCTCGCTTTCTGCGATATTGAACTTGTACCGTAAATGCGGTTCTTGTAAGCAGAGCCGTCCCAAACTTTGGAGTGGCTGTGTCTTTTTGATTTTAATTTCCCTAAGCTATAGGACCATAAGTGGAAGTGCCCTAGGCTCTGTTGCTTTGTTTTTTAGATGTTTCAGGAAACACCATACACTTCTCCAGAGTGGCTGTTGGTAATTTACATCCCGCCCATCAGCATAAGAAGGCTCCCAGTTCTCCATGGCCTGTCCTGCCTTTCTGGATTTTACACTTTTTTCAGATGGCCCTTTTGACCGGGGGGCAGTGAGACTTCATTGTAGTGCAGATTTCCTTTGCAAGCTTGCTTGGTTGGCCAAAAAGGGCGTATGCGTTTTTTCCTGAATATATTCAGGAAAAAACGCATACGCCCTTTTTGGCCAAGTGCATCATTGTGGACGTTCTGCCTCTTTTCCTATGCTTTACATGCAATTCCAGTCTACCTCCTGAAATCGGTTTCCTGCAATTCTGCCCCGCTTTCAAGTCCTCTTGGCAGCCTTACTTCAATATATTTTTGGACGATAGCTGTCATTTATAACTCTGCAGGTTTGTGAATAACAGTGCCCCTGAGCTCCTTTTTCAACTCGCTTTCTTGTGAGCTGGCCGCAACACCGCAGGATTGCTTCAGGCCCTAGTGTGGTTCCGGCATGGCTCGCTGAGCCTTTGGTTAATTCCTCTTCCTGGTGGGAAATGAGAGTTAAATTTGCCCGTCCAGACAGCTCCAGCTACTCTCTCATTGGTTCTCCCTATTCCTGTTCATTTTCCGCAGAAATTGCAAACTGGGCCAAACAGGAGTTTAAAGGCACTGACTCTCCAAGTGGGGAGAGTGTTAGTAAAGCGTCTGGAATGTTGCACCCGAGTACCAGGGGACGAAAACTGAGACACATTTGAACACGTTTCCCGATCACACGGTGGATCATACTCTGGGTTCCACATGCATGTTTTAGCTGAAGGAAGAATCCCTTAAACCTGGAGAGTTGAGACCCATGGAATGGGTACCATGCAATATGACTTCAAAGGGTCTGCATTTGCTCACTGAACCTCACCAATCCTATCACTGCTGCGTTTATGCCGCTGTACACACGCTTGATTCTCTTTCGGAGACATATAAATCCATAGGTTTTAAGATTCTTACTAGTCAGGTATATTCTTAGGCGTTTAATATGGGGTGTTGAGTCCACTTCGTTGAGCAAGCAGTAGCTCTTGTCTATTACATATTTGGCTTATGGAAAGGTATCTGTGCTAATTTCAATCTCTGATTTTATGCAGCACCCCAACTCACCTTTACCCTTAAGCAAGCATAAGTTGGTTTTCTACATTTGAGACCCTATTCTCTTTTGTAATTCAGTTCCTGTGTAGCCAAGTTTACATTCCGTGTATTAGTGATATCTTATGATGTTTCTTTTTCTGTGTGACTTATTTCACTTAGAATCATCGTACCTGAATCCACTCATTATGCTGCTACTGGCCTGATGACATAGATTTCATTGCTGAGTGATATTGCATTGTACGTAAGTACCTCAACTTCTTTATCCATTTCTCGCTTTCTGCGATATTGAACTTGTACCGTAAATGCGGTTCTTGTAAGCAGAGCCGTCCCAAACTTTGGAGTGGCTGTGTCTTTTTGATTTTAATTTCCCTAAGCTATAGGACCATAAGTGGAAGTGCCCTAGGCTCTGTTGCTTTGTTTTTTAGATGTTTCAGGAAACACCATACACTTCTCCAGAGTGGCTGTTGGTAATTTACATCCCGCCCATCAGCATAAGAAGGCTCCCAGTTCTCCATGGCCTGTCCTGCCTTTGTGGATTTTACACTTTTTTCAGATGGCCCTTTTGACCGGGGGGCAGTGAGACTTCATTGTAGTGCAGATTTCCTTTGCAAGCTTGCTTGGTTGGCCAAAAAGGGCGTATGCGTTTTTTCCTGAATATATTCAGGAAAAAACGCATACGCCCTTTTTGGCCAAGTGCATCATTGTGGACGTTCTGCCTCTTTTCCTATGCTTTACATGCAATTCCAGTCTACCTCCTGAAATCGGTTTCCTGCAATTCTGCCCCGCTTTCAAGTCCTCTTGGCAGCCTTACTTCAATATATTTTTGGACGATAGCTGTCATTTATAACTCTGCAGGTTTGTGAATAACAGTGCCCCTGAGCTCCTTTCTTCAACTCGCTTTCTTGTGAGCTGGCCGCAACACCGCAGGATTGCTTCAGGCCCTAGTGTGGTTCCGGCATGGCTCGCTGAGCCTTTGGTTAATTCCTCTTCCTGGTGGGAAATGAGAGTTAAATTTGCCCGTCCAGACAGCTCCAGCTACTCTCTCATTGGTTCTCCCTATTCCTGTTCCTTTTCCGCAGAAATTGCAAACTGGGCCAAACAGGAGGTTAAAGGCACTGACTCTTCAACTGGGGAGAGTGTTAGTAAAGCGTCTGGAATGTTGCACCCGAGTACCAGGGGACGAAAACTGAGACACATTTGAACACGTTTCCCGATCACACGGTGGATCATACTCTGGGTTCCACATGCATGTTTTAGCTGAAGGAAGAATCCCTTAAACCTGGAGAGTTGAGAACCATGGAATGGGTACCATGCAATATGACTTCAAAGGGTCTGCATTTGCTCACCGAACCTCACCAATCCTATCACTGCTGCGTTTATGCCGCTGTACACACGCTTGATTCTCTTTCGGAGACATATAAATCCATAGGTTTTAAGATTCTTACTAGTCAGGTATATTCTTAGGCGTTTAATATGGGGTGTTGAGTCCACTTCGTTGAGCAAGCAGTAGCTCTTGTCTATTACATATTTGGCTTATGGAAAGGTATCTGTGCTAATTTCAATCTCTGGTTTTATGCAGCACCCCAACTCACCTTTACCCTTAAGCAAGCATAAGTTGGTTTTCTACATTTGAGACCCTATTCTGTTTTGTAATTCAGTTCCTGTGTAGCCAAGTTTACATTCCGTGTATTAGTGATATCTTATGATGTTTCTTTTTCTGTGTGACTTATTTCACTTAGAATCATCGTACCTGAACCCACTCATTATGCTGCTACAGGCCTGATGACATAGATTTCATTGCTGAGTGATATTGCATTGTACGTAAGTACCTCAACTTCTTTATCCATTTCTCGCTTTCTGCGATATTGAACTTGTACCGTAAATGCGGTTCTTGTAAGCAGAGCCGTCCCAAACTTTGGAGTGGCTGTGTCTTTTTGATTTTAATTTCCCTAAGCTATAGGACCATAAGTGGAAGTGCCCTAGGCTCTGTTGCTTTGTTTTTTAGATGTTTCAGGAAACACCATACACTTCTCCAGAGTGGCTGTTGGTAATTTACATCCCGCCCATCAGCATAAGAAGGCTCCCAGTTCTCCATGGCCTGTCCTGCCTTTGTGGATTTTACACTTTTTTCAGATGGCCCTTTTGACCGGGGGGCAGTGAGACTTCATTGTAGTGCAGATTTCCTTTGCAAGCTTGCTTGGTTGGCCAAAAAGGGCGTATGCGTTTTTTCCTGAATATATTCAGGAAAAAACGCATACGCCCTTTTTGGCCAAGTGCATCATTGTGGACGTTCTGCCTCTTTTCCTATGCTTTACATGCAATTCCAGTCTACCTCCTGAAATCGGTTTCCTGCAATTCTGCCCCGCTTTCAAGTCCTCTTGGCAGCCTTACTTCAATATATTTTTGGACGATAGCTGTCATTTATAACTCTGCAGGTTTGTGAATAACAGTGCCCCTGAGCTCCTTTTTCAACTCGCTTTCTTGTGAGCTGGCCGCAACACCGCAGGATTGCTTCAGGCCCTAGTGTGGTTCCGGCATGGCTCGCTGAGCCTTTGGTTAATTCCTCTTCCTGGTGGGAAATGAGAGTTAAATTTGCCCGTCCAGACAGCTCCAGCTACTCTCTCATTGGTTCTCCCTATTCCTGTTCATTTTCCGCAGAAATTGCAAACTGGGCCAAACAGGAGTTTAAAGGCACTGACTCTCCAAGTGGGGAGAGTGTTAGTAAAGCGTCTGGAATGTTGCACCCGAGTACCAGGGGACGAAATCTGAGACACATTTGAACACGTTTCCCGATCACACGGTGGATCATACTCTGGGTTCCACATGCATGTTTTAGCTGAAGGAAGAATCCCTTAAACCTGGAGAGTTGAGACCCATGGAATGGGTACCATGCAATATGACTTCAAAGGGTCTGCATTTGCTCACCGAACCTCACCAATATTATCACTGCTGCATTTATGCCGCTGTACACACGCTTGATTCTCTTTCGGAGACATATAAATCCATAGGTTTTAAGATTCTTACTAGTCAGGTATATTCTTAGGCGTTTAATATGGGGTGTTGAGTCCACTTCGTTGAGCAAGCAGTAGCTCTTGTCTATTACATATTTGGCTTATGGAAAGGTATCTGTGCTAATTTCAATCTCTGGTTTTATGCAGCACCCCAACTCACCTTTACCCTTAAGCAAGCATAAGTTGGTTTTCTACATTTGAGACCCTATTCTCTTTTGTAATTCAGTTCCTGTGTAGCCAAGTTTACATTCCGTGTATTAGTGATATCTTATGATGTTTCTTTTTCTGTGTGACTTATTTCACTTAGAATCATCGTACCTGAACCCACTCATTATGCTGCTACAGGCCTGATGACATAGATTTCATTGCTGAGTGATATTGCATTGTACGTAAGTACCTCAACTTCTTTATCCATTTCTCGCTTTCTGCGATATTGAACTTGTACCGTAAATGCGGTTCTTGTAAGCAGAGCCGTCCCAAACTTTGGAGTGGCTGTGTCTTTTTGATTTTAATTTCCATAAGCTATAGGACCATAAGTGGAAGTGCCCTAGGCTCTGTTGCTTTGTTTTTTAGATGTTTCAGGAAACACCATACACTTCTCCAGAGTGGCTGTTGGTAATTTACATCCCGCCCATCAGCATAAGAAGGCTCCCTGTTCTCCATGGCCAGTCATGCCTTTGTGGATTTTACACTTTTTTCAGATGGCCCTTTTGACCGGGGGGAAGTGAGACTTCATTGTAGTGCAGATTTCCTTTGCAAGCTTGCTTGGTTGGCCAAAAAGGGCGTATGCGTTTTTTCCTGAATATATTCAGGAAAAAACGCATACGCCCTTTTTGGCCAAGTGCATCATTGTGGACGTTCTGCCTCTTTTCCTATGCTTTACATGCAATTCCAGTGTACCTCCTGAAATCGGTTTCCTGCAATTCTGCCCCGCTTTCAAGTCCTCTTGGCAGCCTTACTTCAATATATTTTTGGACGATAGCTGTCATTTATAACTCTGCAGGTTTGTGAATAACAGTGCCCCTGAGCTCCTTTCTTCAACTCGCTTTCTTGTGAGCTGGCCGCAACACCGCATGATTGCTTCAGGCCCTAGTGTGGTTCCGGCATGGCTTGCTGAGCCTTTGGTTAATTCCTCTTCCTGGTGGGAAATGAGAGTTAAATTTGCCCGTCCAGACAGCTCCAGCTACTCTCTCATTGGTTCTCCCTATTCCTGTTCATTTTCCGCAGAAATTGCAAACTGGGCCAAACAGGAGTTTAAAGGCACTGACTCTCCAAGTGGGGAGAGTGTTAGTAAAGCGTCTGGAATGTTGCACCCGAGTACCAGGGGACGAAAACTGAGACACATTTGAACACGTTTCCCGATCACACGGTGGATCATACTCTGGGTTCCACATGCATGTTTTAGCTGAAGGAAGAATCCCTTAAACCTGGAGAGTTGAGACCCATGGAATGGGTACCATGCAATATGACTTCAAAGGGTCTGCATTTGCTCACTGAACCTCACCAATCCTATCACTGCTGCGTTTATGCCGCTGTACACACGCTTGATTCTCTTTCGGAGACATATAAATCCATAGGTTTTAAGATTCTTACTAGTCAGGTATATTCTTAGGCGTTTAATATGGGGTGTTGAGTCCACTTCGTTGAGCAAGCAGTAGCTCTTGTCTATTACATATTTGGCTTATGGAAAGGTATCTGTGCTAATTTCAATCTCTGATTTTATGCAGCACCCCAACTCACCTTTACCCTTAAGCAAGCATAAGTTGGTTTTCTACATTTGAGACCCTATTCTCTTTTGTAATTCAGTTCCTGTGTAGCCAAGTTTACATTCCGTGTATTAGTGATATCTTATGATGTTTCTTTTTCTGTGTGACTTATTTCACTTAGAATCATCGTACCTGAATCCACTCATTATGCTGCTACTGGCCTGATGACATAGATTTCATTGCTGAGTGATATTGCATTGTACGTAAGTACCTCAACTTCTTTATCCATTTCTCGCTTTCTGCGATATTGAACTTGTACCGTAAATGCGGTTCTTGTAAGCAGAGCCGTCCCAAACTTTGGAGTGGCTGTGTCTTTTTGATTTTAATTTCCCTAAGCTATAGGACCATAAGTGGAAGTGCCCTAGGCTCTGTTGCTTTGTTTTTTAGATGTTTCAGGAAACACCATACACTTCTCCAGAGTGGCTGTTGGTAATTTACATCCCGCCCATCAGCATAAGAAGGCTCCCAGTTCTCCATGGCCTGTCCTGCCTTTGTGGATTTTACACTTTTTTCAGATGGCCCTTTTGACCGGGGGGCAGTGAGACTTCATTGTAGTGCAGATTTCCTTTGCAAGCTTGCTTGGTTGGCCAAAAAGGGCGTATGCGTTTTTTCCTGAATATATTCAGGAAAAAACGCATACGCCCTTTTTGGCCAAGTGCATCATTGTGGACGTTCTGCCTCTTTTCCTATGCTTTACATGCAATTCCAGTCTACCTCCTGAAATCGGTTTCCTGCAATTCTGCCCCGCTTTCAAGTCCTCTTGGCAGCCTTACTTCAATATATTTTTGGACGATAGCTGTCATTTATAACTCTGCAGGTTTGTGAATAACAGTGCCCCTGAGCTCCTTTCTTCAACTCGCTTTCTTGTGAGCTGGCCGCAACACCGCAGGATTGCTTCAGGCCCTAGTGTGGTTCCGGCATGGCTCGCTGAGCCTTTGGTTAATTCCTCTTCCTGGTGGGAAATGAGAGTTAAATTTGCCCGTCCAGACAGCTCCAGCTACTCTCTCATTGGTTCTCCCTATTCCTGTTCCTTTTCCGCAGAAATTGCAAACTGGGCCAAACAGGAGGTTAAAGGCACTGACTCTTCAACTGGGGAGAGTGTTAGTAAAGCGTCTGGAATGTTGCACCCGAGTACCAGGGGACGAAAACTGAGACACATTTGAACACGTTTCCCGATCACACGGTGGATCATACTCTGGGTTCCACATGCATGTTTTAGCTGAAGGAAGAATCCCTTAAACCTGGAGAGTTGAGAACCATGGAATGGGTACCATGCAATATGACTTCAAAGGGTCTGCATTTGCTCACCGAACCTCACCAATCCTATCACTGCTGCGTTTATGCCGCTGTACACACGCTTGATTCTCTTTCGGAGACATATAAATCCATAGGTTTTAAGATTCTTACTAGTCAGGTATATTCTTAGGCGTTTAATATGGGGTGTTGAGTCCACTTCGTTGAGCAAGCAGTAGCTCTTGTCTATTACATATTTGGCTTATGGAAAGGTATCTGTGCTAATTTCAATCTCTGATTTTATGCAGCACCCCAACTCACCTTTACCCTTAAGCAAGCATAAGTTGGTTTTCTACATTTGAGACCCTATTCTCTTTTGTAATTCAGTTCCTGTGTAGCCAAGTTTACATTCCGTGTATTAGTGATATCTTATGATGTTTCTTTTTCTGTGTGACTTATTTCACTTAGAATCATCGTACCTGAATCCACTCATTATGCTGCTACTGGCCTGATGACATAGATTTCATTGCTGAGTGATATTGCATTGTACGTAAGTACCTCAACTTCTTTATCCATTTCTCGCTTTCTGCGATATTGAACTTGTACCGTAAATGCGGTTCTTGTAAGCAGAGCCGTCCCAAACTTTGGAGTGGCTGTGTCTTTTTGATTTTAATTTCCCTAAGCTATAGGACCATAAGTGGAAGTGCCCTAGGCTCTGTTGCTTTGTTTTTTAGATGTTTCAGGAAACACCATACACTTCTCCAGAGTGGCTGTTGGTAATTTACATCCCGCCCATCAGCATAAGAAGGCTCCCAGTTCTCCATGGCCTGTCCTGCCTTTGTGGATTTTACACTTTTTTCAGATGGCCCTTTTGACCGGGGGGCAGTGAGACTTCATTGTAGTGCAGATTTCCTTTGCAAGCTTGCTTGGTTGGCCAAAAAGGGCGTATGCGTTTTTTCCTGAATATATTCAGGAAAAAACGCATACGCCCTTTTTGGCCAAGTGCATCATTGTGGACGTTCTGCCTCTTTTCCTATGCTTTACATGCAATTCCAGTCTACCTCCTGAAATCGGTTTCCTGCAATTCTGCCCCGCTTTCAAGTCCTCTTGGCAGCCTTACTTCAATATATTTTTGGACGATAGCTGTCATTTATAACTCTGCAGGTTTGTGAATAACAGTGCCCCTGAGCTCCTTTCTTCAACTCGCTTTCTTGTGAGCTGGCCGCAACACCGCAGGATTGCTTCAGGCCCTAGTGTGGTTCCGGCATGGCTCGCTGAGCCTTTGGTTAATTCCTCTTCCTGGTGGGAAATGAGAGTTAAATTTGCCCGTCCAGACAGCTCCAGCTACTCTCTCATTGGTTCTCCCTATTCCTGTTCCTTTTCCGCAGAAATTGCAAACTGGGCCAAACAGGAGGTTAAAGGCACTGACTCTTCAACTGGGGAGAGTGTTAGTAAAGCGTCTGGAATGTTGCACCCGAGTACCAGGGGACGAAAACTGAGACACATTTGAACACGTTTCCCGATCACACGGTGGATCATACTCTGGGTTCCACATGCATGTTTTAGCTGAAGGAAGAATCCCTTAAACCTGGAGAGTTGAGAACCATGGAATGGGTACCATGCAATATGACTTCAAAGGGTCTGCATTTGCTCACCGAACCTCACCAATCCTATCACTGCTGCGTTTATGCCGCTGTACACACGCTTGATTCTCTTTCGGAGACATATAAATCCATAGGTTTTAAGATTCTTACTAGTCAGGTATATTCTTAGGCGTTTAATATGGGGTGTTGAGTCCACTTCGTTGAGCAAGCAGTAGCTCTTGTCTATTACATATTTGGCTTATGGAAAGGTATCTGTGCTAATTTCAATCTCTGGTTTTATGCAGCACCCCAACTCACCTTTACCCTTAAGCAAGCATAAGTTGGTTTTCTACATTTGAGACCCTATTCTGTTTTGTAATTCAGTTCCTGTGTAGCCAAGTTTACATTCCGTGTATTAGTGATATCTTATGATGTTTCTTTTTCTGTGTGACTTATTTCACTTAGAATCATCGTACCTGAACCCACTCATTATGCTGCTACAGGCCTGATGACATAGATTTCATTGCTGAGTGATATTGCATTGTACGTAAGTACCTCAACTTCTTTATCCATTTCTCGCTTTCTGCGATATTGAACTTGTACCGTAAATGCGGTTCTTGTAAGCAGAGCCGTCCCAAACTTTGGAGTGGCTGTGTCTTTTTGATTTTAATTTCCCTAAGCTATAGGACCATAAGTGGAAGTGCCCTAGGCTCTGTTGCTTTGTTTTTTAGATGTTTCAGGAAACACCATACACTTCTCCAGAGTGGCTGTTGGTAATTTACATCCCGCCCATCAGCATAAGAAGGCTCCCAGTTCTCCATGGCCTGTCCTGCCTTTGTGGATTTTACACTTTTTTCAGATGGCCCTTTTGACCGGGGGGCAGTGAGACTTCATTGTAGTGCAGATTTCCTTTGCAAGCTTGCTTGGTTGGCCAAAAAGGGCGTATGCGTTTTTTCCTGAATATATTCAGGAAAAAACGCATACGCCCTTTTTGGCCAAGTGCATCATTGTGGACGTTCTGCCTCTTTTCCTATGCTTTACATGCAATTCCAGTCTACCTCCTGAAATCGGTTTCCTGCAATTCTGCCCCGCTTTCAAGTCCTCTTGGCAGCCTTACTTCAATATATTTTTGGACGATAGCTGTCATTTATAACTCTGCAGGTTTGTGAATAACAGTGCCCCTGAGCTCCTTTTTCAACTCGCTTTCTTGTGAGCTGGCCGCAACACCGCAGGATTGCTTCAGGCCCTAGTGTGGTTCCGGCATGGCTCGCTGAGCCTTTGGTTAATTCCTCTTCCTGGTGGGAAATGAGAGTTAAATTTGCCCGTCCAGACAGCTCCAGCTACTCTCTCATTGGTTCTCCCTATTCCTGTTCATTTTCCGCAGAAATTGCAAACTGGGCCAAACAGGAGTTTAAAGGCACTGACTCTCCAAGTGGGGAGAGTGTTAGTAAAGCGTCTGGAATGTTGCACCCGAGTACCAGGGGACGAAATCTGAGACACATTTGAACACGTTTCCCGATCACACGGTGGATCATACTCTGGGTTCCACATGCATGTTTTAGCTGAAGGAAGAATCCCTTAAACCTGGAGAGTTGAGACCCATGGAATGGGTACCATGCAATATGACTTCAAAGGGTCTGCATTTGCTCACCGAACCTCACCAATATTATCACTGCTGCATTTATGCCGCTGTACACACGCTTGATTCTCTTTCGGAGACATATAAATCCATAGGTTTTAAGATTCTTACTAGTCAGGTATATTCTTAGGCGTTTAATATGGGGTGTTGAGTCCACTTCGTTGAGCAAGCAGTAGCTCTTGTCTATTACATATTTGGCTTATGGAAAGGTATCTGTGCTAATTTCAATCTCTGGTTTTATGCAGCACCCCAACTCACCTTTACCCTTAAGCAAGCATAAGTTGGTTTTCTACATTTGAGACCCTATTCTCTTTTGTAATTCAGTTCCTGTGTAGCCAAGTTTACATTCCGTGTATTAGTGATATCTTATGATGTTTCTTTTTCTGTGTGACTTATTTCACTTAGAATCATCGTACCTGAACCCACTCATTATGCTGCTACAGGCCTGATGACATAGATTTCATTGCTGAGTGATATTGCATTGTACGTAAGTACCTCAACTTCTTTATCCATTTCTCGCTTTCTGCGATATTGAACTTGTACCGTAAATGCGGTTCTTGTAAGCAGAGCCGTCCCAAACTTTGGAGTGGCTGTGTCTTTTTGATTTTAATTTCCCTAAGCTATAGGACCATAAGTGGAAGTGCCCTAGGCTCTGTTGCTTTGTTTTTTAGATGTTTCAGGAAACACCATACACTTCTCCAGAGTGGCTGTTGGTAATTTACATCCCGCCCATCAGCATAAGAAGGCTCCCAGTTCTCCATGGCCTGTCCTGCCTTTGTGGATTTTACACTTTTTTCAGATGGCCCTTTTGACCGGGGGGAAGTGAGACTTCATTGTAGTGCAGATTTCCTTTGCAAGCTTGCTTGGTTGGCCAAAAAGGGCGTATGCGTTTTTTCCTGAATATATTCAGGAAAAAACGCATACGCCCTTTTTGGCCAAGTGCATCATTGTGGACGTTCTGCCTCTTTTCCTATGCTTTACATGCAATTCCAGTGTACCTCCTGAAATCGGTTTCCTGCAATTCTGCCCCGCTTTCAAGTCCTCTTGGCAGCCTTACTTCAATATATTTTTGGACGATAGCTGTCATTTATAACTCTGCAGGTTTGTGAATAACAGTGCCCCTGAGCTCCTTTCTTCAACTCGCTTTCTTGTGAGCTGGCCGCAACACCGCAGGATTGCTTCAGGCCCTAGTGTGGTTCCGGCATGGCTCGCTGAGCCTTTGGTTAATTCCTCTTCCTGGTGGGAAATGAGAGTTAAATTTGCCCGTCCAGACAGCTCCAGCTACTCTCTCATTGGTTCTCCCTATTCCTGTTCATTTTCCGCAGAAATTGCAAACTGGGCCAAACAGGAGGTTAAAGGCACTGACTCTCCAAGTGGGGAGAGTGTTAGTAAAGCGTCTGGAATGTTGCACCCGAGTACCAGGGGACGAAAACTGAGACACATTTGAACACGTTTCCCGATCACACGGTGGATCATACTCTGGGTTCCACATGCATGTTTTAGCTGAAGGAAGAATCCCTTAAACCTGGAGAGTAGAGACATGGAATGGGTACCATGCAATATGACTTCAAAGGGTCTGCATTTGCTCACCGAACCTCACCAATCCTATCACTGCTGCGTTTATGCCGCTGTACACACGCTTGATTCTCTTTCAGAGACATATAAATCCATAGGTTTTAAGATTCTTACTAGTCAGGTATATTCTTAGGCGTTTAATATGGGGTGTTGAGTCCACTTCGTTGAGCAAGCAGTAGCTCTTGTCTATTACATATTTGGCTTATGGAAAGGTATCTGTGCTAATTTCAATCTCTGGTTTTATGCAGCACCCCAACTCACCTTTCCCCTTAAGCAAGCATAAGTTGGTTTTCTACATTTGAGACCCTATTCTGTTTTGTAATTCAGTTCCTGTGTAGCCAAGTTTACATTCCGTGTATTAGTGATATCTTATGATGTTTCTTTTTCTGTGTGACTTATTTCACTTAGAATCATCGTACCTGAATCCACTCATTATGCTGCTACAGGCCTGATGACATAGATTTCATTGCTGAGTGATATTGCATTGTACGTAAGTACCACAACTTCTTTATCCATTTTTCGCTTTCTGCGATATTGAACTTGTACCGTAAATGAGGTTCTTGTAAACAGAGCCGTCCCAAACTTTGGGGTGGCTGTGTCTTTTTGATTTTAATTTCCCTAAGCTATAGGACCATAAGTGGAAGTGCCCTAGGCTCTGTTGCTTTGTTTTTTAGATGTTTCAGGAAACACCATACACTTCTCCAGAGTGGCTGTTGGTAATTTACATCCCGCCCATCAGCATAACAAGGCTCCCAGTTCTCCATGGCCTGTCCTGCCTTTCTGGATTTTACACTTTTTTCAGATGGCCCTTTTGACCGGGGGGCAGTGAGACTTCATTGTAGTGCAGATTTCCTTTGCAAGCTTGCTTGGTTGGCCAAAAAGGGCGTATGCTTTTTTTCCTGAATATATTCAGGAAAAAACGCATACGCCCTTTTTGGCCAAGTGCATCATTGTGGACGTTCTGCCTCTTTTCCTATGCTTTACATGCAATTCCAGTCTACCTCCTGAAATCGGTTTCCTGCAATTCTGCCCCGGTTTCAAGTCCTCTTGGCAGCCTTACTTCAATATATTTTTGGACGATAGCTGTCATTTAGAACTCTGCAGGTGTGTGAATTACAGGGCCCTTGAGCTCCTTTCTTCAACTCGCTTTCTTGTGAGCTGGCCGCAACACTGCAGGATTGCTTCAGGCCCTAGTGTGGTTTCGGCATGGCTCGCTGAGCCTTTGGTTAATTCCTCTTCCTGGTGGGAAATGAGAGTTAAATTTGCCCGTCCAGACAGCTCCAGCTACTCTCTCATTGGTTCTCCCTATTCCTGTTCATTTTCCGCAGAAATTGCAAACTGGGCCAAACAGGAGGTTAAAGGCACTGACTCTCCAAGTGGGGAGAGTGTTAGTAAAGCGTCTGGAATGTTGCACCCGAGTACCAGGGGACGAAAACTGAGACACATTTGAACACGTTTCCCGATCACACGGTGGATCATACTCTGGGTTCCACATGCATGTTTTAGCTGAAGGAAGAATCCCTTAAACCTGGAGAGTTGAGAACCATGGAATGGGTACCATGCAATATGACTTCAAAGGGTCTGCATTTGCTCACCGAACCTCACCAATCCTATCACTGCTGCGTTTATGCCGCTGTACACACGCTTGATTCTCTTTCGGAGACATATAAATCCATAGGTTTTAAGATTCTTACTAGTCAGGTATATTCTTAGGCGTTTAATATGGGGTGTTGAGTCCACTTCGTTGAGCAAGCAGTAGCTCTTGTCTATTACATATTTGGCTTATGGAAAGGTATCTGTGCTAATTTCAATCTCTGGTTTTATGCAGCACCCCAACTCACCTTTACCCTTAAGCAAGCATAAGTTGGTTTTCTACATTTGAGACCCTATTCTCTTTTGTAATTCAGTTCCTGTGTAGCCAAGTTTACATTCCGTGTATTAGTGATATCTTATGATGTTTCTTTTTCTGTGTGACTTATTTCACTTAGAATCATCGTACCTGAACCCACTCATTATGCTGCTACAGGCCTGATGACATAGATTTCATTGCTGAGTGATATTGCATTGTACGTAAGTACCTCAACTGCTTTATCCATTTCTCGCTTTCTGCGATATTGAACTTGTACCGTAAATGCGGTTCTTGTAAGCAGAGCCGTCCCAAACTTTGGAGTGGCTGTGTCTTTTTGATTTTAATTTCCCTAAGCTATAGGACCATAAGTGGAAGTGCCCTAGGCTCTGTTGCTTTGTTTTTTAGATGTTTCAGGAAACACCATACACTTCTCCAGAGTGGCTGTTGGTAATGTACATCCCGCCCATCAGCATAAGAAGGCTCCCAGTTCTCCATGGCCTGTCCTGCCTTTCTGGATTTTACACTTTTTTCAGATGGCCCTTTTGACCGGGGGGCAGTGAGACTTCATTGTAGTGCAGATTTCCTTTGCAAGCTTGCTTGGTTGGCCAAAAAGGGCGTATGCGTTTTTTCCTGAATATATTCAGGAAAAAACGCATACGCCCTTTTTGGCCAAGTGCATCATTGTGGACGTTCTGCCTCTTTTCCTATGCTTTACATGCAATTCCAGTCTACCTCCTGAAATCGGTTTCCTGCAATTCTGCCCCGCTTTCAAGTCCTCTTGGCAGCCTTACTTCAATATATTTTTGGACGATAGCTGTCATTTATAACTCTGCAGGTTTGTGAATAACAGTGCCCCTGAGCTCCTTTCTTCAACTCGCTTTCTTGTGAGCTGGCCGCAACACCGCAGGATTGCTTCAGGCCCTAGTGTGGTTCCGGCATGGCTCGCTGAGCCTTTGGTTAATTCCTCTTCCTGGTGGGAAATGAGAGTTAAATTTGCCCGTCCAGACAGCTCCAGCTACTCTCTCATTGGTTCTCCCTATTCCTGTTCATTTTCCGCAGAAATTGCAAACTGGGCCAAACAGGAGTTTAAAGGCACTGACTCTCCAAGTGGGGAGAGTGTTAGTAAAGCGTCTGGAATGTTGCACCCGAGTACCAGGGGACGAAAACTGAGACACATTTGAACACGTTTCCCGATCACACGGTGGATCATACTCTGGGTTCCACATGCATGTTTTAGCTGAAGGAAGAATCCCTTAAACCTGGAGAGTTGAGAACCATGGAATGGGTACCATGCAATATGACTTCAAAGGGTCTGCATTTGCTCACCGAACCTCACCAATCCTATCACTGCTGCGTTTATGCCGCTGTACACACGCTTGATTCTCTTTCGGAGACATATAAATCCATAGGTTTTAAGATTCTTACTAGTCAGGTATATTCTTAGGCGTTTAATATGGGGTGTTGAGTCCACTTCGTTGAGCAAGCAGTAGCTCTTGTCTATTACATATTTGGCTTATGGAAAGGTATCTGTGCTAATTTCAATCTCTGGTTTTATGCAGCACCCCAACTCACCTTTCCCCTTAAGCAAGCATAAGTTGGTTTTCTACATTTGAGACCCTATTCTGTTTTGTAATTCAGTTCCTGTGTAGCCAAGTTTACATTCCGTGTATTAGTGATATCTTATGATGTTTCTTTTTCTGTGTGACTTATTTCACTTAGAATCATCGTACCTGAATCCACTCATTATGCTGCTACAGGCCTGATGACATAGATTTCATTGCTGAGTGATATTGCATTGTACGTAAGTACCTCAACTTCTTTATCCATTTCTCGCTTTCTGCGATATTGAACTTGTACCGTAAATGCGGTTCTTGTAAGCAGAGCCGTCCCAAACTTTGGAGTGGCTGTGTCTTTTTGATTTTAATTTCCCTAAGCTATAGGACCATAAGTGGAAGTGCCCTAGGCTCTGTTGCTTTGTTTTTTAGATGTTTCAGGAAACACCACACACTTCTCCAGAGTGGCTGTTGGTAATTTACATCCCACCCATCAGCATAAGAAGGCTCCCAGTTCTCCATGGCCAGTCATGCCTTTGTGGATTTTACACTTTTTTCAGATGGCCCTTTTGACCGGGGGGCAGTGAGACTTCATTGTAGTGCAGATTTCCTTTGCAAGCTTGCTTGGTTGGCCAAAAAGGGCGTATGCGTTTTTTCCTGAATATATTCAGGAAAAAACGCATACGCCCTTTTTGGCCAAGTGCATCATTGTGGACGTTCTGCCTCTTTTCCTATGCTTTACATGCAATTCCAGTCTACCTCCTGAAATCGGTTTCCTGCAATTCTGCCCCGCTTTCAAGTCCTCTTGGCAGCCTTACTTCAATATATTTTTGGACGATAGCTGTCATTTATAACTCTGCAGGTTTGTGAATAACAGTGCCCCTGAGCTCCTTTCTTCAACTCGCTTTCTTGTGAGCTGGCCGCAACACCGCAGGATTGCTTCAGGCCCTAGTGTGGTTCTGGTATGGCTCGCTGAGCCTTTGGTTAATTCCTCTTCCTGGTGGGAAATGAGAGTTAAATTTGCCCGTCCAGACAGCTCCAGCTACTCTCTCATTGGTTCTCCCTATTCCTGTTCATTTTCCGCAGAAATTGCAAACTGGGCCAAACAGGAGTTTAAAGGCACTGACTCTCCAAGTGGGGAGAGTGTTAGTAAAGCGTCTGGAATGTTGCACCCGAGTACCAGGGGACGAAATCTGAGACACATTTGAACACGTTTCCCGATCACACGGTGGATCATACTCTGGGTTCCACATGCATGTTTTAGCTGAAGGAAGAATCCCTTAAACCTGGAGAGTTGAGACCCATGGAATGGGTACCATGCAATATGACTTCAAAGGGTCTGCATTTGCTCACCGAACCTCACCAATCCTATCACTGCTGCATTTATGCCGCTGTACACACGCTTGATTCTCTTTCGGAGACATATAAATCCATAGGTTTTAAGATTCTTACTAGTCAGGTATATTCTTAGGCGTTTAATATGGGGTGTTGAGTCCACTTCGTTGAGCAAGCAGTAGCTCTTGTCTATTACATATTTGGCTTATGGAAAGGTATCTGTGCTAATTTCAATCTCTGGTTTTATGCAGCACCCCAACTCACCTTTCCCCTTAAGCAAGCATAAGTTGGTTTTCTACATTTGAGACCCTATTCTGTTTTGTACTTCAGTTCCTGTGTAGCCAAGTTTATATTCCGTGTATTAGTGATACCTTATGATGTTTCTTTTTCTGTGTGACTTATTTCACTTAGAATCATCGTACCTGAATACACTCATTATGCTGCTACTGGCCTGATGACATAGATTTCATTGCTGAGTGATATTGCATTGTACGTAAGTACCACAAATTCTTTATCCATTTTTCACTTTCTGCGATATTGAACTTGTACCGTAAACGAGGTTCTTGTAAACAGAGACTTCCCAAACTTTGGGGTGGCTGTGTCTTTTTGATTTTAATTTCCCTAATCTATAGGACCATAAGTGGAAGTGCCCTAGGCTCTGTTGCTTTGTGTTTTAGATGTTTCAGGAAACACCATACACTTCTCTAGAGTGGCTGTTGGCAATTTACATCCCGCCCATCAGCATAACAAGGCTCCCAGTTCTCCATGGCCTGTCCTGCCTTTGTGGATTTTACACGTTTTTCAGATGGCCCTTTTGACCGGGGGGCAGTGAGACTTCATTGTAGTGCAGATTTCCTTTGCAAGCTTGCTTGGTTGGCCAAAAAGGGCGTATGCGTTTTTTCCTGAATATATTCAGGAAAAAACGCATACGCCCTTTTTGGCCAAGTGCATCATTGTGGACGTTCTGCCTCTTTTCCTATGCTTTACATGCAATTCCAGTCTACCTCCTGAAATCGGTTTCCTGCAATTCTGCCCCGCTTTCAAGTCCTCTTGGCAGCCTTACTTCAATATATTTTTGGACGATAGCTGTCATTTATAACTCTGCAGGTTTGTGAATAACAGTGCCCCTGAGCTCCTTTCTTCAACTCGCTTTCTTGTGAGCTGGCCGCAACACCGCAGGATTGCTTCAGGCCCTAGTGTGGTTCCGGCATGGCTCGCTGAGCCTTTGGTTAATTCCTCTTCCTGGTGGGAAATGAGAGTTAAATTTGCCCGTCCAGACAGCTCCAGCTACTCTCTCATTGGTTCTCCCTATTCCTGTTCATTTTCCGCAGAAATTGCAAACTGGGCCAAACAGGAGTTTAAAGGCACTGACTCTCCAAGTGGGGAGAGTGTTAGTAAAGCGTCTGGAATGTTGCACCCGAGTACCAGGGGACGAAAACTGAGACACATTTGAACACGTTTCCCGATCACACGGTGGATCATACTCTGGGTTCCACATGCATGTTTTAGCTGAAGGAAGAATCCCTTAAACCTGGAGAGTTGAGAACCATGGAATGGGTACCATGCAATATGACTTCAAAGGGTCTGCATTTGCTCACCGAACCTCACCAATCCTATCACTGCTGCGTTTATGCCGCTGTACACACGCTTGATTCTCTTTCGGAGACATATAAATCCATAGGTTTTAAGATTCTTACTAGTCAGGTATATTCTTAGGCGTTTAATATGGGGTGTTGAGTCCACTTTGTTGAGCAAGCAGTAGCTCTTGTCTATTACATATTTGGCTTATGGAAAGGTATCTGTGCTAATTTCAATCTCTGGTTTTATGCAGCACCCCAACTCACCTTTCCCCTTAAGCAAGCATAAGTTGGTTTTCTACATTTGAGACCCTATTCTGTTTTGTACTTCAGTTCCTGTGTAGCCAAGTTTACATTCCGTGTATTAGTGATATCTTATGATGTTTCTTTTTCTGTGTGACTTATTTCACTTAGAATCATCGTACCTGAATCCACTCATTATGCTGCTACTGGCCTGATGACATAGATTTCATTGCTGAGTGATATTGCATTGTACGTAAGTACCGCAACTTCTTTATCCATTTTTCGCTTTCTGCGATATTGAACTTGTACCGTAAACGAGGTTCTTGTAAACAGAGCCGTCCCAAACTTTGGGGTGGCTGTGTCTTTTTGATTTTAATTTCCCTAAGCTATAGGACCATAAGTGGAAGTGCCCTAGGCTCTCTTGCTTTGTTTTTTAGATGTTTCAGGAAACACCATACACTTCTCCAGAGTGGCTGTTGGCAATTTACATCCCGCCCATCAGCATAACAAGGCTCCCAGTTCTCCATGGCCTGTCCTGCCTTTCTGGATTTTACACGTTTTTCAGATGGCCCTTGTGACCGGGGGGCAGTGAGACTTCATTGTAGTGCAGATTTCCTTTGCAAGCTTGCTTGGTTGGCCAAAAAGGGCGTATGCGTTTTTTCCTGAATATATTCAGGAAAAAACGCATATGCCCTTTTTGGCCAAGTGCATCATTGTGGACGTTCTGCCTCTTTTCCTATGCTTTACATGCAATTCCAGTCTACCTCCTGAAATTGGTTTCCTGCAATTCTGCCCCGCTTTCAAGTCCTCTTGGCAGCCTTGCTTCAATATATTTTTGGACGATAGCTGTCATTTATAACTCTGCAGGTTTGTGAATAACAGTGCCCCTGAGCTCCTTTCTTCAACTCGCTTTCTTGTGAGCTGGCCGCAACACCGCAGGATTGCTTCAGGCCCTAGTGTGGTTCCGGCATGGCTCGCTGAGCCTCTGGTTAATTCCTCTTCCTGGTGGGAAATGAGAGTTAAATTTGCCCGTCCAGACACCTCCAGCTACTCTCTCATTGGTTCTCCCTATTCCTTTTCATTTTCCGCAGAAATTGCAAACTGGGCCAAACAGGAGTTTAAAGGCACTGACTCTCCAAGTGGGGAGAGTGTTAGTAAAGCGTCTGGAATGTTGCACCCGAGTACCAGGGGACGAAAACTGAGACACATTTGAACACGTTTCCCGATCACACGGTGGATCATACTCTGGGTTCCACATGCATGTTTTAGCTGAAGGAAGAATCCCTTAAACCTGGAGAGTTGAGACCCATGGAATGGGTACCATGCAATATGACTTCAAAGGGTCTGCATTTGCTCACCGAACCTCACCAATCCTATCACTGCTGCATTTATGCCGCTGTACACACGCTTGATTCTCTTTCGGAGACATATAAATCCATAGGTTTTAAGATTCTTACTAGTCAGGTATATTCTTAGGCGTTTAATATGGGGTGTTGAGTCCACTTCGTTGAGCAAGCAGTAGCTCTTGTCTATTACATATTTGGCTTATGGAAAGGTATCTGTGCTAATTTCAATCTCTGGTTTTATGCAGCACCCCAACTCACCTTTCCCCTTAAGCAAGCATAAGTTGGTTTTCTACATTTGAGACCCTATTCTGTTTTGTACTTCAGTTCCTGTGTAGCCAAGTTTATATTCCGTGTATTAGTGATACCTTATGATGTTTCTTTTTCTGTGTGACTTATTTCACTTAGAATCATCGTACCTGAATCCACTCATTATGCTGCTACTGGCCTGATGACATAGATTTCATTGCTGAGTGATATTGCATTGTACGTAAGTACCACAAATTCTTTATCCATTTTTCACTTTCTGCGATATTGAACTTGTACCGTAAACGAGGTTCTTGTAAACAGAGACTTCCCAAACTTTGGGGTGGCTGTGTCTTTTTGATTTTAATTTCCCTAATCTATAGGACCATAAGTGGAAGTGCCCTAGGCTCTGTTGCTTTGTGTTTTAGATGTTTCAGGAAACACCATACACTTCTCTAGAGTGGCTGTTGGCAATTTACATCCCGCCCATCAGCATAAGAAGGCTCCCAGTTCTCCATGGCCTGTCCTGCCTTTGTGGATTTTACACGTTTTTCAGATGGCCCTTTTGACCGGGGGGCAGTGAGACTTCATTGTAGTGCAGATTTCCTTTGCAAGCTTGCTTGGTTGGCCAAAAAGGGCGTATGCGTTTTTTCCTGAATATATTCAGGAAAAAACGCATACGCCCTTTTTGGCCAAGTGCATCATTGTGGACGTTCTGCCTCTTTTCCTATGCTTTACATGCAATTCCAGTCTACCTCCTGAAATCGGTTTCCTGCAATTCTGCCCCGCTTTCAAGTCCTCTTGGCAGCCTTACTTCAATATATTTTTGGACGATAGCTGTCATTTATAACTCTGCAGGTTTGTGAATAACAGTGCCCCTGAGCTCCTTTCTTCAACTCGCTTTCTTGTGAGCTGGCCGCAACACCGCAGGATTGCTTCAGGCCCTAGTGTGGTTCCGGCATGGCTCGCTGAGCCTCTGGTTAATTCCTCTTCCTGGTGGGAAATGAGAGTAAAATTTGCCCGTCCAGACACCTCCAGCTACTCTCTCATTGGTTCTCCCTATTCCTTTTCATTTTCCGCAGAAATTGCAAACTGGGCCAAACAGGAGTTTAAAGGCACTGACTCTCCAAGTGGGGAGAGTGTTAGTAAAGCGTCTGGAATGTTGCACCCGAGTACCAGGGGACGAAAACTGAGACACATTTGAACACGTTTCCCGATCACACGGTGGATCATACTCTGGGTTCCACATGCATGTTTTAGCTGAAGGAAGAATCCCTTAAACCTGGAGAGTTGAGACCCATGGAATGGGTACCATGCAATATGACTTCAAAGGGTCTGCATTTGCTCACCGAACCTCACCAATCCTATCACTGCTGCATTTATGCCGCTGTACACACGCTTGATATTCTTTCGGAGACATATAAATCCATAGGTTTTAAGATTCTTACTAGTCAGGTATATTCTTAGGCGTTTAATATGGGGTGTTGAGTCCACTTCGTTGAGCAAGCAGTAGCTCTTGTCTATTACATATTTGGCTTATGGAAAGGTATCTGTGCTAATTTCAATCTCTGGTTTTATGCAGCACCCCAACTCACCTTTCCCCTTAAGCAAGCATAAGTTGGTTTTCTACATTTGAGACCCTATTCTGTTTTGTACTTCAGTTCCTGTGTAGCCAAGTTTATATTCCGTGTATTAGTGATACCTTATGATGTTTCTTTTTCTGTGTGACTTATTTCACTTAGAATCATCGTACCTGAATACACTCATTATGCTGCTACTGGCCTGATGACATAGATTTCATTGCTGAGTGATATTGCATTGTACGTAAGTACCACAAATTCTTTATCCATTTTTCACTTTCTGTGATATTGAACTTGTACCGTAAACGAGGTTCTTGTAAACAGAGACTTCCCAAACTTTGGGGTGGCTGTGTCTTTTTGATTTTAATTTCCCTAATCTATAGGACCATAAGTGGAAGTGCCCTAGGCTCTGTTGCTTTGTGTTTTAGATGTTTCAGGAAACACCATACACTTCTCTAGAGTGGCTGTTGGCAATTTACATCCCGCCCATCAGCATAACAAGGCTCCCAGTTCTCCATGGCCTGTCCTGCCTTTGTGGATTTTACACGTTTTTCAGATGGCCCTTTTGACCGGGGGGCAGTGAGACTTCATTGTAGTGCAGATTTCCTTTGCAAGCTTGCTTGGTTGGCCAAAAAGGGCGTATGCGTTTTTTCCTGAATATATTCAGGAAAAAACGCATACGCCCTTTTTGGCCAAGTGCATCATTGTGGACGTTCTGCCTCTTTTCCTATGCTTTACATGCAATTCCAGTCTACCTCCTGAAATCGGTTTCCTGCAATTCTGCCCCGCTTTCAAGTCCTCTTGGCAGCCTTACTTCAATATATTTTTGGACGATAGCTGTCATTTATAACTCTGCAGGTTTGTGAATAACAGTGCCCCTGAGCTCCTTTCTTCAACTCGCTTTCTTGTGAGCTGGCCGCAACACCGCAGGATTGCTTCAGGCCCTAGTGTGGTTCCGGCATGGCTCGCTGAGCCTTTGGTTAATTCCTCTTCCTGGTGGGAAATGAGAGTTAAATTTGCCCGTCCAGACAGCTCCAGCTACTCTCTCATTGGTTCTCCCTATTCCTGTTCATTTTCCGCAGAAATTGCAAACTGGGCCAAACAGGAGTTTAAAGGCACTGACTCTCCAAGTGGGGAGAGTGTTAGTAAAGCGTCTGGAATGTTGCACCCGAGTACCAGGGGACGAAAACTGAGACACATTTGAACACGTTTCCCGATCACACGGTGGATCATACTCTGGGTTCCACATGCATGTTTTAGCTGAAGGAAGAATCCCTTAACACTGGAGAGTTGAGACCCATGGAATGGGTACCATGCAATATGACTTCAAAGGGTCTGCATTTGCTCACCGAACCTCACCAATCCTATCACTGCTGCGTTTATGCCGCTGTACACACGCTTGATTCTCTTTCGGAGACATATAAATCCATAGGTTTTAAGATTCTTACTAGTCAGGTATATTCTTAGGCGTTTAATATGGGGTGTTGAGTCCACTTCGTTGAGCAAGCAGTAGCTCTTGTCTATTACATATTTGGCTTATGGAAAGGTATCTGTGCTAATTTCAATCTCTGGTTTTATGCAGCACCCCAACTCACCTTTCCCCTTAAGCAAGCATAAGTTGGTTTTCTACATTTGAGACCCTATTCTCATTTGTAATTCAGTTCCTGTGTAGCCAAGTTTACATTCCGTGTATTAGTGATATCTTATGATGTTTCTTTTTCTGTGTGACTTATTTCACTTAGAATCATCGTACCTGAATCCACTCATTATGCTGCTACTGGCCTGATGACATAGATTTCATTGCTGAGTGATATTGCATTGTACGTAAGTACCTCAACTTCTTTATCCATTTCTCACTTTCTGCGATATTGAACTTGTGCCGTAAACGCGGTTCTTGTAAGCAGAGCCGTCCCAAACTTTGGAGTGGCTGTGTCTTTTTGATTTTAATTTCCCTAAGCTATAGGACCATAAGTGGAAGTGCCCTAGGCTCTTTTGCTTTGTGTTTTAGATGTTTCAGGAAACACCATACACTTCTCCAGAGTGGCTGTTGGTAATTTACATCCCGCCCATCAGCATAACAAGGCTCCCAGTTCTCCATGGCCTGTCCTGCCTTTGTGGATTTTACACTTTTTTCAGATGGCCCTTTTGACCGGGGGGCAGTGAGACTTCATTGTAGTGCAGATTTCCTTTGCAAGCTTGCTTGGTTGGCCAAAAAGTGCGTATGCGTTTTTTCCTGAATATATTCAGGAAAAAACGCATACGCCCTTTTTGTCCAAGTGCATCATTGTGGATGTTCTGCCTCTTTTCCTATGCTTTACATGCAATTCCAGTCTACCTCCTGAAATCGGTTTCCTGCAATTCTGCCCCGCTTTCAAGTACTCTTGGCAGCCTTACTTCAATATATTTTTGGACGATAGCTGTCATTTATAACTCTGCAGGTTTGTGAATAACAGTGCCCCTGAGCTCCTTTCTTCAACTCGCTTTCTTGTGAGCTGGCCGCAACACCGCAGGATTGCTTCAGGCCCTAGTGTGGTTCCGGCATGGCTCGCTGAGCCTTTGGTTAATTCCTCTTCCTGGTGGGAAATGAGAGTAAAATTTGCCCGTCCAGACAGCTCCAGCTACTCTCTCATTGGTTCTCCCTATTCCTGTTCATTTTCCGCAGAAATTGCAAACTGGGCCAAACAGGAGTTTAAAGGCACTGACTCTCCAAGTGGGGAGAGTGTTAGTAAAGCGTCTGGAATGTTGCACCCGAGTACCAGGGGACGAAAACTGAGACACATTTGAACACGTTTCCCGATCACACGGTGGATCATACTCTGGGTTCCACATGCATGTTTTAGCTGAAGGAAGAATCCCTTAAACCTGGAGAGTTGAGACCCATGGAATGGGTACCATGCAATATGATTTCAAAGGGTCTGCATTTGCTCACCGAACCTCACCAATCCTATCACTGCTGCGTTTATGCCGCTGTACACACGCTTGATTCTCTTTCGGAGACATATAAATCCATAGGTTTTAAGATTCTTACTAGTCAGGTATATTCTTAGGCGTTTAATATGGGGTGTTGAGTCCACTTCGTTGAGCAAGCAGTAGCTCTTGTCTATTACATATTTGGCTTATGGAAAGGTATCTGTGCTAATTTCAATCTCTGGTTTTATGCAGCACCCCAACTCACCTTTCCCCTTACGCATGCATAAGTTGGTTTTCTACATTTGAGACCCTATTCTGTTTTGTAATTCAGTTCCTGTGTAGCCAAGTTTACATTCCGTGTATTAGTGATATCTTATGATGCTTCTTTTTCTGTGTAAATTATTTCACTTAGAATCATCGTACCTGAATCCACTCATTATGCTGCTACTGGCCTGATGACATAGATTTCATTGCTGAGTGATATTGCATTGTACGTAAGTACCACAAATTCTTTATCCATTTTTCGCTTTCTGCGATATTGAACTTGTACTGTAAACGAGGTTCTTGTAAACAGAGCCGTCCCAAACTTTGGGGTGACTGTGTCTTTTTGATTTTAATTTCCCTAATCTATAGGACCATAAGAGGAAGTGCCCTAGGCTCTGTTGCTTTGTGTTTTAGATGTTTCAGGAAACACCATACACTTCTCCAGAGTGGCTGTTGGCAATTTACATCCCGCCCATCAGCATAACAAGGCTCCCAGTTCTCCATGGCCTGTCCTGCCTTTCTGGATTTTACACGTTTTTCAGATGGCCCTTTTGACCGGGGGGCAGTGAGACTTCATTGTAGTGCAGATTTCCTTTGCAAGCTTGCTTGGTTGGCCAAAAAGGGCGTATGCGTTTTTTCCTGAATATATTCAGGAAAAAACGCATACACCCTTTTTGGCCAAGTGCATCATTGTGGACGTTCTGCCTCTTTTCCTATGCTTTACATGCAATTCCAGTCTACCTCCTGAAATCGGTTTCCTGCAATTCTGCCCCGCTTTCAATTCCTCTTTGCAGCCTTACTTCAATATATTTTTGGACGATAGCTGTCATTTATAACTCTGCAGGTTTGTGAATAACAGTGCCCCTGAGCTCCTTTCTTCAACTCGCTTTCTTGTGAGCTGGCCGCAACACCGCAGGATTGCTTCAGGCCCTAGTGTGGTTCCGGCATGGCTCGCTGAGCCTCTGGTTAATTCCTCTTCCTGGTGGGAAATGAGAGTTAAATTTGCCCGTCCAGACACCTCCAGCTAGTCTCTCATTGGTTCTCCCTATTCCTGTTCATTTTCCGCAGAAATTGCAAACTGGGCCAAACAGGAGTTTAAAGGCACTGACTCTCCAAGTGGGGAGAGTGTTAGTAAAGCGTCTGGAATGTTGCACCCGAGTACCAGGGAACGAAAACTGAGACAGATTTGAACACGTTTCCCGATCACACGGTGGATCGTACTCTGGTTTCCACATGCATGTTTTAGCTGAAGGAAGAATCCCTTAAACCTGGAGAGTTGAGACCCATGGAATGGGTACCATGCAATATGACTTCAAAGGGTCTGCATTTGCTCACCGAACCTCACCAATCCTATCACTGCTGCATTTATGCCGCTGTACACACGCTGGATTCTCTTTCAGAGACGTATAAATCCATAGGTTTTAAGAATCTTACTAGTCAGGTTTATTCTTAGGCGTTTAATATGGGGTGTTGAGTCCACTTCGTTGAGCAAGCAGTAGCTCTTGTCTATTACATATTTGGCTTATGGAGAGGTATCTGTGCTAATTTCAATCTCTGGTTTTATGCAGCACCCCAACTCACCTTTCCCCTTAAGCAAGCATAAGTTGGTTTTCTACATTTGAGACCCTATTCTGTTTTGTACTTCAGTTCCTGTGTAGCCAAGTTTACATTCCGTGTATTAGTGATATCTTATGATGTTTCTTTTTCTGTGTGACTTATTTCACTTAGAATCATCGTACCTGAATCCACTCATTATGCTGCTACTGGCCTGATGACATAGATTTCATTGCTGAGTGATATTGCATTGTACGTAAGTACCGCAACTTCTTTATCCATTTTTCGCTTTCTGCGATATTGAACTTGTACCGTAAACGAGGTTCTTGTAAACAGAGCCGTCCCAAACTTTGGGGTGGCTGTGTCTTTTTGATTTTAATTTCCCTAAGCTATAGGACCATAAGTGGAAGTGCCCTAGGCTCTCTTGCTTTGTTTTTTAGATGTTTCAGGAAACACCATACACTTCTCCAGAGTGGCTGTTGGCAATTTACATCCCGCCCATCAGCATAACAAGGCTCCCAGTTCTCCATGGCCTGTCCTGCCTTTCTGGATTTTACACGTTTTTCAGATGGCCCTTGTGACCGGGGGGCAGTGAGACTTCATTGTAGTGCAGATTTCCTTTGCAAGCTTGCTTGGTTGGCCAAAAAGGGCATATGCGTTTTTTCCTGAATATATTCAGGAAAAAACGCATATGCCCTTTTTGGCCAAGTGCATCATTGTGGACGTTCTGCCTCTTTTCCTATGCTTTACATGCAATTCCAGTCTACCTCCTGAAATTGGTTTCCTGCAATTCTGCCCCGCTTTCAAGTCCTCTTGGCAGCCTTACTTCAATATATTTTTGGACGATAGCTGTCATTTATAACTCTGCAGGTTTGTGAATAACAGTGCCCCTGAGCTCCTTTCTTCAACTCGCTTTCTTGTGAGCTGGCCGCAACACCGCAGGATTGCTTCAGGCCCTAGTGTGGTTCCGGCATGGCTCGCTGAGCCTCTGGTTAATTCCTCTTCCTGGTGGGAAATGAGAGTTAAATTTGCCCGTCCAGACACCTCCAGCTACTCTCTCATTGGTTCTCCCTATTCCTTTTCATTTTCCGCAGAAATTGCAAACTGGGCCAAACAGGAGTTTAAAGGCACTTACTCTCCAAGTGGGGAGAGTGTTAGTAAAGCGTCTGGAATGTTGCACCCGAGTACCAGGGGACGAAAACTGAGACACATTTGAACACGTTTCCCGATCACACGGTGGATCATACTCTGGGTTCCACATGCATGTTTTAGCTGAAGGAAGAATCCCTTAAACCTGGAGAGTAGAGACATGGAATGGGTACCATGCAATATGACTTCAAAGGGTCTGCATTTGCTCACCGAACCTCACCAATCCTATCACTGCTGCGTTTATGCCGCTGTACACACGCTTGATTCTCTTTCGGAGACATATAAATCCATAGGTTTTAAGATTCTTACTAGTCAGGTATATTCTTAGGCGTTTAATATGGGGTGTTTAGTCCACTTCGTTGAGCAAGCAGTAGCTCTTGTCTATTACATATTTGGCTTATGGAAAGGTATCTGTGCTAATTTCAATCTCTGGTTTTATGCAGCACCCCAACTCACCTTTCCCCTTAAGCAAGCATAAGTTGGTTTTCTACATTTGAGACCCTATTCTGTTTTGTAATTCAATTCCTGTGTAGCCAAGTTTACATTCCGTGTATTAGTGATATCTTATGATGTTTCTTTTTCTGTGTGACCTATTTCACTTAGAATCATCGTACCTGAATCCACTCATTATGCTGCTACTGGCCTGATGACATAGATTTCATTGCTGAGTGATATTGCATTGTACGTAAGTACCTCAACTTCTTTATCCATTTCTCGCTTTCTGCGATATTGAACTTGTACCGTAAATGCGGTTCTTGTAAGCAGAGCCGTCCCAAACTTTGGAGTGGCTGTGTCTTTTTGATTTTAATTTCCCTAATCTATAGGACCATAAGTGGAAGTGCCCTAGGCTCTGTTGCTTTGTGTTTTAGATGTTTCAGGAAACACCATACACTTCTCCAGAGTGGCTGTTGGCAATTTACATCCCGCCCATCAGCATAAGAAGGCTCCCAGTTCTCCATGGCCTGTCCTGCCTTTCTGGATTTTACACTTTTTTCAGGTGGCCCTTTTGACCGGGGGGGCAGTGAGACTTCATTGTAGTGCAGATTTCCTTTGCAAGCTTGCTTGGTTGGCCAAAAAGGGCGTATGCGTTTTTTCCTGAATATATTCAGGGAAAAACGCATACGCCCTTTTTGGCCAAGTGCATCATTGTGGACGTTCTGCCTCTTTTCCTATGCTTTACATGCAATTCCAGTCTACCTCCGGAAATCGGTTTCCTGCAATTCTGCCCCGCTTTCAAGTCCTCTTGGCAGCCTTACTTCAATATATTTTTGGACGATAGCTGTCATTTATAACTCTACAAGTTTGTGAATTAGAGTGCCCCTGAGCTCCTTTCTTCAACTCGCTTTCTTGTGAGCTGGCCGCAACACCACAGGATTGCTTCAGGCCCTAGTATGGTTTCGGCATGGCTCGCTGATCCTTTGGTTAATTTCTCTTCCTGTTGGGAAATGAGAGTTAAATTTGCCCGTCCAGACACCTCCAGCTAGTCTCTCATTGGTTCTCCCTATTCCTGTTCATTTTCCACAGAAATTGCAAACAGGGCCAAACAGGAGGTTAAAGGCACTGACTGTCGAAGTGGGGAGAGTGTTAGTAAAGCGTCTGGAATGTTGCACCCGAGTACCAGGGGACGAAAACTGAGACACATTTGAACACGTTTCCCGATCACACGGTGGATCATACTCTGGGTTCCACATGCATGTTTTAGCTGAAGGAAGAATCCCTTAAACCTGGAGAGTTGAGACCCATGGAATGGGTACCATGCAATATGACTTCAAAGGGTCTGCATTTGCTCACCGAACCTCACCAATCCTATCACTGCTGCGTTTATGCCGCTGTACACACGCTTGATTCTCTTTCAGAGACATATAAATCCATAGGTTTTAAGATTCTTACTAGTCAGGTATATTCTTAGTCGTTTAATATGGGGTGTTGAGTCCACTTCGTTGAGCAAGCAGTAGCTCTTGTCTATTACATATTTGGCTTATGGAAAGGTATCTGTGCTAATTTCAATCTCTGGTTTTATGCAGTACCCCAACTCACCTTTCCCCTTAAGCAAGCATAAGTTGGTTTTCTACATTTGAGACCCTATTCTGTTTTGTAATTCAGTTCCTGTGTAGCCAAGTTTACATTCCGTGTATTAGTGATATCTTATGATGTTTCTTTTTCTGTGTGACTTATTTCACTTAGAATCATCGTACCTGAATCCACTCATTATGCTGCTACTGGCCTGATGACATAGATTTCATTGCTGAGTGATATTGCATTGTACGTAAGTACCACAACTTCTTTATCCATTTTTCGCTTTCTGCGATATTGAACTTGTACCGTAAACGAGGTTCTTGTAAACAGAGCCGTCCCAAACTTTGGGGTGGCTGTGTCTTTTTGATTTTAATTTCCCTAATCTATAGGACCATAAGTGGAAGTGCCCTAGGCTCTGTTGCTTTGTTTTTTAGATGTTTCAGGAAACACCATACACTTCTCCAGAGTGGCTGTTGGTAATTTACATCCCGCCCATCAGCATAAGAAGGCTCCCAGTTCTCCATGGCCTGTCCTGCCTTTGTGGATTTTACACTTTTTTCAGATGGCCCTTTTGACCGGGGGGCAGTGAGACTTCATTGTAGTGCAGATTTCCTTTGCAAGCTTGCTTGGTTGGCCAAAAAGGGCGTATGCGTTTTTTCCTGAATATATTCAGGAAAAAACGCATACGCCCTTTTTGGCCAAGTGCATCATTGTGGACGTTCTGCCTCTTTTCCTATGCTTTACATGCAATTCCAGTCTACCTCCTGAAATCGGTTTCCTGCAATTCTGCCCCGCTTTCAAGTCCTCTTGGCAGCCTTACTTCAATATATTTTTGGACGATAGCTGTCATTTATAACTCTCCAGGTTTGTGAATAACAGTGCCCCTGAGCTCCTTTCTTCAACTCGCTTTCTTGTGAGCTGGCCGCAACACCGCAGGATTGCTTCAGGCCCTAGTGTGGTTCCGGCATGGCTCGCTGAGCCTTTGGTTAATTCCTCTTCCTGGTGGGAAATGAGAGTTAAATTTGCCCGTCCAGACAGCTCCAGCTACTCTCTCATTGGTTCTCCCTATTCCTGTTCATTTTCCGCAGAAATTGCAAACTGGGCCAAACAGGAGGTTAAAGGCACTGACTCTCCAAGTGGGGAGAGTGTTAGTAAAGCGTCTGGAATGTTGCACCCGAGTACCAGGGGACGAAAACTGAGACACATTTGAACACGTTTCCCGATCACACGGTGGATCATACTCTGGGTTCCACATGCATGTTTTAGCTGAAGGAAGAATCCCTTAAACCTGGAGAGTTGAGACCCATGGAATGGGTACCATGCAATATGACTTCAAATGGTCTGCATTTGCTCACCGAACCTCACCAATCCTATCACTGCTGCGTTTATGCCACTGTACACACGCTTGATTCTCTTTCGGAGACATATAAATCCATAGGTTTTAAGATTCTTACTAGTCAGGTATATTCTTAGGCGTTTAATATGGCGTGTTGAATCCACTTCGTTGAGAAAGGAGTACCTCTTCTCTGTTACATATTTGGCTTATGGAACGGCATCTGTGCTAATTTCAATCTCTGGTTTTATGCAGCACCCCAACTCACCTTTCCCTTTAAGCAAGCATAAGTTGGTTTTCTACATTTGAGACCCTATTCTGTTTTGTAATTCAGTTCCTGTGTAGCCAAGTTTACATTCCGTGTATTAGTGATACCTTATGATGTTTCTTTTTCTGTGTGACTTATTTCACTTAGAATCATCGTACCTGAATCCACTCATTATGCTGCTACTGGCCTGATGACATAGATTTCATTGCTGAGTGATATTGCATTGTACGTAAGTACCACAACTTCTTTATCCATTTTTCGCTTTCTGCGATATTGAACTTGTACCGTAAACGAGGTTCTTGTAAACAGAGCCGTCCCAAACTTTGGGGTGGCTGTGTCTTTTTGATTTTAATTTCCCTAAGCTATAGGACCATAAGTGGAAGTGCCCTAGGCTCTGTTGTTTTGTTTTTTAGATGTTTCAGGAAACACCATACACTTCTCCAGAGTGGCTGTTGGCAATTTGCATCACGCCCATCAGCATAACAAGGCTCCCAGTTCTCCATGGCCTGTCCTGCCTTTGTGGATTTTACACTTTTTTCAGATTGCCCTTTTGACCGGGGGGCAGTGAGACTTCATTGTAGTGCAGATTTCCTTTGCAAGCTTGCTTGGTTGGCCAAAAAGGGCGTATGCGTTTTTTCCTGAATATATTCAGGAAAAAACGCATACGCCCTTTTTGGCCAAGTGCATCATTGTGGACGTTCTGCCTCTTTTCCTATGCTTTACATGCAATTCCAGTCCACCTCCGGAAATCGGATTCCTGCAATTCTGCCCCGCTTTCAACTCCTCTTGGCAGCCTTACTTCAATATATTTTTGGACGATAGCTGTCATTTAGAACTATGCAGGTTTGTGAATGACAGTGCCCCTGAGCTCCTTTCTTCAACTCGCTTTCTAGTGAGCTGGCCGCAACACCGCAGGATTGCTTCAGGCCCTAGTGTGGTTTCGGCATGGCTCGCTGAGCCTTTGGTTAATTTCTCTTCCTGGTGGGAAATGAGAGTAAAATTTGCCCGTCCAGACACCTCCCGCTACTCTCTCATTGGTTCTCCCTATTCCTGTTCATTTTCCGCAGAAATTGCAAACTGGGCCAAACGAGTTTAAAGGCACTGACTCTCCAAGTGGGGAGAGTATTAGTAAAGCGTCTGGAATGTTGCACCCGAGTACCAGGGGACAAAAACTGAGACACATTTGAACACGTTTCCCGATCACATGGTGGATCATACTCTGGGTTCCACATGCATGTTTTAGCTGAAGGAAGAATCCCTTAAACCTGGAGAGTTGAGAACCATGGAATGGGTACCATGCAATATGACTTCAAAGGGTCTGCGTTTCCTCACCGAACCTCACCAATCCTATCACTGCTGCGTTTATGCCGCTGTACACATGCTTGATTCTCTTTCAGAGACATATAAATCCATAGGTTTTAAGATTCTTACTAGTCAGGTATATTCTTAGGCGTTTAATATGGGGTGTTGAGTCCACTTCGTTGAGCAAGCAGTAGCTCTTGTCTATTACATATTTGGCTTATGGAAAGGTATCTGTGCTAATTTCAACCTCTGGTTTTATGCAGTACCCTAACTCACCTTTCCCCTTAAGCAAGCATAAGTTGGTTTTCTACATTGGAGACCCTATTCTGTTTTGTAATTCAGTTCCTGTGTAGCCAAGTTTACATTCCGTGTATTAGTGATATCTTATGATGCTTCTTTTTCTGTGTGAATTATTTCACTTAGAATCATCGTACCTGAATCCAGTCATTATGCTGCTAAGGGCCTGATGACATAGATTTCATTGCTGAGTGATATTGCATTGTACGTAAGTACCACAACTTCTTTATCCATTTCTCGCTTTCTGCGATATTGAACTTGTACCGTAAACGAGGTTCTTGTAAACAGAGCTGTCCCAAACTTTGGGGTGGCTGTGTCTTTTTGATTTTAATTTCCCTAAGCTATAGGACCATAAGTGGAAGTGCCCTATGCTCTGTTGCTTTGTTTTTTAGATGTTTCAGGAAACACCATACACTTCTCCAGAGTGGCTGTTTGCAATTTACATCCCGCCCATCAGCATAAGAAGGCTCCCAGTTCTCCATGGCCTGTCCTGCCTTTCTGGATTTTACACTTTTTTTAGATGACCCTTTTGACCGGGGGGGCAGTGAGACTTCATTGTATTGCAGATTTCCTTTGCAAGCTTGCTTGGTTGGCCAAAAAGTGGGTATGCATTTTTTCCTGAATATATTCAGGAAAAAACGCATATGCCCTTTTTGGCCAAGTGCATCATTGTGGACGTTCTGCCTCTTTTCCTATGCTTTACATGCAATTCCAGTCTACCTCCTGAAATCGGTTTCCTGCAATTCTGCCCCTCTTTCAAGTACTCTTGGCTGCCTTACTTCAATATATTTTTGGATGATAGCTGTCATTTATAACTCTGCAGGTTTGTGAAGTACAGTGCCCCTGAGCTCCTTCCTTCATCTCGCTTTCTTGTGAGCTGGCCGCAACACCGCAAGATTGCTTCAGGCCCTAGTGTGGTTCCAGCACAGCAGGCTTAGCCTTTGGTTAATTCCTCTTCCTCTTGGGAAAAGAGAGTTAAATTTGCCCGTCCAGACAGCTCCAGCTACTCTCTCATTGGTTCTCCCTATTCCTGTTCATTTTCCGCAGAAATTGCACACTTGGCCAAACAGGAGGTTAAAGGCGCTGACTCTCCAAGTGAGGAGAGTTTTAGTAAAGCGTCTGGAATGTTGCACCCGAGTACCAGGGGACGAAAACTGAGACACATTTGAACACGTTTCCCGATCACACGGTGGATCATACTCTGGGTTCCACATGCATGTTTTAGCTGAAGGAAGAATACCTTGCTCCGGGAGAGTTGGGACCCATGGAATGGGTACCATGCAATATGACTTCAAAGGGTCTGCATTTGCTCACTGAACCTCAACAATCCTATCACTGCTGCGTTCATGCCACTGTACACACGCTTGATTCTCTTTCGGAGACATATAAATCCATAGGTTTTAAGATTCTTACTAGTCAGGTATATTCTTAGGCATTTAATATGGCGTGTTGAATCCACTTCGTTGAGAAAGGAGCACCTCTTCTCTATTACATATTTGGATAATGGAACGGCATCTGTGCTAATTTCAATCTCTGGTTTTATGCAGCAACCCAACCCACCTTTCCCCTTAAGCAAGCATAAGTTGGTTTTCTACATTTGAGACCCTGTTCTATTTTGTAATTCAGTTCCTGTGTGGACAAGTTTACATTCCGTGTATTAGTGACATCTTATGATGTTTCTTTTTCTGTGTGATTTATTTCACTTAGAATCATCGTACCTGAATCTACTCATTATGCTGCTACTGGCCTGATGACATAGATTTCATTGCTGAGTGATATTGCATTGTACGTAAGTACCACAACTTCTTTATCCATTTTTCACTTTCTGCGATATTGAACTTGTACCGTAAACGAGGTTCTTGTAAGCAGAGCCGTCCCAAACTTTGAGTGGCTGTGTCTTTTTGATTTTAATTTCCCTAAGCTCTAGGACCATAAGTGGAAGTGCCCTAGGCTCTGTTGCTTTGTTTTTTAGATGTTTCAGGAAACACCATACACTTCTCCAGAGTGGCTGTTGACAATTTACATCCTGCGCATCAGCATAACAAGGTTCCCAGTTCTCCATGGCCAGTCCTGCCTTTCTGGATTTTACACATTTTTCAGATGGCCCTTTTGACCGGGGGGCAGTGAGACTTCATTGTAGTGCAGATTTCCTTTGCAACCTTGCTTGGTTGGCCAAAAAGGGTGTATGCTTTTTTTCTTGAATATATTCAGGAAAAAACGCATACGCCCTTTTGGCCAAGTGCATCGTTGTGGACGTTCTGCCTCTTTTCCTATGCTTTACATGCAATTCCAGTCTACCTCCTGAAATCGGTTTCCTGCAATTCTGCCCCGCTTTCAAGTACTCTTGGCTGCCTTACTTCAATATATTTTTGGACGATAGCTGTCATTTATAACTCTGCAGGTTTGTGAATTACAGTGCCCCTGAGCTCCTTTCTTCAACTCGTTTTCTTGTGAGCTGGCCGCAACACCGAAGGATTGCTTCAGGCCCTAGTGTGGTTCCGGCATGGCACACTGAGCCTTTGGTTAATTCCACTTCCTGCTGGGAAATGAGAGTTAAATTTGCCCGTCCAGACACCTCCAGCTACTCTCTCATTGGTTCTCCCTATTCCTGTTCATTTTCCGCAGAAATTGCAAACTGGGCCAAACAGGAGGTTAAAGGCACTGACTCTCCAAGTGGGGAGAGTGTTAGTAAACCGTCTGGAATATTGCACCCGAGTACCAGGGGACGAAAACTGAGACACATTTGAACACGTTTCCCGATCACACGGTGGATCATACTCTGGGTTCCACATGCACGTTTTAGCTGAAGGAAGAATCCCTTAAACCTGGAGAGTTGAGAACGATGGAATGGGTACCATGCAATATGAATTCAAAGGGTCTGCATATGCTCACCGAACCTCACCAATCCTATCACTGCAGCTTTTATGTCGCTGTACACACACTGGATTCTCTTTTGGAGAGATATAAATCCATAGGTTTTAAGATTCTTACTAGTCAGGTATATTCTTAGGCGTTTAATATGGGGTGTTGAGTCCACTTCGTTGAGGAAGCAGTAGCTCTTCTCTATTACATATTTGGCTTATGGAAATGTATCTGTGCTAATTTCAATCTCTGGTTTTATGCAGCACCCCAACTCACCTTTCCCCTTAAGCAAGCATAAGTTGGTTTTCTACATTTGAGACCCTATTCTGTTTTGTAATTCAGTTCCTGTGTAGCCAAGTTTACATTCCATGTATTAGTGATACCTTATGATGTTTCTTTTTCTGTGTGACTTATTTCACTTAGAATCATCGTACCTGAATCCACTCATTATGCTGCTACTGGCCTGATGACATAGATTTCATTGCTGAGTGATATTGCATTGTACGTAAGTACCACAACTTCTTTATCCATTTTTCGCTTTCTGCGATATTGAACTTGTACCGTAAACGAGGTTCTTGTAAACAGAGCCGTCCCAAACTTTGGGGTGGCTGTGTCTGTTTGATTTTAATTTCCCTAAGCTATAGGACCATAAGTGGAAGTGCCCTAGGCTCTGTTGCTTTGTTTTTTAGATGTTTCAGGAAACACCATACACTTCTCCAGAGTGGCTGTTGGCAATTTACATCCCGCCTATCAGCATAAGAAGGCTCCCAGTTCTCCATGGCCTGTCCTGCCTTTCTGGATTTTACACTTTTTTCAGATGGCCCTTTTGACCGGGGGGCAGTGAGACTTCATTGTAGTGCAGATTTCCTTTGCAAGCTTGCTTGGTTGGCCAAAAAGGGCGTATGCGTTTTTTCCTGAATATATTCAGGAAAAAACACATACGCCCTTTTTGGCCAAGTGCATCATTGTGGACGTTCTGCCTCTTTTCCTATGCTTTACATGCAATTCCAGTCTACCTCCGGAAATCGGTTTCCTGCAATTCTGCCCCGCTTTCAAGTCCTCTTGGCAGCCTTACTTCAATATATTTTTGGACGATAGCTGTCATTTAGAACTATGCAGGTTTGTGAATGACAGTGCCCCTGAGCTCCTTTCTTCAACTCGCTTTCTTGTGAGCTGGCCGAAACACCGCAGGATTGCTTCAGGCCCTAGTGTGGTTTCGGCATGGCTCACTGAGCCTTTGGTTAATTTCTCTTCCTGGTTGGAAATGAGAGTAAAATTTGCCCGTCCAGACAGCTCCCGCTACTCTCTCATTGGTTCTCCCTATTCCTGTTCATTTTCCGCAGAAATTGCAAACTGGGCCAAACAAGAGTTTAAAGGCACTGACTCTCCAAGTGGGGAGAGTGTTAGTAAAGCGTCTGGAATGTTGCACCCGAGTACCAGGGGACGAAAACTGAGACACATTTGAACACGTTTCCCGATCACACGGTGGATCATACTCTGGGTTCCACATGCATGTTTTAGCTGAAGGAAGAATCCCTTAAACCTGGAGAGTTGAGACCCATGCAATGGGTACCATGCAATATGACTTCAAAGGGTCTGCATTTGCTCACCAAACCTCACCAATCTGATCACTGCTGCGTTTATGCCACTGTACACATGCTGGATTCTCTTTCGGAGACATATAAATCCATAGGTTTTAAGATTCTTACTAGTCAGGTATATTCTTAGGCGTTTAATATGGGGTGTTGAGTCCACTTCGTTGAGCAAGCAGTAGCTCTTGTCTATTACATATTTGGCTTATGGAAAGGTATCTGTGCTAATTTCAATCTCTGGTTTTATGCAGCACCCCAACTCACCTTTCCCCTTAAGCAAGCATAAGTTGGTTTTCTACATTTGAGACCCTATTCTGTTTTGTAATTCAGTTCCTGTGTAGCCAAGTTTACATTCCATGTATTAGTGATACCTTATGATGTTTCTTTTTCTGTGTGACTTATTTCACTTAGAATCGTCGTACCTGAATCCACTCATTATGCTGCTACTGGCCTGATGACATAGATTTCATTGCTGAGTGATATTGCATTGTACGTAAGTACCACAACTTCTTTATCCATTTTTCGCTTTCTGCGATATTGAACTTGTACCGTAAACGAGGTTCTTGTAAACAGAGCCGTCCCAAACTTTGGGGTGGCTGTGTCTGTTTGATTTTAATTTCCCTAAGCTATAGGACCATAAGTGGAAGTGCCCTAGGCTCTGTTGCTTTGTTTTTTAGATGTTTCAGGAAACACCATACACTTCTCCAGAGTGGCTGTTGGCAATTTACATCCCGCCTATCAGCATAAGAAGGCTCCCAGTTCTCCATGGCCTGTCCTGCCTTTCTGGATTTTACACTTTTTTCAGATGGCCCTTTTGACCGGGGGGCAGTGAGACTTCAAGGTAGTGCAGATTTCCTTTGCAAGCTTGCTTGGTTGGCCAAAAAGGGCGTATGCGTTTTTTCCTGAATATATTCAGGAAAAAACGCATACGCCCTTTTTGGCCAAGTGCATCATTGTGGACGTTCTGCCTCTTTTCCTATGCTTTACATGCAATTCCAGTCTACCTCCTGAAATCGGTTTCCTGCAATTCTGCCCCGCTTTCAAGTCCTCTTGGCAGCCTTACTTCAATATATTTTTGGACGATAGCTGTCATTTAGAACTCTGCAGGTTTGTGAATGACAGTGCCCCTGAGCTCCTTTCTTCAACTCGCTTTCTTGTGAGCTGGCCGCAACACCGCAGGATTGCTTCAGTCCCTAGTGTGGTTTCGGCATGGCTCGCTGAGCCTTTGGTTAATTTCTCTTCCTGGTGGGAAATGAGAGTAAAATTTGCCCGTCCAGACAGCTCCCGCTACTCTCTCATTGGTTCTCCCTATTCCTGTTCCTTTTCCACAGAAATTTCAAACTGGGCCAAACAGGAGGTTAAAGGCACTGACTCTCCAAGTGGGGAGAATGTTAGTAAAGCGTCTGGAATGTTGCACCCGAGTACCAGGGGACGAAAACTGAGACACATTTGAACACGTTTCCCGATCACACGGTGGATCATACTCTGGGTTCCACATGCATGTTTTAGCTGAAGGAAGAATCCCTTAAACCTGGAGAGTTGAGAACCATGGAATGGGTACCATGCAATATGACTTCAAAGGGTCTGCATTTGCTCACCGAACCTCACCAATCCTATCACTGCTGCGTTTATGCCGCTGTACACACGCTTGATTCTCTTTCGGAGACATATAAATCCATAGGTTTTAAGATTCTTACTAGTCAGGTATATTCTTAGGCGTTTAATATGGGGTGTTGAGTCCACTTCGTTGAGCAAGCAGTAGCTCTTGTCTATTATATATTTGGCTTATGGAAAGGTATCTGTGCTAATTTCAATCTCTGGTTTTATGCAGCACCCCAACTCACCTTTCCCCTTAAGTAAGAATAAGTTGGTTTTCTACATTTGAGAACCTATTCTGTTTTGTAATTCAGTTCCTGTGTAGCCAAGTTTACATTCCGTGTATTAGTGATATCTTATGATGTTTCTTTTTCTGTGTGACTTATTTCACTTAGAATCATCGTACCTGAATCCACTCATTATGCTGCTACTGGCCTGATGACATAGATTTCATTGCTGAGTGATATTGCATTGTACGTAAGTACCACAACTTCTTTATCCATTTTTCGCTTTCTGCGATATTGAACTTGTACCGTAAACGAGGTTCTTGTAAACAGAGCCATCCCAAACTTTGGGGTGGCTGTGTCTTTTTGATTTTAATTTCCCTAAGCTATAGGACCATAAGTGGAAGTGCCCTAGGCTCTGTTGCTTTGTTTTTTAGATGTTTCAGGAAACACCATACACTTCTCCAGAGTGGCTGTTGGCAATTTACATCCCGCCCATCAGCATAAGAAGGCTTCCAGTTCTTCATGGCCTGTCCTGCCTTTCTGGATTTTACACTTTTTTCAGATGGCCCTTTTGACCGGGGGGCAGTGAGACTTCATTGTAGTGCAGATTTCCTTTGCAAGCTTGCTTGGTTGGCCAAAAAGGGCGTATGCGTTTTTTCCTGAATATATTCAGGAAAAAACGCATACGCCCTTTTTGGCCAAGTGCATCATTGTGGACGTTCTGCCTCTTTTCCTATGCTTTACATGCAATTCCAGTCTACCTCCGGAAATCGGTTTCCTGCAATTCTGCCCCGCTTTCAAGTCCTCTTGGCAGCCTTACTTCAATATATTTTTGGACGATAGCTGTCATTTAGAACTATGCAGGTTTGTGAATGACAGTGCCCCTGAGCTCCTTTCTTCAACTCGCTTTCTTGTGAGCTGGCCGCAACACCGCAGGATTGCTTCAGGCCCTAGTGTGGTTTCGGCATGGCTCACTGAGCCTTTGGTTAATTTCTCTTCCTGGTGGGAAATGAGAGTAAAATTTGCCCGTCCAGACAGCTCCCGCTACTCTCTCATTGGTTCTCCCTATTCCTGTTCATTTTCCGCAGAAATTGCAAACTGGGCCAAACAAGAGTTTAAAGGCACTGACTCTCCAAGTGGGGAGAGTGTTAGTAAAGCGTCTGGAATGTTGCACCCGAGTACCAGGGGACGAAAACTGAGACACATTTGAACACGTTTCCCGATCACATGGTGGATCATACTCTGGGTTCCACATGCATGTTTTAGCTGAAGGAAGAATCCCTTAAACCTGGAGAGTTGAGACCCATGCAATGGGTACCATGCAATATGACTTCAAAGGGTCTGCATTTGCTCACCAAACCTCACCAATCTGATCACTGCTGCGTTTATGCCACTGTACACATGCTGGATTCTCTTTCGGAGACATATAAATCCATAGGTTTTAAGATTCTTACTAGTCAGGTATATTCTTAGGCGTTTAATATGGGGTGTTGAGTCCACTTCGTTGAGGAAGCAGTAGCTCTTGTCTATTACATATTTGGCTTATGGAAAGGTATCTGTGCTAATTTCAATCTCTGGTTTTATGCAGCACCCCAACTCACCTTTCCCCTTAAGCAAGCATAAGTTGGTTTTCTACATTTGAGACCCTATTCTGTTTTGTAATTCTGTTCCTGTGTAGCCAAGTTTACATTCCGTGTATTAGTGATACCTTATGATGTTTCTTTTTCTGTGTGACTTATTTCACTTAGAATCATCGTACCTGAATCCACTCATTATGCTGCTACTGGCCTGATGACATAGATTTCATTGCTGAGTGATATTGCATTGTACGTAAGTAGCACAACTTCTTTATCCATTTTTCGCTTTCTGCGATATTGAACTTGTACCGTAAACGAGGTTCTTGTAAACAGAGCCGTCCCAAACTTTGGGGTGGCTGTGTCTTTTTGATTTTAATTTCCCTAAGCTATAGGACCATAAGTGGAAGTGCCCTAGGCTCTGTTGCTTTGTTTTTTAGATGTTTCAGGAAACACCATACACTTCTCCAGAGTGGCTGTTGGCAATTTACATCCCGCCCATCAGTCTAACTAGGCTCCCAGTTCTCCATGGCCTGTCCTGCCTTTCTGGATTTTACACTTTTTTCAGATGGCTCTTTTGACCGGGGGGCAGTGAGACTTCATTGTAGTGCAGATTTCCTTTGCAAGCTTGCTTGGTTGGCCAAAAAGGGCGTATGCGTTTTTTCCTGAATATATTCAGGAGAAAACGCATACGCCCTTTTTGGCCAAGTGCATCATTGTGGACGTTCTGCCTCTTTTCCTATGCTTTACATGCAATTCCAGTCTACCTCCTGAAATCGGTTTCCTGCAATTCTGCCCCGCTTTCAAGTCCTCTTGGCAGCTTACTTCAATATATTTTTGGACGATAGCTGTCATTTAGAACTCTGCATGTTTGTGAATGACAGTGCCCCTGAGCTCCTTTCTTCAACTCGCTTTCTTGTGAGCTGGCCGCAACACCGCAGAATTGCATCAGGCCCTAGTGTGGTTCCGGCATGGCTCGCTGAGCCTTTGGTTAATTTCTCTTCCTGGTGGGAAATGAGAGTTAAATTTGCTCGTCCAGACAGCTCCTGCTACTCTCTCATTGGTTCTCCCTATTCCTGTTCATTTTCCGCAGAAATTGCAAACTGGGCCAAACAGGAGTTTAAAGGCACTGACTCTCCAAGTGGGGAGAGTGTTAGTAAAGCGTCTGGAATGTTGCACCCGAGTACCAGGGGACGAAAACTGAGACACATTTGAACACGTTTCCCGATCACACGGTGGATCATACTCTGGGTTCCACATGCATGTTTTAGCTGAAGGAAGAATCCCTTAAACCTGGAGAGTTGAGACCCATGGAATGGGTACCATGCAATATGACTTCAAAGGGTCTGCATTTGCTCACCGAACCTCACCAATCCTATCACTGCTGCGTTTATGCCGCTGTACACACGCTTGATTCTCTTTCGGAGACATATAAATCCATAGGTTTTAACATTCTTACTAGTCAGGTATATTCTTAGGCGTTTAATATGGGGTGTTGAGTCCACTTCGTTGAGCAAGCAGTAGCTCTTGTCTATTACATATTTGGCTTATGGAAAGATATCTGTGCTAATTTCAATCTCTGGTTTTATGCAGCACCCCAACTCACCTTTCCCCTTAAGCAAGCATAAGTTGGTTTTCTACATTTGAGACCCTATTCTGTTTTGTAATTCAGTTCCTGTGTAGCCAAGTTTACATTCCGTGTATTAGTGATACCTTATGATGTTTCTTTTTCTGTGTGACTTATTTCACTTAGAATCATCGTACCTGAATCCACTCATTATGCTGCTACTGGCCTGATGACATAGATTTCATTGCTGAGTGATATTGCATTGTACGTAAGTACCACAACTTCTTTATCCATTTTTCGCTTTCTGCGATATTGAACTTGTACCGTAAACGAGGTTCTTGTAAACAGAGCCGTCCCAAACTTTGGGGTGGCTGTGTCTTTTTGATTTTAATTTCCTTAAGCTCTAGGACCATAAGTGGAAGTGCCCTAGGCTCTGTTGCTTTGTTTTTTAGATGTTTCAGGAAACACCATACACTTCTCCAGAGTGGCTGTTGGCAATTTACATCCCGCCCATCAGCATAAGAAGGCTCCCAGTTCTCCATGGCCTGTCCTGCCTTTGTGGATTTTACACTTTTTTCAGATGGCCCTTTTGACCAGGGGGCAGTGAGACTTCATTGTAGTGCAGATTTCCTTTGCAAGCTTGCTTGGTTGGCCAAAAAGGGCGTATGCGTTTTTTCCTGAATATATTCAGGAAAAAACGCATACGCCCTTTTTGGCCAAGTGCATCATTGTGGACGTTCTGCCTCTTTTCCTATGCTTTACATGCAATTCCAGTCTACCTCCTGAAATCGCTTTCCTGCAATTCTGCCCCGCTTTCAAGTCCTCTTGGCAGCCTTACTTCAATATATTTTTGGACGATAGCTGTCATTTATAACTCTGCAGGTTTGTGAATTACAGGGCCCCTGAGCTCCTTTCTTCAACTCGCTTTCTTGTGAGCTGGCCGCAACACCGCAGGATTGCTTCAGGCCCTAGTGTGGTTCCGGCATGGCTCGCTGAGCCTTTGGTTATTCCCTCTTCCTGGTGGGAAATGAGAGTTAAATTTGCCTGTCCAGACACCTCCAGCTAGTCTCTCATTGGTTCTCCCTATTCCTGTTCATTTTCCGCAGAAATTGCAAACTGGGCCAAACAGGAGGTTAAAGGCACTGACTCTCCAAGTGGGGAGAGTGTTAGTAAAGCGTCTGGAATGTTGCACCCGAGTACCAGGGGACGAAATCTGAGACACATTTGAACACGTTTCCCGATCACACGGTGGATCATACTCTGGGTTCCACATGCATGTTTTAGCTGAAGGAAGAATCCCTTAAACCTGGAGAGTTGAGAACCATGGTATGGGTACCATGCAATATGACTTCAAAGGGTCTGCATTTGCTCACCGAACTTCAGCAATCCTATCACTGCTGCGTTTATGCCGCTGTACACACGCTGGATTCTCTTTCGGAGACATATAAATCCATAGGTTTTAAGATTCTTACTAGTCAGGTATATTCTTAGGCGTTTAATATGGGGTGTTGAGTCCACTTCGTTGAGCAAGCAGTAGCTCTTGTCTATTATATATTTGGCTTATGGAAAGGTATCTGAGCTAATTTCAATCTCTGGTTTTATGCAGCACCCCAACTCACCTTTCCCCTTAAGTAAGCATAAGTTGGTTTTCTACATTTGAGACCCTATTCTGTTTTGTAATTCAGTTCCTGTGTAGCCAAGTTTACATTCCGTGTATTAGTGATATCTTATGATGTTTCTTTTTCTGTGTGACTTATTTCACTTAGAATCATCGTACCTGAATCCACTCATTATGCTGCTACTGGCCTGATGACATAGATTTCATTGCTGAGTGATATTGCATTGTACGTAAGTACCACAACTTCTTTATCCATTTTTCGCTTTCTGCGATATTGAACTTGTACCGTAAACGAGGTTCTTGTAAACAGAGCCGTCCCAAACTTTGGGGTGGCTGTGTCTTTTTGATTTTAATTTCCCTAAGCTATAGGACCATAAGTGGAAGTGCCCTAGGCTCTGTTGCTTTGTTTTTTAGATGTTTCAGGAAACACCATACACTTCTCCAGAGTGGCTGTTTGCAATATACATCCCGCCCATCAGCATAAGAAGGCTCCCAGTTCTCCATGGCCTGTCCTGCCTTTGTGGATTTTAAACTTTTTTCAGATGGCCCTTTTGACCGGGGGGCAGTGAGACTTCATTGTAGTGCAGATTTCCTTTGCAAGCTTGCTTGGTTGGCCAAAAAGGGCGTATGCGTTTTTTCCTGAATATATTCAGGAAAAAACGCATACGCCCTTTTTGGCCAAGTGCATCATTGTGGACGTTCTGCCTCTTTTCCTATGCTTTACATGCAATTCCAGTCTACCTCCTGAAATTGGTTTCCTGCAATTCTGTCCCGCTTTCAAGTCCTCTTGGCAGCCTTACTTCAATATATTTTTGGACGATAGCTGTCATGTATAACTCTGCAGGTTTGTGAATAACAGTGACCCTGAGCTCCTTTCTTCAACTCGTTTTCTTGTGAGCTGGCCGCAACACTGCAGGATTGCTTCAGGCCCTAGTGTGGTTCCGGCACGGCAGGCTGAGCCTTTGGTTAATTCCTCTTCCTGGTGGGAAATGAGAGTTAAATTTGCCCGTCCAGACACCTCCAGCTAGTCTCTCATTGGTTCTCCCTATTCCTGTTCATCTTCAGCAGAATTTGCAAATTGGGCCAAACAGGAGGTTAAAGGCACTGACTCTCCAAGTGGGGAGAGTGTTAGTAAAGTGTCTGGAATGTTGCACCCGAGTACCAGGGGACGAAATCTGAGACACATTTGAACACGTTTCCCGATCACACGGTGGATCATACTCTGGGTTCCACATGCATGTTTTAGCTGAAGGAAGAATCCCTTAAACCTGGAGAGTTGAGAACCATGGAATGGGTACCATGCAATATGACTTCAAAGGGTCTGCATTTGCTCACCGAACCTCACCAATCCTATCACTGCTGCGATTATCCTGCTGTACACACGCTTGGTTCTCTTTCAGAGACATATAAATCCATAGGTTTTAAGATTCTTACTAGTCAGGTATATTCTTAGGCGTTTAATATGGGGTGTTGAGTCCACTTCGTTGAGCAAGCAGTAGCTCTTGTCTATTACATATTTGGCTTATGGAAAGGTGTCTGTGCTAATTTCAATCTCTAGTTTTCTGCAGCACCCCAACTCACCTTTCCCCTTAAGCAAGCATAAGTTGGTTTTCTACATTTGAGACCCTATTCTGTTTTGTAATTCAGTTCCTGTGTAGCCTAGTTTACAATCTGTGTATTAGTGATATCTTATGATGTTTCTTTTTCTGTGTGACTTATTTCACTTAGAATCATCGTACCTGAATCCACTCATTATGCTGCTACTGGCCTGATGACATAGATTTCATTGCTGAGTGATATTACATTTTACGTAAGTACCAGAACTTCTTTGTCCATTTTTCGCTTTCTGCGATATTGAACTTGAACCGTAAACGAGGTTCTTGTAAACAGAGCCATTCCAAACTTTGGGGTGGCTGTGTCTTTTTGATTTTAATTTCCCTAATCTATAGGACCATAAGTGGAAGTGCCCTAGGCTCTGTTGCTTTGTTTTTCACATGTTTCAGGAAACACCATACACTTCTCCTGAGTGGCTGTTGGCAATTTACATCCCGCCCATCAGCCTAAGTAGGCTCCCAGTTCTCCATGGTCTGTCCTGCCTTTCTGGATTTTACACTTTTTTCAGATGGCCCTTTTGACCAGGGGGCAGTGAGACTTCATTGTAGTGCAGATTTCCTTTGCAAGCTTGCTTGGTTGGCCAAAAAGGGCGTATGCGTTTTTTCCTGAATATATTCAGGAAAAAACGCATACGCCCTTTTTGGCCAAGTGCATCATTGTGGACGTTCTGCCTCTTTTCCTATGCTTTACATGCAATTCCAGTCTACCTCCGGAAATCGGTTTCCTGCAATTCTGCCCCGCTTTCAATTCCTCTTGGCAGCCTTACTTCAATATATTTTTGGACGATAGCTGTCATTTATAACTCTGCAGGTTTGTGAATAACAGTGCCCCTGAGCTCCTTTCTTCATCTCGCTTTCTTGTGAGCTGGCCGCAACACCGCAGGATTGTTTCAGGCCCTAGTGTAGTTTCGGCATGGCTCGCTGAGCCTTTGGTTAATTCCTCTTCCTGGTGGGAAATGAGAGTTAAATTTGCCCGTCCATACACCTCCAGCTAGTCTCTCATTGGTTCTCCCTATTCCTGTACATTTTCCGCAGAAATTGCAAACTGGGCCAAACAGGAGGTTAAAGGCACTGACTCTCCAAGTGGGGAGAGTGTTAGTAAAGCGTCTGGAATGTTGCACCCGAGTACCAGGGGACGAAAACTGAGACACATTTGAACACGTTTCCCGATCACACGGTGGATCATACTCTGGGTTCCACATGCATGTTTTAGCTGAAGGAAGAATCCCTTAAACCTGGAGAGTTGAGACCCATGGAATGGGTACCATGCAATATGACTTCAAAGGGTCTGCATTTGCTCACCGAACCTCACCAATCCTATCACTGCTGCGTTTATGCCGCTGTACACACGCTTGATTCTCTTTCGGAGACCTATAAATCCATAGGTTTTAAGATTCTTACTAGTCAGGTATATTCTTAGGCGTTTAATATGGGGTGTTGAGTCCACTTCGTTGAGCAAGCAGTAGCTCTTGTCTATTACATATTTGGCTTATGGAAAGGTATCTGTGCTAATTTCAATCTCTGGTTTTATGCAGCACCCCAACTCACCTTTCCCCTTAAGCAAGCATAAGTTGGTTTTCTACATTTGAGGCCCTATTCTGTTTTGTACTTCAGTTCCTGTGTAGCCAAGTTTACATTCCGTGTATTAGTGATACCTTATGATGTTTCTTTTTCTGTGTGACTTATTTCACTTAGAATCATCGTACCTGAATCCACTCATTATGCTGCTACTGGCCTGATGACATAGATTTCATTGCTGAGTGATATTGCATTGTACGTAAGTACCACAACTTCTTTATCCATTTTTCGCTTTCTGCGATATTGAACTTGTACCATAAACGAGGTTCTTGTAAACAGAGCCGTCCCAAACTTTGGGGTGGCTGTGTCTTTTTGATTTTAATTTCCCTAAGCTATAGGACCATAAGTGGAAGTGCCCTAGGCTCTGTTGCTTTGTTTTTTAGATGTTTCAGGAAACACCATACACTTCTCCAGAGTGGCTGTTGGCAATTTACATCCCGCCCATCAGCATAAGAAGGCTCCCAGTTCTCCATGGCCTGTCCTGCCTTTCTGGATTTTACACTTTTTTCAGATGGCCCTTTTGACCGGGGGGCAGTGAGACTTCATTGTAGTGCAGATTTCCTTTGCAAGCTTGCTTGGTTGGCCAAAAAGGGCGTATGCGTTTTTTCCTGAATATATTCAGGAAAAAACGCATACGCCCTTTTTGGCCAAGTGCATCATTGTGGACGTTCTGCCTCTTTTCCTATGCTTTACATGCAATTCCAGTCTACCTCCTGAAATCGGTTTCCTGCAATTCTGCCCCGCTTTCAAGTCCTCTTGGCAGCCTTACTTCAATATATTTTTGGACGATAGCTGCATTTATAACTCTGCAGGTTTGTGAATAACAGTGCCCCTGAGCTCCTTTCTTCAACTCGCTTTCTTGTGAGCTGGCCGCAACACCGCAGGATTGTTTCAGGCCCTAGTGTAGTTTCGGCATGGCTCGCTGAGCCTTTGGTTAATTCCTCTTCCTGGTGGGAAATGAGAGTTAAATTTGCCCGTCCAGACAGCTCCAGCTAGTCTCTCATTGGTTCTCCCTATTCCTGTACATTTTCCGCAGAAATTGCAAACTGGGCCAAACAGGAGGTTAAAGGCACTGACTCTCCAAGTGGGGAGAGTGTTAGTAAAGCGTCTGGAATGTTGCACCCGAGTACCAGGGGACGAAAACTGAGACACATTTGAACACGTTTCCCGATCACACGGTGGATCATACTCTGGGTTCCACATGCATGTTTTAGCTGAAGGAAGAATCCCTTAAACCTGGAGAGTTGAGACCCATGGAATGGGTACCATGCAATATGACTTCAAAGGGTCTGCATTTGCTCACCGAACCTCACCAATCCTATCACTGCTGCATTTATGCCGCTGTACACACGCTTGATTCTCTTTCGGAGACATATAAATCCATAGGTTTTAAGATTCTTACTAGTCAGGTATATTCTTAGGCGTTTAATATGGGGTGTTGAGTCCACTTCGTTGAGCAAGCAGTAGCTCTTGTCTATTACATATTTGGCTTATGGAGCGGTATCTGTGCTAATTTCAATCTCTGGTTTTATGCAGCACCCCAACTCACCTTTCCCCTTAAGCAAGCATAAGTTGGTTTTCTACATTTGAGACCCTATTCTGTTTTGTACTTCAGTTCCTGTGTAGCCAAGTTTACATTCCGTGTATTAGTGATACCTTATGATGTTTCTTTTTCTGTGTGACTTATTTCACTTAGAATCATCGTACCTGAATCCACTCATTATGCTGCTACTGGCCTGATGACATAGATTTCATTGCTGAGTGATATTGCATTGTACGTAAGTACCACAACTTCTTTATCCATTTTTCGCTTTCTGCGATATTGAACTTGTACCATAAACGAGGTTCTTGTAAACAGAGCCGTCCCAAACTTTGGGGTGGCTGTGTCTTTTTGATTTTAATTTCCCTAAGCTATAGGACCATAAGTGGAAGTGCCCTAGGCTCTGTTGCTTTGTTTTTTAGATGTTTCAGGAAACACCATACACTTCTCCAGAGTGGCTGTTGGCAATTTACATCCCGCCCATCAGCATAAGAAGGCTCCCAGTTCTCCATGGCCTGTCCTGCCTTTCTGGATTTTACACTTTTTTCAGATGGCCCTTTTGACCGGGGGGCAGTGAGACTTCATTGTAGTGCAGATTTCCTTTGCAAGCTTGCTTGGTTGGCCAAAAAGGGCGTATGCGTTTTTTCCTGAATATATTCAGGAAAAAACGCATACGCCCTTTTTGGCCAAGTGCATCATTGTGGACGTTCTGCCTCTTTTCCTATGCTTTACATGCAATTCCAGTCTACCTCCTGAAATTGGTTTCCTGCAATTCTGCCCCGCTTTCAAGTCCTCTTGGCAGCCTTACTTCAATATATTTTTGGACGATAGCTGCATTTATAACTCTGCAGGTTTGTGAATAACAGTGCCCCTGAGCTCCTTTCTTCAACTCGCTTTCTTGTGAGCTGGCCGCAACACTGCAGGATTGCTTCAAGCCCTAGTGTGGTTCTGGCATATCTCACTGAGCCTTTGGTTAATTCCTCTTCCTGGTGGGAAATGAGAGTTAAATTTGCCCGTCCAGACACCTCCAGCTAGTCTCTCATTGGTTCTCCCTATTCCTGTTCATTTTCCACAGAAATTGCAAACTGGGCCAAACAGGAGGTTAAAGGCACTGACTCTCCAAGTGGGGAGAGTGTTAGTAAAGCGTCTGGAATGTTGCACCCGAGTACCAGGGGACGAAAACTGAGACACATTTGAACACGTTTCCCGATCACACGGTGGATCATACTCTGGGTTCCACATGCATGTTTTAGCTGAAGGAAGAATCCCTTAAACCTGGAGAGTTGAGACACATGGAATGGGTACCATGCAATATGACTTCAAAGGGTCTGCATTTGCTCACCGAACCTCACCAATCCTATCACTGCTGCGTTTATGCCACTGTACACATGCTTGATTCTCTTTCGGAGACATATAAATCCATAGGTTTTAAGATTCTTACTAGTCAGGTATATTCTTAGGCGTTTAATATGGGGTGTTGAGTCCACTTCGTTGAGCAAGCAGTAGCTCTTGTCTATTACATATTTGGCTTATGGAAAGGTATCTGTGCTAATTTCAATCTCTGGTTTTATGCAGCACCCCAACTCACCTTTCCCCTTAAGCAAGCATAAGTTGGTTTTCTACATTTGAGGCCCTATTCTGTTTGTAATTCAGTTCCTGTGTAGCCAAGTTTACATTCCGTGTATTAGTGATACCTTATGATGTTTCTTTTTCTGTGTGACTTATTTCACTTAGAATCATCGTACCTGAATCCACTCATTATGCTGCTACTGGCCTGATGACATAGATTTCATTGCTGAGTGATATTGCATTGTACGTAAGTACCGCAACTTCTTTATCCATTTTTCGCTTTCTGCGATATTGAACTTGTACTGTAAACGAGGTTCTTGTAAACAGAGCCGTCCCAAACTTTGGGGTGGCTGTGTCTTTTTGATTTTAATTTCCCTAAGCTATAGGACCATAAGTGGAAGTGCCCTAGGCTCTCTTGCTTTGTTTTTTAGATGTTTCAGGAAACACCATACACTTCTCCAGAGTGGCTGTTGGCAATTTACATCCCGCCCATCAGCATAAGAAGGCTCCCAGTTCTCCATGGCCTGTCCTGCCTTTCTGGATTTTACACTTTTTTCAGATGGCCCTTTTGACCGGGGGGCAGTGAGACTTCATTGTAGTGCAGATTTCCTTTGCAAGCTTGCTTGGTTGGCCAAAAAGGGCGTATGCGTTTTTTCCTGAATATATTCAGGAAAAAACGCATACGCCCTTTTTGGCCAAGTGCATCATTGTGGACGTTCTGCCTCTTTTCCTATGCTTTACATGCAATTCCAGTCTACCTCCTGAAATCGGTTTCCTGCAATTCTGCCCCGCTTTCAAGTCCTCTTGGCAGCCTTACTTCAATATATTTTTGGACGATAGCTGCATTTATAACTCTGCAGGTTTGTGAATAACAGTGCCCCTGAGCTCCTTTCTTCAACTCGCTTTCTTGTGAGCTGGCCGCAACACTGCAGGATTGCTTCAAGCCCTAGTGTGGTTCTGGCATATCTCACTGAGCCTTTGGTTAATTCCTCTTCCTGGTGGGAAATGAGAGTTAAATTTGCCCGTCCAGACACCTCCAGCTAGTCTCTCATTGGTTCTCCCTATTCCTGTTCATTTTCCACAGAAATTGCAAACTGGGCCAAACAGGAGGTTAAAGGCACTGACTCTCCAAGTGGGGAGAGTGTTAGTAAAGCGTCTGGAATGTTGCACCCGAGTACCAGGGGACGAAAACTGAGACACATTTGAACACGTTTCCCGATCACACGGTGGATCATACTCTGGGTTCCACATGCATGTTTTAGCTGAAGGAAGAATCCCTTAAACCTGGAGAGTTGAGACACATGGAATGGGTACCATGCAATATGACTTCAAAGGGTCTGCATTTGCTCACCGAACCTCACCAATCCTATCACTGCTGCGTTTATGCCACTGTACACACGCTTGATTCTCTTTCGGAGACATATAAATCCATAGGTTTTAAGATTCTTACTAGTCAGGTATATTCTTAGTGGTGTAATATGTGGTGTTGAGTCCACTTCGTTGAGCAAGCAGTAGCTCTTGTCTATTACATATTTGGCTTATGGAAAGGTATCTGTGTTAATTTCAATCTCTGGTTTTATGCCTCACCCCAACTAACCTTTCCTCTTAAGCAAGCATAAGTTGGTTTTCTACATTTGAGACCCTGTTCTGTTTTGTACTTCAGTTCCTGTGTAGCCAAGTTTACATTCCGTGTATTAGTGATACCTTATGATGTTTCTTTTTCTGTGTGACTTATTTCACTTAGAATCATTGTACCTGAATCCACTCATTATGCTGCTACTGGCCTGATGACATAGATTTCATTGCTGAGTGATATTGCATTGTACGTAAGTACCACAACTTCTTTATCCATTTTTCGCTTTCTGCGATATTGAACTTGTACCGTAAACGAGGTTCTTGTAAACAGAGCCGTCCCAAACTTTGGGGTGGCTGTGTCTTTTTGATTTTAATTTCCCTAAGCTATAGGACCATAAGTGGAAGTGCCCTAGGCTCTCTTGCTTTGTTTTTTAGATGTTTCAGGAAACACCATACACTTCTCCAGAGTGGCTGTTGGCAATTTACATCCCGCCCATCAGCATAACAAGGCTCCCAGTTCTCCATGGCCTGTCCTGCCTTTCTGGATTTTACACTTTTTTCAGATGGCCCTTTTGACCGGGGGGCAGTGAGACTTCATTGTAGTGCAGATTTCCTTTGCAAGCTTGCTTGGTTGGCCAAAAAGTGCGTATGCGTTTTTTCCTGAATATATTCAGGAAAAAACGCATACGCCCTTTTTGGCCAAGTGCATCATTGGGGACGTTCTGCCTCTTTTCCTATGCTTTACATGCAATTCCAGTCTACCTCCTGAAATCGGTTTCCTGCAATTCTGCCCCGCTTTCAAGTCCTCTTGGCAGCCTTACTTCAATATATTTTTGGACGATAGCTGTCATTTAGAACTCTGCAGGATTGTGAATGACAGTGCCCCTGAGCTCCTTTCTTTAACTCGCTTTCTTGTGAGCTGGCCGCAACACCGCAGGATTGCTTCAGGCCCTAGTGTGGTTTCGGCAGGGCTCGCTGAGCCTTTGGTTAATTCCTCTTCCTGGTGGGAAATGAGAGTTAAATTTGCCCGTCCAGACACCTGAAGCTAGTCTCTCATTGGTTCTCCCAATTCCTGTTCATTTTCCGCAGAAATTGCAAACTGGGCCAAACAGGAGGTTAAAGGCACTGACTCTCCAAGTGGGGAGAGTGTTAGTAAAGCGTCTGGAATGTTGCACCCGAGTACCAGGGGACGAAAACTGAGACACATTTGAACACGTTTCCCGATCACACGGTGGATCATACTCTGGGTTCCACATGCATGTTTTAGCTGAAGGAAGAATCCCTTAAACCTGGAGAGTTGAGAACCATGGAATGGGTACCATGCAATATGACTTCAAAGGGTCTGCATTTGCTCACCGAACCTCACCAATCCTATCACTGCTGCGTTTATGCCGCTGTAAACACGCTTGATTCTCTTTCGGAGACATATAAATCCATAGGTTTTAAGATTCTTACTAGTCAGGTATATTCTTAGTGGTGTAATATGTGGTGTTGAGTCCACTTCGTTGAGCAAGCAGTAGCTCTTGTCTATTACATATTTGGCTTATGGAAAGGTATCTGTGCTAATTTCAATCTCTGGTTTTATGCAGCACCCCAACTCACCTTTCCCCTTAAGCAAGCATAAGTTGGTTTTCTACATTTGAGACCCTATTCTGTTTTGTACTTCAGTTCCTGTGTAGCCAAGTTTACATTCCGTGTATTAGTGATACCTTATGATGTTTCTTTTTCTGTGTGACTTATTTCACTTAGAATCATTGTACCTGAATCCACTCATTATGCTGCTACTGGACTGATGACATAGATTTCATTGCTGAATGATATTGCATTGTACGTAAGTACAACAACTTCTTTATCCATTTTTCGCTTTCTGCGATATTGAACTTGTACCGTAAATGAGGTTCTTGTAAACAGAGCCGTCCCAAACTTTGGGGTGGCTGTGTCTGTTTGATTTTAATTTCCCTAAGCTATAGGACCATAAGTGGAAGTGCCCTAGGCTCTGTTGCTTTGTTTTTTAGATGTTTCAGGAAACACCATACACTTCTCCAGAGTGGCTGTTGGCAATTTACATCCCGCCCATCAGCATAACAAGGCTCCCAGTTCTCCATGGCCTGTCCTGCCTTTCTGGATTTTACACTTTTTTCAGATGGCCCTTTTGACCGGGGGGCAGTGAGACTTCATTGTAGTGCAGATTTCCTTTGCAAGCTTGCTTGGTTGGCCAAAAAGGGCGTATGCGTTTTTTCCTGAATATATTCAGGAAAAAACGCATACGCCCTTTTTGGCCAAGTGCATCATTGTGGACGTTCTGCCTCTTTTCCTATGCTTTACATGCAATTCCAGTCTACCTCCTGAAATCGGTTTCCTGCAATTCTGCCCCGCTTTCAAGTCCTCTTGGCAGCCTTACTTCAATATATTTTTGGACGATAGCTGTCATTTATAACTCTGCAGGTTTGTGAATTACAGTGCCCCTGAGCTCCTTTCTTCAACTCGCTTTCTTGTGAGCTGGCCGCAACACTGCAGGATTGCTTCAGGCCCTAGTGCGGTTCCGGCACGGCAGGCTGAGCCTTTGGTTAATTCCTCTTCCTGGTGGGAAATGAGAGTTAAATTTGCCCGTCCAGACAGCTCCCGCTACTCTCTCATTGCTTCTCCCTATTCCTGTTCATTTTCCGCAGAAATTGCAAACTGGGCCAAACAGGAGTTTAAAGGCACTGACTCTCCAAGTGGGGAGAGTGTTAGTAAAGCGTCTGGAATGTTGCACCCGAGTACCAGGGGACGAAAACTGAGACACATTTGAACACGTTTCCCGATCACACGGTGGATCATACTCTGGGTTCCACATGCATGTTTTAGCTGAAGGAAGAATCCCTTAAACCTGGAGAGTTGAGAACCATGGAATGGGTACCATGCAATATGACTTCAAAGGGTCTGCATTTGCTCACCGAACCTCACCAATCCTATCACTGCTGCGTTTATGCCGCTGTAAACACGCTTGATTCTCTTTCGGAGACATATAAATCCATAGGTTTTAAGATTCTTACTAGTCAGGTATATTCTTAGTGGTGTAATATGTGGTGTTGAGTCCACTTCGTTGAGCAAGCAGTAGCTCTTGTCTATTACATATTTGGCTTATGGAAAGGTATCTGTGCTAATTTCAATCTCTGGTTTTATGCAGCACCCCAACTCACCTTTCCCCTTAAGCAAGCATAAGTTGGTTTTCTACATTTGAGACCCTATTCTGTTTTGTACTTCAGTTCCTGTGTAGCCAAGTTTACATTCCGTGTATTAGTGATACCTTATGATGTTTCTTTTTCTGTGTGACTTATTTCACTTAGAATCATCGTACCTGAATCCACTCATTATGCTGCTACTGGCCTGATGACATAGATTTCATTGCTGAGTGATATTGCATTGTACGTAAGTACCACAACTTCTTTATCCATTTTTCGCTTTCTGCGATATTGAACTTGTACCGTAAACGAGGTTCTTGTAAACAGAGCCGTCCCAAAATTTGGGGTGGCTGTGTCTTTTTGATTTTCATTTCCCTAAGATATAGGACCATAAGTGGAAGTGCCCTAAGCTCTGTTGCTTTGTTTTTTAGATGTTTCAGGAAACACCATACACTTCTCCAGAGTGGCTGTTGGCAATTTACATCCCGCCCATCAGCATAACAAGGCTCTCAGTTCTCCATGGCCTGTCCTGCCTTTCTGGATTTGACACTTTTTTCAGATGGCCCTTTTGACCGGAGCGAAGTGAGACTTCATTGTAGTGCAGATTTCCTTTGCAAGCTTGCTTGGTTGGCCAAAAAGTGCGTATGCGCTTTTTCCTGAATATATTCAGGAAAAAACGCATACGCCCTTTTTGGCCAAGTGCATCATTGTCGACGTTCTGAGTCTTTTCATATGTTTTCAATGCAATTCCAGTCTACCTCCTGAAATCGGTTTCCTGCAATTTGCCTTGCTGTCAGTGCCTCTTCATAGCCTTACCTCCTTATTCTTTTGGAAAATAGTTGGCCTTTATAACTCTGCAGGTTTTTGAATTGCACTGGTCCTTAGCTCCATGTTTCAGCTCTTATTTTTGTGATCTTGCCTCATATCCACAGGATTTCTTCAGGCCCTATTCTTCTTCTGGGGCGCCTTGCTCTGCCTTTGGTTAATTCTTCTTCCTGATGTGAAATTAGAGTGACATGTGCCCATTGAAACCGCTACAGCTATTTTCTCACTGGTTCCCCCTATTCCCATTCATCCTCCGCACTAACTGCAGACTGTGCGATACCGGAACTTAAAGGCATTGACTCTCCATGTGGAGATGTTGTTAGTAAAGTGGCTGGAATGTTGATCCGGAGCCCCAGGAGAGGAAAATGAGGTGCGTTTTAGAAACCTTTCCCGATCATATGGTATACCATCCGCTGGATTCCCCATGCATGGTTTAGCTGTAGGAAGATTCCCTTCAACCTGGAGTGTTGGGACCCTTGGAATGAGTAGTATGAAGTATTGCATTAAACTTTCGGCAGTTGCTCACCAAAGCTCACCAGTGCTCTCAGCCCCAAGTGTCCAGCCTTATGTCTTATCCAGCTGTGGGTTTATATGTGGTCATTCCAGGTTGCATCACAGCCCCTGAGCGAATTTTGTAAGAATTTTTCTCTCTTTCATTGTTTCTGCGTTTTGGTTTTAAAATTTATTTCTATAATGGGGTTTAGCTCATTTTCACTGCTGTGTTTGTGCCGCTCTGCGCACACTTGATTCCCTTATGGAGATATATCAATACATGGGTTTTAAGATTCTTATTACTCAGATATATTTCTCTGCGGTGTATAGGGTGTGTTGAGGCCAGTTCATTGAGCAAGGTGTAGATCTTGTCTAATACCTATTTGGTTTATTGAACGGTATCTGTGCTAATTTCAAACTCTGGTTTTATGCATCACCCCACCTCTCCTTTCCCCTTAAGCTGACATAAGTGTGTTTTCTAAATGTGAGACACTGTTCTGTTTTGTAATTCATTTTTTGTGCAGCCATATTTATCCTCCCTCTATAAGTGATATCTTATGATATGTTTCTTTTTCTGTTTGACTTATTTCAAGTAGTATTATCGGACCTAAATCCACTCTTTATCCTTCTACTAGCCTTATTACATTGATTTCATGGTGAAGAGATATTCCATTGTACATAAGTACCACATTTTCTTTATCCATTGTTCTCTTTCCTGGGATATTTAAGGTGTACTGAAGTTGAGGTTCTTGTAAACAGAGTAGCCCTAAACTGTGGTGTGCTTGTGTCTTGTTGATTTTTAGACTTCCCTAGATATACTTCCATGATTGGAAGTGCCCTATGCTCTGTAGCTCTGTTTTTTAGATGATTTAGGAACCACCATACACTTCTCCAGAGTGGCTCTCGGCAGTTCACACACTGTCCATCAGCGTATAAAGGCTCCCTATTCTCCATGGCTTGTCCTGCATTTCTGGTTTTTACAATTTTTTCGGATGGCCCTTTTGACCGGTGGGAAATGAGACTTCTTTGTTGTGCACATTTGCATTACTTGCTTGCTTGGTTGCCCATAAAGTGCGTATGCGTTTTTTCCTGGATATATTCAGGAAAAAACGCATACTCCCTTTGGGGCCAACTGCATCATTGTCGAAATTCTGCCGCTTTTCATGTGCTTTAAAGACGAGTCCAATCTATCTCTTGAAATCTGTTTCTTGCAATTCTGTCTTGCATTCAGATCCTCTTCTTTGCCTTACCTCAACATATTTTTGGACGTTAGTTTTCATTTATAACTCTGCAGGTTTGTGAATTGCAGTGACCCTGAGCTCCATTTTTTAAGTTGCTCTTTTGTGAGCTGGCCTCAAAGCCGCAGGATTGCTTCAGGCCCTATTTTGGCTCCGGCGAGGCGGGCTGAGCCTTTTTTTAATTCTTATTCTTAATGGGAAATTAGAGTGACATGTGCCCGTCCAAACCCCTACAACTATTCTCTCATTGGTTCCCCCTCTTCCCGTTCATCCTCCTCACAATTTGCAAAATGTGTGAAACAGAAGTTTAAATGTGCTGATTCTCTAAGTGGGGAGATTCTAAGTAACGTGGCTGGAATGATGAACAGGAGCACCAGGAGAGGATAAATGAGGTGCATTTTAGACACATCTCCCGAGAACACGGTGTACAGTCCTCTGGGTTTTCCATGCATGTTTTAGCTATAGGAAGATTCCTTGAACCTGCAGATTTTGGACCCATTGAATGGGTACCAGGTAGTATTACTTTAAAGGGTGTGCATTTCCTCACCCAACCTCACATTTCTCTTAGCGCGAACAGTTTCCAGCCTTATGTCTCATCCTGCTGTGGGTCTAGATGTGTTCAATCCATGTTGCATCACCGTCCCTGACGAAAAGTTGTAAGAGGTTTTCTCTGTCTCTCTGTCGTTTATTTTTTTCAATTTATTACTATATTGGTTACAGCTGATTTTCAAAGCTCTGTTTCTTGCTGCTGTACATCCACTTGATTCACGTACAGAGAGACATCAATAAATTCTTTTTCAGATTCTTACCAGTCATAGATATTCTTTTCCGGTGACTTGAGTGTGCTGAGTGCAGTTCTTTTAGCTACCGTGTAGGCCTTGTTGATTATCAGTTTGGTATTTGGAATGGTATCTTTGCTAATTTCAACCTCCTGGATGATGCCTCACCCCTCCCCACCTTTCCCGTTTAGCAGCCTTACGCGTGTTTTCTACATATTTGACTATGTTTTTGTTTTGTAATTTATTTCATGTGTAGCCATTTTGGGTTCCACCTTTAAGTGATATCTTATGATATGTGTCTTTTTCTTTTTGAATTATGTCACTTAGAATGATCATACGTAACTCCTCCGGAGTTGTTACAACTGGCCATATTTCATTGATTTCCAGGCTGAGTAATATTCCACTCTACATAAGTACCACATCTCTATCCATTTTTTCCCTCCAGAGACATTTAAGTTATATCCTAGTCGAGGATCTTTTAAACAGAGAGGCAGTAAACATTGGGGTGCCTGTGTCCTCTCGATTTTTGTTTTTCCCAAGATATACGCCCATGAGTGCAAGTGCTCTATGCTCTGTAGCTCATTTTTTAGATGCTTTAGTAAACACAATACACTTCTCCAGAATGGCCGTTGGCAATATACATTTCCACTATAAGCCTCACAGGGCTCCCTCTTCTCCTTGCCCTGTCCTGCATTTCTGGTGTTTACACTTTATGAGGATGGCTCTTCTGACTGATGCGAAGTGATATCTTTTGTAGTATTGATTTCCAGTGCCCACCTGTTTGGTTGGCTAAAAAAGTGTATGCCCTTTTCTTGAATATATACAGAAAAAAACGCATACAGCCTTTTTGGCCAACTGCAATGTTGGCAATGTTCAGCCCCTTTTCTTGTGCTTAATGGCGAGTCCTTTCTACCTCCTCAAATCCCTTTCCTGCCATTCTCCCTTGCTTACCAATCCTTTTCTCTGACTTTCCTCAAGACATTTTTCAGTGATAGATATTTTCAACTCTGCAGTTTCGTGAATTTTACTGCCCCTGAGTTCCATTGTTCAACTTGTGTTTATGGGAACTGGCCACAAAGCAGTGGGATTTCCTCAAGCCCTATACTGTTTCCATGGGCAACCCTAGCCTTTGGTCAATTCGTCTTCCTGATTGGAAATTAGAGTGACATGTGCCTGTCTGAACACCTAGGACTTGTCTCTCATTGTTCCTCATCCTTCCGCTTCATCCTCTGGACAAATTCCAAACTGTACGCAACAGGATGTTGACAGTGCTGACATCTCTAAGTGGAGAGACTGTTAGTAAAGACGCTGGAGGGGTGAACCCGAGCACCAGGAGATGAGGAGATGAGATGCCTTTTCCAAACTCTTCCCGATCAGACGGTATACCATCCTCTGTGTGTGACAGACATGTTTTAGCAGTAGAAAGAGTCCCATTCATGTAAGGAGAACACCAGGGCTTTTTCAAAATCAGTGTCTCCCCGAACCCCAAACTGGGGAATTTTTTAAGCTACGGCTACACATATGTTCATTAAGGGCCTTGGGAAGTAGGCAGAGTCCAAACTTTAGATGATTGAAGTCTTCAGGGTCAGAAGCACTCACCACCGGCTTCCCTTAGGTTACACTTTAACTGTCATTGATAGATGATGTCAATAAAAATATCTATTCTTTTTCCGATTATTTCCCCTTATAGGTTATTGCAAAATATTGAGTGTAGTTCCCTGTGCTATACAGTAGTTCCTTGTTGATGATCTATTTTATACATAGCAGTGTGTATGTGTTAATTCCAAACTGTTAATTTATCCCTCCTCCCACCTTTCCCCTTTGGTAATAATAAATTATAAGATTTTATACTTCTCAGAAATGGGGGAGCTGAAAGAGAGGTATCATTTTCAATGGAAAAGCATTTAAAACAAGATTGAAGCTTTAACCAAGATTATTAGATGTACATCCTTGGAAAGAAATCACTTCATTTCTCTAATATTGACCTGACAAATAAGACAAACCTTTTCACTGAACTTGCTTATAATAAAGTGATGGAAATATCAAATGGAAGTGTTAGAAACATCTTATTTTACCCGAGCCTTATAAACTGTTCTATGTTAACTACAGTTTGGCTCACACATCTGTTCATTGAAGTTACAGTAGTCTCAATTTCTGTTACTGATCCTCCAGAGTGGACCCCAACAAGTGTCCCCCTGCCCAGTGTCATTGGGGCCAACAGATCGAGACTGAGTTTGGTTCACAAGCAAAGGAAACTTTATATTTTGATCAGAGAATGGAGAGGTGAGAGCATGCACTACCCCGTGGGCTGTGGGCTGGGCTGCTGTGTAGAGATCCTGTCAGAGTCAGTGGGAGGGAGGGGGCGGAGCTCTCGAGGGCCGGGTTGGCTGCAGCTCAGGCTCTATATCTCGGAGTCTGCACTGGGCCCCAGGAGCTGATGTGTCGACCCAGCCATTCTGCACTAGGAAATCTGGTCTGAAGTGCCGGGTGTGGAACCTCTGCATGCGGGACCCTAGGAGCACGTGAAATTAGACAAAGCACAAAGGATAAAAAAGGTCAGACTTGACTTTATTGCCCAGATTCTATTTTTATCTCCCAGGGATTTTTCATGGGCTTTGCTGGGGACAAACCCCTCCTCTGCCTTTTGTCCCATTCCTCATTCTTGGTGTGCTGAGGGTGCAGACCCTTCTTCTGTAACTGCTGAGTGCTGAGTTGGGAGCCCTCATACCAGGGGGCGAGTGTCAGAACTTCTCCCCAGCAGCCTCCAGGTGACGTTGATTGGCCCCAGGACCCCTGCCTCCCTGCTCGTCCGCCTGAGCACCAGCATTGGAAGTGTTATAGATTCTAATGACCTTTAAGGGTCCAGGAAAGAGATTTGCAGAGACGCTGTGGGGGCCGGTTTCACCCCGCCCCACATTTGTTCGGCCACCTTAGGCTGACCGTTTCTGCCAGCCTAGATGCTCTGACCAGTAGTCTGCTCTTTCTTCAATTAGGTCCCTGAATTAACGTAAAAACAGCACCAGGTGTCAGAGCCCTGCCCGCTCAACTCCCAGACAGTCCAGGGTCAGTGGTGATCAAGGACCATGATGGCCACTGAGTCAACAGCCTTTTGAAGTAAACAGGAGTCCAGCCGGTCTTATTGGCCACCATCATCACGGTGTCTGTAGGCTTTTCTATGGTGACAGTGTGATATACGGTTCCCCCGCCAAGATTATTAGCTCCCCTCTGGGTGCAGTAAGTCCTGCAAGCAGTAGTCTACTCCTTCGGGACACACTATTGTTGTTTTATGAGAGAAACTCCAGGTCAAGTGATGTTCACACGAGTCGTCATGGTGCCCTGCTGCCCCCGGTTATCTCTCTGGATGTTGGAGTTGGAGGGCCTCCTCACTCGAGGTCGGTGTGCCCACGGAGCGAACCCTGCAACTTCAGGGCATGGTTGGTGATTAGGATCACCACGTGGGGTCCTTTTCCCTTAGGAGGGAGGTGGCCTTTTGGGCTGCTGATTTCCAGGTTTTTAGATACCGCCAGTATCTTGGCCAGATGTGGCAGTGGGCCAAGCCCCTTGGTGACTGTAGTTTATCCTACCTGGATGGCATTCTTGCGTTGTTCCATTTCAAGTGGTCCCAGTTTTTGCACTAATTCTCCAATGGCGATTCACCTTTCACCGGGAATGGAAAGGTCAAAGGGTTTAGCTCAATTAGGGAGTTCCAGGGCAAGGGTCTGAATTGACTGCTCTTTCCATTCTTGAAAGGCCACTTCTGGATTCTGTTCAAAAGGATCATCATCTTTTCCTTTCAGTGTTTCATATAGAGGCCCAGCTAGTAGACTGTAGTTAGGGATCCAGAAGCAGCAAACCCTGGCCTCCCCAGGAACCCCTAAGCTGTCTTCTCGTTTTAGAAAGGGGTAAGGCTGCAAATGGTTTCTTCCCTTTCCTGGGATGGGCTTCTCCGACCTTGTGTGAGAATGAAGCCCAGGCAGGTCACCGCAGTCTGTGATATTTGAGCTTTATCTTGGACAACTTCTATCCTTTATTGGCTTGGTAGTTCAGAGGCCTCCTTAGTAGGGCTGGCGATCAGAATGTCGTCTGCATATTGAAGGAGGGTTTCCTTTTCCAGAGGTAGAACTTTTCGGTCTTTAGCTAAGCTTTCCCCAAAGATGGTGTGGGAATTTTTGAACCCTTGGGGCAAGACGGCCCGGAAGTATTGTTTTAGTTGTATGTTGAGTCCTGCCACTCACAAGCCAAAATTTCTTGTGACTCTGGGACTAATGGAATACAAAAGAAGGCATCATTGAAGACTAATACAGAATACCATGTCCTGGTGGTTGGTAGAATGACCAGCAGGGTGTAGGAATTAGGAGCAACTGGAGGTATATCCTCGGTGGCTTCACTGACTGTCCTGACATCTTTACCAGGTCCCCAGCAGCCCATGGAGCTCTCGTGGTCAGGCCCCTCCCAGGATACAGAGCTACCCTTGCAGGTACCGTGGCAGGGCTGGGCACACAGGAACCGTGCACATAGCCCTCATTGAAGAGCACCCCCAGCTCACCTGTCGCTCAGAGCTGACACAGAGCACCTCAGAGCAGGACTTGAACTAACAAACAGCAGCTCCGACAGGTCTGTGACCCTGGGCATCACTCTGTGTGGCCTCCCTCCACCTGGTCTTCCAGAGACTTCCACTGCACCCGGGGCACCAGGTCTCTGTCTCCAACCACCACCCACCCCTCCTCTCCCTGACTCCTGGGTTCCTCTCATTAGGAGAGGGTTTTCTTGAAGTTGTCTCCCACTCATGGGCCAGATAAAATGATTAGAAAACAAGCCAAAGCTGCAGCCCCTTGTCTATCCTGACTCTCAGGAGCCCACACCTGTTCCTTGGACCTGGCCGGTTCAGCAAGTTCCATTTTCTGCAACTGTGAGCCCCTGAGGGGTGATGATTGGCTGACCTGGGCAGCCTTACGGTGCCGGCCAGCCCTCCCCAGGTGTGCCTGGGTTGAGATCAATATAAATACCACTCCAGGCAGCAAGAGCCCCTGCAGCTGTGTCTGACGCCATTTTCTCTGCCCTGTCAGCAGTCTCGGGGCTGGGCTGGTGGGAGGGAGTGAGAGGCCACGGCTTTGTGGGTGGCCCAGTGTGAGTGGGGCTCTGCTGGACTTTCTGCAGCAGTTGCCAGGCTGCCACCTGCTAAAGAAGAGGATGTGTCACCCATACCTGCTGCTGGAATTGCTCCCTGGGCAGAGGTGAGGAAGGAAAAAAGCAGTGGGGGCAGGGACAGGACGGGTATCTCAGGCAGGGAAATGGAAATCTTCCAGAAGAGCACCCAGGGCCAGGACCATCCTGGCTGGCCTGCAGGCACCAAGTCAGCTGGCATGCTGTCACTCGTGTGGCTCCATGGCCCTTCCTCTAGGCTTTCAAGTCCTTGTATATATTCAGGTGTTTTACCTGGGAAGGGTGGGAACAGTTCAGCAGCAACTGGCCTGGGGCTCAGCTCACGTTTACTCACAGATGCCTCGGCACGGTGCCCCAGCTTTGCAATGAGGACGCTTGTTGTGTGGGGGCTGCTGGCTGAATGGGAGCCGATTCCCCACCACTGGCCAACTTCAGAATTGTTTACAACTGGAGCAAGTGCCCTGATACGGTTTTCCTCTGAGTAACTGGTGGGTTCTGTTTTTTTTTTCTCTTTTTCGTTTTTGGTTCAAGGTAGATTTTATTCCTCTTTTTTGTATTTACAGATATAAGCATGGAAATAATTTATTCATATAAATACATGTATGTGAAGGGAATAATTGTTTTTTCTGTTTTATTTTTTAAATTTTATTTCTTTTTAATTTTGAATTTTATTTTATATTTTTATACAGCAGGTTCTTATTGGTTATCTATTTTATACATATAAATGTTTACATGCCAATCCCAATCTCTCAACTCCTCCCACCACCACCACCCCCAAGAGCTTTCCCCCCTTGTTGTCCATACGATTGTTGTCTACATCTGTTGCTCTATTTATGCCTTGCAAAACGGTTAATCTGTACAGTTTTTCTAGGTTCCACATATATGCATGAATATACAAGATTTGTTTTTCTCTTTCTGACTTACTTCACTCTGTATGACAGTCTCTAGATCCATCGACGTCTCTACAAATGACCCAATTTCATTCCTTTCATGGCTTAGTAATATTCCATTTTATATATGTACCACATCTTTATGCATTCGTCTGTCTGTGGGCATTTAGGTTGCTTCCATTACCTCGATATTGTAAATAGTGATGCAATGAACATTACGGTGAATGTCTCTTTTTGATTTATGGTTTTGTCTGGGTATATGTCCAGTACTGGGATTGCTGTATCATATGGTAATTCTATTATTAGTTTCTTAAGAAACTCCATATTGTTCTCCATAGTGACTGTATCAATTTATATTCCCAACAATAGTGGAAGAGGCTTCCTTTTCTCCACACCCTTTCCAGCATTTGTTGTTTGTAGATTTTCAGATGATGCCCATTCTAACAGGTGTGAGGTGATACCTCATTGTTGAGTCCATTTCGATGAACAAGGGGTAGGTCTTGTCTATTACATATTTGGCTTATGGAACGGTATCTGTGCTAATTTCAAACTCTGGTTTTATGCAGCACCCCAACTCACCTTTCCCCTTAAGCAAGCATAAGTTGGTTTTCTAAACTTGAGACCCTGTTCTGTTTTGTAATTCAGTTCATGTGTAGCCAAGTTTACATTCCGTGCATTAGTGATACCTTATGATGTTTCTTTTTCTGTGTTACTTATTTCACTTAGAATCATTGTGCCTCAATCCACTCATTATGCTGGTACAGGTCTGGTGACACAGATTTCATTGCTGAGTGATATTGCATTGCACATAAGTACCACAACTTCTTTATCCAGTTTTTGCTCTCTGTGATATTGAACTTGTACCGTAAACGACGTTCTTGTAAACAGAGCCGTCCCAAATTTTGGGGTGGCTGTGTCTTTTTGATTTTAATTTCCCTAAGCTATAGGACCATAAGTGGAAATGCCCTAGACTCTGTTGCTTTGTTTTTCAGATGTATCAGGAAACACCATACACTTCTCCAGAGTGGCTGTTGGCAATTTACATCCCGCCCATCAGCATAACAAGGCTCCTTATTCCCCATGGCCTGTCTTGCCTTTCTGGATTTTACACTTTTTTCAGATGGCCCTTTAGACTGGGGGGAAGTGACACTTCATAGTAGTTCGGATTTCCATTGCAAGCTTGCTTGGTTTGCCAAAAAGGGCGTATGTGTTTGTTCCTGAATATATTCAGGAACAAACTCATACGCCCTTTTTTGCCAAGTGCATCATTGTCGATGTTCTGCCTCTTTTCCTATGCTTTAAATGCAAATCCAGTCTACCTCCTGAAATCGGTTTCCTGAAATTCTGCCCCGCTATCAAGTCCTCTTGGCAGCCTTACTTCAATATATTTTTGGACGTTATCTGTCATGTATAACTCTGCAGGTTTGTGAATTACAGGGCCCCTGAGCTCCTTTCTTCAACTCGCTTTCTTGTGAGCTGGCCGCAAACCCGCAAGACTGCTTCAGGCCCTAATCTGCTTCTGGCAGGGCACGCTGAGCCTTTGGTTAATTCCTCTTCCTGGTGGGAAATGAGTGTTAAATATGCCCGTCCAGACACCTACCTCACTCTCAACCCCTTGGTGATGTGGGTCCTCTGGTTTGTGGCCACCTTTGCTGGGTTCCTCACCTTTCGATGATGTGGCCCCACTAGTGTGAGGACATTCCTGCCTGGTTCTCATCTACGTGGTTATGTGGACCCCCTGGTGAGAGTCTGTTCCTGGCTGTGTTCCTCACCCTTCTGTGAGGGAGACCCTCTGCTGATAGGTCACTCCTGCATGGCTGGCACACATTGCCTTGGTGAAGTCAGCCATGTGGTGGCAGTAGGAGCGTGCTGAGGATCTCCTCCCCCCGGTGATGAGGGCCCTCTTGCGTCAGGCCCTAACTGCTGGGCTCACCAACTTTTCTTAGTGAGCCCAATGATGCTTGGGCACTCCTCTTAGGATCCCATCTCGATGGGGATGTGGGCCTTCTGCTCTGAGGTCCCAACGGCTGGGTTGTTCACATTTTCATGATGTGGGCTCTCTGGTGTTAGTTCACAGAGGCCTGGATCCCATAGCCTCTGTGCTCTTGGCCACCTGTTGGGAGGTTCCAACTGCTGGATTCCTCACTTTTTTAAATTTTTGGGTCTTCTGTTGTGAGGATCCTCCTGCCTGCCTCACTCCCAACCCCTTCGTGATGTGTGTCGTCTGGTTTGAGGCCACATGTGCTGGATTCCTCACCTTTCGATGATGTGGGACCAATGGTCTTAGGAGACTCCTGCCTGGTTCACATCCCCTTGGTGATGTGGGCCCTCTGTTGAGAGTCTGATCCTGGCTGGGTTCCTCACCCATCTGTGAGGTGGGCCGTCTGCTGTGAGGTCACTCCTGCCTGGCTTGCTCACCTCGCCTTGTGGACATGAGCCCTCTGGTGGCACTTGGAGCCTGCTGGGAGCCTCCTCCCCTCGGTGATGAGGGCCCTCTGGCGTCAGGCCCTAACTGCTGGTCTCCCCACATTTTGTGATGTGCGCCCAGTGGTGCGAGGACACTCCAGCCAGGTTCACATCCCCATTGGGATGTGGGCCTTCTGCTCTGATGTACCAATGCCTGGGTTGCTCACAGTTTCATGATGTGGGCTCTCTGCTATTAGTTCACTCCTGCCTGCATCCCATAGCTTCTGTGCTCTCGGCCACCTGCTGGGAGGTTCCAACTGCTGGATTCCTCACCTTTCTTATTCTTTGGGCCCTCTGTTTTTAGGCTACTCCTGCCTGCCTCACTCCCATTCCCTTTGTGATATGTGTCCTCTGATTTGAGGGCACATGTGCTGGGTTCCGCACCTTTCGATGATGTGGCCCCACTGGAGGGAAGACAGTCCTGACTGGTTCCCATCTCCTTGCTGATGTGGGCCCTCAGGTGAGAGTCTGATCCTGGCTGGGTTCCCCACCCGTCTGTGAGGTGGCCCCTCTGCTGTGAGGTCATTCATGCCTGTCTGGCACACGTCACCTTGGCGACGTGGGCCCTCTGGTGGCAGTTGGAGTGTGCTGGGATCCTCCTCCCCTCAGTGATGAGGGCCCTCTTGCCTTAGGCCATAACTGCTGGGCTCCCCACATTTTCTGATGTGTGCCAAGTGAGTGAGGACACTCTTGCCAGGTTCCCATCCCCATGGGGATATGGGCCTTCTGCTCTGAGGTCAAAACGGCTGGCTTGCTCACAGTACCATGATGTGGGCCCTCTGCTGTGAGTTCACTCCGGCAAGGATCCCTTATCATCGGTGCTCTGAGCCGCCTGCTGGGGGGTTCCAACTGCTGGATTCCTCAACTTTTTTATTCTATGTGCCCTCTGTTGTGAGGCTCCTCCTGCCTGCCTCACTGCCAGCCCCTTGGTGATGACTGTCCTATGGCTTGAGGTCACATGTGCTGCGTTCCTCACCTTTCGATGATGTGGCCCCACTCGTGTGAGGACACTCCTGCCTGGTTCCCATCCCCTTGGTGAGGTGGGCCCTCTGGCGAGAGTCTAATCCTGGCTGGGTTCCTCAACGTTCTGTGAGGTAGGCCCTCTGCTGTGAGGTCACTCCTGCCTGGCTGGCACACGTCACCTTGGAGACGTGAGCCCTCTGGTGGCAGTTGGAGCGTGCAGGGTGCCTCCTCCTCTCGGTGATGACGGCCCTCTGGCATCAGGCCCTAAATGGTGGGCTCCCCACATTTTCTGATGTGCGCCCAGTGGTGTGAGGACACTCCAGCCAGGTTCCCATTCCCATGGGGATGTGGGCCTTCTGCGCTGAGGTCCCAATGCCTGGGTTGCTCACAGTTTTATGATGTGGGCCCTCTGCTGTGAGTTCACTGCGGCCTGGATCCCATAGCCTCGGTGTTCTGAGCCGCCTGCTGGAAGGTCTAAATGCTGGAATCCTCACGTTTTTTATATTATGTGCCCTGTGTTGTGAGGCTACTCCTGCCTGCCTCACTCCAAGGCCCTTGGTGATGTGGGTCCTCTGGTTTGAGGACACATGTGCTGGGTTCCTCACCTTAAGATGATGAGGCCCCACTGGTGTGAGGATAATCCTGACTGGTTCCCATCCCCTTTGTGATGTGGGCCCTCTGGTGAGAGTCTGATCCTGGCTGGGTTCCTCACCCATCTGTGAGGTGGGCCCTCTACTATCAGGTAACTCTTGCCTGGCTTGCTCACCTCGCCTTGTTAACATGAGCCCTCTGGTGGCACTTGGACCCTGCTGGGAGCCTCCTCACCTCTGTGATGAGGGCCCTCTGACGTCAGGCCCTAACTGCAGGGCTCCCCAACTTTTCTTAGTGAGCCCAGTGATGCTCGGGCACTCCTCTTAGGTTCCCATCTCCATGGGGATGTGGGCCTTCTGCTCTGAGGTTCCAACGGCTGGGTTGATCACAATTTCATGATGTGGGCTCTCTGGTGTTAGTTCACTGTGGCCTGGATCCCATAGCCTCTGTGCTCTTGGCCGCCTGCTGGGAGGTTCCAACCGCTGGATTCCTCACTTTTTTAATTTTTTAGGCCCTCTGTTGTGAGGATCCTCCTGCCTGCCTCACTCCCAGCCCATTTGTGATGTGTGTCGTCTGGTTTGAGGCCACATGTGCTGGATTCCTCACCTTTCGATGATGTGGGACCAATGGTCTTAGGAGACTCCTGCCTGGTTCACATCCCCTTGGTGATGTGGGCCCTCTGTTGAGAGTCTGATCCTGGCTGGGTTCCTCACCCTTCTGTGAGGTGGGCCGTCTGCTGTGAGGTCACTCCTGCTTGGCTTGCTCACCTCGCCTTGTGGACATGAGCCTTCGGTGGCACTTGGAGCCTGCTGGGAGCCTCCTCCCCTTGGTGATGAGGGCCCTCTGGCGTCAGGCCCTAACGGCTGGGCTCCCCACATTTTGTGATGTGCGCCCAGTGGTTCGAAGACACTCTATCCAGGTTCACATCCCCATTGGGATGTGGGTCTTCTGCTCTGAAGTCCCAACGACTGGGTTGTTCACAGTTTCATGATGTGGGCTCTCTGCTGTTAGTTCACTCTGGCCTGGATGCCATAGCCTCTGTGCTCTGGGCCTCCTGCTGGGAGGTTCCAACTGCTCGATTCCTCAACTTTTGTATTCTATGGGTCCTGTGTTGTGATGCTCCTCCTGCCTGCCTCACTCGCAACCCCTTCGTGATGTGGGTCCTCTGGTTTGAGGCCACATGTGCTGGGTTCCGCAACTTTCAATGATGTGGCCCCACTGGTGTGAGGACACTCCTGCCTGGTTCCCATCCCCTTGGTGATGTGGGCCTTCTGGTGACAGTCTTATCCTGGCTGGGTTCCTCACTCTTCTGTGAGGTAGGCCCTCTGCTGTGAGGTCAATCCTGCCTGACTTGCACACATCACCTTGGCGACGTGGGCCCTCTGTTGGCACATGGAACCTGCTGGGAGCCTCCTGCCCTCAGTGATGACGGCCCTCTAGCATCAGGCCATAACTGCTGGGCTCCCCACGTTTTCTGATGTGAGCCCAGTGATGCCAGGACACTCCTGTCAGGTTCCCATCCCCATGGGGATGTGGGCTTTCTGCTCTGAGGTCCCAACGCCTGGGTTGCTCACAGTTTCATGATGTGGGCTCTCTGGTGTTAGTTCACTCCTGCCTGCATCCCATAGCTTCTGTGCTCTCGGCCGCCTGCTGGGAGGTTCCAAATGCTGGATTCCTCACCTTTTTTATTCTTTGGGCCCTCTGTTTTTAGGCTACTCCTACCTGCTTCACTCCCATCCCCTTTGTGATGTATGTCCTCTGATATGAGGCCGCATGTGCTGGGTTCCTCACCTTTCGATGATGTGGCCCCACTGGTGGGAGGACAGTCCTGACTGGTTCCCATCCCCTTGGTGTTGTGGGCCCTCTGGCGAGAGTCTCATCCTGCCTCGGTTCCTCACCCTTCTGTGAGATAGGCCCTCTGCTGTGAGGTCACTACTGCCTGGCTGACGCATGCCTCCTTGTAGACGTGGGCCCTCTGTTGGCAGTTGGAACCTGCTGGGAGTCTCCTCCCCTCAGTTATGAGGGCCCCCTGGCGTCAGGCCCTAACTGCTGGGCTCCTAACATTTTCTGATATGTGCTAAGTGGTGCGAGGCCACTCCTGCCAGGTTCCCATCCCAATGGGGATGTGGGCCTTCTGTTCTGAGGTCCCAACGGCTGGGCTGCTCACAGGTTCATGATGTGGGCCGTCTGTTGTGAGTTCACTGCGGCCTGGATCTCATAACCTCGGTGCTCTGGGCCGCTTGCTGGGAGGTTCCAACTGCTGGATTCCTCAACTTTTATATTCTATGGACCCTGTGTTGTGAGGCCGGTCCTGCCAGCCTCATTCCGAACCCCTTAGTGATGTGGTTCCTCTGGTTTGAGGCTACATGTGCTGGGATCCTCACCTTTCGATGATGTTGTCCCACTGGTGTGGGGACACTCCTGCCTTGTTCCCATCCCCTTGGTGATGTGGACCCTCTGGTGAGAGTCTGATCCTGGCTGTGTTCCTCACCCTTCTGTGAGGTGGGCCCTCTGCTGTGAGGTCACTCCTGCCGGGCTGGCACACATCGCCTTGTTGACGTTGGCCCTCTGGTGGCAGCTGGAGCCTGCTGGGAGCCTCCTCCCCTCGGTGATGAGTGCCCTCTAGCGTCAGGCCCTAACTTCTGAGCACCCCACGTTTTCTGATGTGAGCCCAGTGATGCCAGGACACTCCTGTCATGTTCCCATCACCATGGGGATGTGGGCCTTCTGCTCTGAGGTCCCAATGTCTGGGTTGCTCACAGTTTCATGATGTGGGCTGTCTGGTGTTAGTTCACTCTGGCCTGGATCCCCTAGCCTCTGTGCTCTGGGCCGCCTGCTGGGAGGTTCCAACTGCTGGATTCCTCACCTTTCTTATTTTTGGGCCCTCTGTTGTGAGGCTCCTCCTGTCTGCCTCACTCTCAGCCCCTTGGTGATGGGTGTCCTATGGTTTGAAGCCACATGTTCTGGGTTCCTCACCTTTAGATGATGTGGCCCTACTCATGTGAGGACACTCCTGCCTGGTTCCAATCCATTTGGTGATGTGGGCCCTCTGGTGCGAGTGTGATCCTGACTGGGTTCATCACACTTCTCTGAGGTGGGCCCTCTGCTGTGAGGTCATTCGTGCCTGGTTGGCACACATCGCCTTGGTGACGTCAGCCCTCTGGTGGCAGTTGGAGCCTGCTGGGAGCCTCCTTCCCTTGGTGATGAGGGTCCTCTGGCGTCAGGCCCTAACTGCTGGTCTCCCAAAATTTTCTGATACGTTCTCAGTGGTGCGAGGACACTCCTACCAGATTTATATCCCCATGGGGATGTGGGCCTCCTGCTCTGAGGTCCCAATGGCTGGGTTGCTCAGTTTCATGACATGGGCCCTCTTCTGTGAGTTCACTGTGGCCTGGATCCCATAGCCTCGGTGCTCTGGGCCGCCTGCTGGGAGGTTCCAACTGCTGTATTCCTCACTTTTTTGTTCTATGCGCCCAGTGTTGTGAGGCTACTCCTGCCTGCCTCACTCCGAGGCCCTTGGTGATGTGGGTCCTCTGGTTTGAGGACACATGTGCTGAGTACCTCACCTTTCGATGATGTGGCCCCACTGGTGTGAAGACACTCCTGCCTGGTTCCCATCCCCTTGGTGATGTGGGCCCTCTGGTGAGAGTCTGATGTTGGCTGATTTTCTCACCCTTCTGTGAGCTGGGACCTCTGCTGTGAGGTAACTCCTGCCTGGCTTGCTCACGTTGCCTTGACAACGTGAGCCTTCAGGTGGCAGTTGGAGCCTGCTGGGAATCTCCTCCCCTCGGTTATGAGAGCTCTGGATAAAACACATATGCCCTCTTTTGCCAAGTGCATTATTTTCCCAGTTCTGTCTCTTTTCCTATGCTTTAAGAGCGACTCCCGTGTATCTTCTGAAATCAGTTTCCAGCAATTCTGCACCGTTTTCAAGTCCTCTTTGCAGCCTTACTTCAGTATAATTTTGGATGATACCTGTCATTTATAACTCTGCAGGTTTGTGAATTACAGTGCCCCTGAGCTCCTTACTTTAACTCGCTTTCTTGTGAGCTGGCCACAAAACCACAGGATCTCTTCAGGTCCTAATCTGCTTCCAGCATGGTATGCGGAGCCTTTGGATCATTCGTCTTCCTGGTGGGAAATGAGAGTTAAATTTGCCCATCCAGACACCTACAGATAGTCTCTCATTGGTTCTTCCTATTCCTGTTCATTTTCCACAGAAATTGCAAACTGGGCCAAACAGGAGGTTAAAGGCACTGACTCTCCAAGTGGGGAGAGTGTTAGTAAAGCGTCTGTAATGTTGCACCCGAGTACCAGGGGACGAAACCTGAGACACATTTGAACACGTTTCCCGATCACACGGTGGATCATACTGTGGGTTCCACATGCATGTTTTAGCTGAAGGAAGAATCCCTTAAACCTGGAGAGTTGAGACCCATGGAATGGGTACCATGCAATATGACTTCAAAGGGTCTGCATTTGCTCACCGAACCTCACCAATCCTATCACTGCTGCGTTTACGCCGCTGTACACACGCTTGATTCTCTTTCGGAGACATATAAATCCATAGGTTTTAAGATTCTTACTAGTCAGGTATATTCTTAGGCGTTTAATATGGGGTGTTGAGTGCACTTCGTTGAGCAAGGAGTAGCTCTTGTCTATTACATATTTGGCTTATGGAAAGGTATCTGTGTTAATTTCAATCTCTGGTTTTATGCAGCACCCCAACCCACCTTTCCCCTTAAGCAAGCATAAGTTGGTTTTCTACATTTGAGACCCTGTTCTGTTTTGTAATTCAGTTCCTGTGTAGCCAAGATTACATCCCATGTAGTAGTGATATCTTATGATGTTTCTTTTTCTGTGTGACTTATTTCATTTAGAATCATCGTACCTGAATCCACTCATTATGGTGCTACGGGCCTGATGACATAGATTTCATTGCTGAGTGATATTGCATTGTACGTAAATACCACAACTTCTTTATACATTTTTCGCTTTCTGTGATATTGAACTTGTACCGTAAACGAGGTTCTTGTAAAGAGAGCCCTCTCAAACATTGGGGTGGCAGTGTCTTTTTGATTTAAATTTCCCTGAGCTATAGGACAATAAGTGGAAGTGCCCTAGGCTCTGTTGCTTTGTTTTTTAGATGTTTCAGGAAACACCATACACTTCTCCAGAGTGGCTGTTGGCAATTTACATCCCGCCCATCAGCATAACAAGGCTCCCAGTTCTCCATGGCCTGTCCTGCCTTTCTGGATTTTACACTTTTTTCAGATGGCCCTTTTGACCGGGGGGCAGTGAGACTTCATTGTAGTGCAGATTTCCTTTGCAAGCTTGCTTGGTTGGCCAAAAAGGGCGTATGCGTTTTTTCCTGAATATATTCAGGGAAAAACGCATACGCCCTTTTTGGCCAAGTGCATCATTGTGGACGTTCTGCCTCTTTTCCTATGCTTTACATGCAATTCCAGTCTGCCTCCTGAAATCGGTTTCCTGCAATTCTGCCCCACTTTCAAGTCGTCTTGACAGCCTTACTTCAATATATTTTTAGATGATAGCTGTCATTTATAATTCTGCAGGTTTGTGTATTACAGGGCCCCTGAGCTCCTTTCTTCAACTCGCTTTCTTGTGAGCTGGCTGCAACACCGCAGAATTGCTTCAGGCCCTTGTGTGGTTCCGGCATGGCATGCTGAGCCTTTGGTTAATTCCTCTTCCTGGTGGGAAATGAGAGTTAAATTTGCCCGTCCAGACACCTCCAGCTAGTCTCTCATTGGTTCTCCCTATTCCTGTTCATTTTCCACAGAAATTGCAAACTGGGCCAAACAGGAGGTTAAAGGCACTGACTCTCCAAGTGGGGAGAGTGTTAGTAAAGCGTCTGGAATGTGGCACCCGAGTACCAGGGGACTTAAACTGAGACACATTTGTACACGTTTCCCGATCACACGGTGGATCATACTCTGGGTTCCACATGCATGTTTAGCTGAAGGAAGAATCCCTTAAACCTGGAGAGTTGAGAACCATGGAATGGGTACCATGCAATATGACTTCAAAGGGTCTGCATTTGCTCACCGTACCTCACCAATCTTATCACTGCTGCGCTTATGCCGCTGTACACACGCTTGATTCTCTTTTGGAGACATATAAATCCATAGGTTTTAAGATTCTTACTAGTCAGGTATATTCTTAGGCGTTTAATATGGGATGTTGTGTCCTTTTCTTTGAGCAAGGAGTAGTTCTTGTCTATTACATATTTGGCTTATGGAGCAGTATCTGTGCTAATTTCAATCTCTGGTTTTATGCAGCAACCCAACTCACCTTTCCCCTTAAGCAAGCATAAGTTGTTTTTCTACATTTGAGACCCTGTTCTGTTTTGTAATTCAGTTCATGTGTAGCCAAGGTTACATTCCATGTATTAGTGATATCTTATGATGTTTCTTTTTCTGTGTGACTTATTTCACTTAGAATCATCGTACCTGAATCCACTCATTATGCAGTTACTGGCTTGATGACATAGATTTCATTGCTGAGTGATATTGCGTTGTACGTAAGTACCACAGCTTCTTTATCCATTTATCCCCTTCTGTGATATTGAACTTGTACTGTAAAAGAGGTTCTTGTAAACAGAGCCGTCCCAAACTTTGGTGTCGCTGTGTCTTTTTGATTTTAATTTCCCTAAGCTATAGGACCATAAGTGGATGTGCCCTAGGCTCTGTTGCTTTGTTTTTTAGATGTTTCAGGAAACACCATACACTTCTCCAGAGTGGCTGTTGGCAATTTACATCCCGCCCATCAGCATAAGAAGGCTCCCAGTTCTCCATGGCCTGTCCTGCCTTTCTGGATTTTACACTTTTTTCAGATGACCCTTTTGACCGGGGGGCAGTGAGACTTCATTGTAGTGCAGATTTCCTTTGCAAGCTTGCTTGGTTGGCCAAAAAGGGCATATGCGTTTTTTACTGAATATCGTCAGGATAAAACGCATACGCCCTTTTTGGCCAAGTGCATCATTGTGGACGTTATGCCTCTTTTCCTATGCTTTACATGCAATTCCAGTCTACCTCCTGAAATCGGTTTCCTGCAATTCTACCCCGCATTCAAGTCCTCTTCGCAGCCTTACTTCAATATATTTTTGGAAGATAGCTGTCATTTATCACTCTGCAGGTTTGTCAGTTACAGTGCCCCTGAGCTCCTTTTTTCAACTCGCTTTCTTGTGAGCTGGACGCAACACCGCAGGATTGTTTCTGGCCCTAGTGTGGTTCTGGCACGGCACGCTGAGCCTTTGGTTAATTCCTCTTCCTGGTGGGAAATGAGAGTTAAATTTGCCCGTCCAGACACCTCCAGCTAGTCTCTCATTGGTTCTCCCTATTCCTGTTCATTTTTCGCAGAAATTGCAAACTGGGCCAAACAGGAGTTTAAAGGCACTGACTGTCCAAGTGGGGAGAGTGTTAGTAAAGCGTCTGGAATGTTGCACCCGAGTACCACGGGACGAAAACTGAGACACATGTGAACACGTTTCCCGATCACACGGTGGATCATATGCTGGGTTCCACATGCATGTTTTAGCTGAAGGAAGAATCCCTTAAACCTGGAGAGTTGAGAACCATGGAATGGGTACCATGCAATATGACTTCAAAGGGTCTGCATTTGCTCACCGAACCTCACCAATCCTATCACTGCTGCGTTTATGCCGCTGTACACACGCTTGATACTCTTTCGGAGACCTATAAATCCATAGGTTTTAAGATTCTTACTAGTCAGGTATATTCTTAGGCGTCTAATATGGGGTGTTGAGTCCACTTCGTTGAGCAAGCAGTAGCTCTTGTCTATTACATATTTGGCTTATGGAAAGGTATCTGTGCTAATTTCAATCTCTAGTTTCATATAGCACCCCAACTCACCTTTCCCCTTAAGCAAGCATAAGTTGGTTTTCTACATTTGAGACCCTATTCTGTTTTGTAATTTAGTTCCTGTGTAGCCAAGTTTACATTCTGTGTATTAATGATATCTTATGATGTTTCTTTTTCTGTGTGACTTATTTCACTTAGAATCATCGTACCTGAATCCACTCATTATGCTGCTACTGGCCTGATGACATAGATTTCATTGCTGAGTGATATAGCATTGTACGTAAGTACCACAACTTCTTTATCCATTTTTCGCTTTCTGCGATATTGAACTTGTACCGTAAACGAGGATCTTGTAAACAGAGCCGTCCCAAACTTTGGGGTGGCTGTGTCTTTTTGATTTTAATTTCCCTAAGCTATAGGACCATAAGTGGAAGTGCCCTAGGCTCTGTTGCTTTGTTTTTTAGATGTTTCAGGAAACACCATACACTTCTCCAGAGTGGCTGTTGGCAATTTACATCCCGCCCATCAGCATAAGAAGGCTCCCAGTTCTCCATGGCCTGTCCTGCCTTTCTGGATTTTACACATTTTTCAAATGGCCCTTTTGACCGGGGGGCAGTGAGACATCATTGTAGTGCAGATTTCCTTTGCAAGCTTGCTTGGTTGGCCAAAAAGGGCGTATGCGTTTTTTCCTGAATATATTCAGGAAAAAACGCATATGCCCTTTTTGGCCAAGTGCATCATTGTGGACGTTCTGCCTCTTTTCCTATGCTTTACATGCAATTCCAGTCTACCTCCTGAAATCGGTTTCCTGCAATTCTGCCCCGCTTTCAAGTCCTCTTGGCAGCCTTACTTCAATATATTTTTGGACGATAGCTGTCATTTATAACTCTGCACGTTTGTGAATTACAGTGCCCCTGAGCTCCTTTCTTCAACTCGCTTTCTTGTGAGCTGGCCGCAACACCGCAGGATTGCTTCAGGTCCTAGTGTGGTTCCGGCATGGCACGCTGAGCCTTTGGTTAATTCCTCTTCCACGTGGGAAATGAGAGTTAAATTTGCCCGTCCAGACACCTCCAGCTAGTCTCTCATTGGTTCTCCTTATTCCTGTTCATTTTCCGCAGAAATTGCAAACTGGGCCAAACAGGAGGTTATAGGCACTGACTCTCCAAGTGGGGAGAGTGTTAGTAAAGCGTCTGGAATGTTGCACCCGAGTACCAGGGGACGAAAACTGAGACACATTTGAACACGTTTCCCGATCACACGGTGGATCATACTCTGGGTTCCACATGCATGTTTTAGCTGAAGGAAGAATCCCTTAAACCTGGAGAGTTGAGAACCATGGAGTAGGTACCATGCAATATGACTTCAAAGGGTTTGCATTTGCTCACCGAACCTCACCAATCCTATCACTGCTGCATTTATGCCGCTGTACACACGCTTGATTCTCTTTCGGAGACATATAAATACATAGGTTTTAAGATTCTTACTAGTCAGGTATATTCTTAGGCGTTTAATATGGGATGTTGTGTCCTTTTCTTTGAGCAAGGAGTAGCTCTTGTCTATTACATATTGGTCTTATGGAACGGTACCTGTGCTAATTTCAATCTCTGGTTTTATGCAGCACCCCAACTCACCTTTCCCCTTAAGCAAGCATAAGTTCTTTTTCTACATTTGAGACCCTGTTCTGTTTTGTAATTCAGTTCCTGTGTAGCCAACATTATATTCCGTGTATCAGTGATATCTTATGATGTTTCTTTTTCTGTGTGACTTATTTCACTTAGAATCATCGTACCTGAATCCAGTCATTATCCTGCTATGGGCCTGATGACATAGATTTCATTGCTGAGTGATATTGCATTGTACGTTAGTACCACAACTTCTTTATCCATTTTTCACTTTCTGTGATATTGAACTTGTACCGTAAATGAGGTTCTTGTAAACAGAGCCGTCCCAAACTTTGGGGTGGCTGTGTCTTTTTGATTTTAATTTCCCTAATCTATAGGACCATAAGTGGAAGTGCCCTAGGCTCTGTTGCTTTGTTTTTTAGATGTTTCAGGAAACACCATACACTTCTCCAGAGTGGCTGTTGGCAATTTACATCCCGCCCATCAGCCTAACTAGGCTCCCAGTTCTCCATGGCCTGTCCTGCCTTTCTGGATTTTACACTTTTTTCAGATTGCCCTTTTGACCGGGGGGCAGTGAGACTTCATTGTAGTGCAGATTTCCTTTGCAAGCTTGCTTGGTTGGCCAAAAGGGCGTATGCGTTTTTTCCTGAATATATTCAGGAAAAAACGCATACGCCATTTTTGGCCAAGTGCATCATTGTGGACGTTCTGTCTCTTTTCCTATGCTTTACATGCAATTCCAGTCTACCTCCTGAAATCGGTTTCCTGCAATTCTGCCCCGCTTTCAAGTCCTCTCGGCAGCCTTACTTCAATATATTTTTGGACGATAGCTGTCATTTATAACTCTGCAGGTTTGTGAATTACAGTGCCCCTGAGCTCCTTTCTTCAACTCGCTTTCTTGTGAGCTGGCCGCAACACTGCAGGATTGCTTCAGTCCCTAGTGTGGTACTGGCATGGCACGCTGAGCCTTTGGTTAATTCCTCTTCCTGCTTGGAAATGAGAGTTAAATTTGCCCTTCCAGACACCTCCAGCTAGTCTCTCATTGGTTCTCCCTATTCCTCTTCATTTTCTGCAGAAATTGCAAACTGGGCCAAACAGGAGGTTAAAGGCACTGACTCTCCAAGTGGGTAGAGTGTTAGTAAAGCGTCTGGAAAGTTGCACCGAGTATCAGGGGACGAAAAATGAGATACATTTAAAAACGTTTCCCGATCATACGGTGGATCATACTCTGGGTTCCACATGCATGTTTAGCTGAAGGAAGAATCCCTTAAACCTGGAGAGTTGAGAACCATGGAATGGGTACCATGCAATATGACTTCACAGGGTCTGCATTTGCTCACCGTACCTCACCAATCTTATCACTGCTGCGCTTATGCCGCTGTACACACGCTTGATTCTCTTTCGGAGACATATAAATCCATAGGTTTTAAGATTCTTACTAGTCAGGTATATTCTTAGGCGTTTAATATGGGATGTTGTGTCCTTTTCTGTGAGCAAGGAGTAGCTCTTGTCTATTACATATTTGGCTTATGGAACAGTATCTGTGCTAATTTCAATCTCTGGTTTTATGCAGCACCCCAACTCACCTTTCCCCTTAAGCAAGCATAAGTTGTTTTTCTACATTTGAGACCCTGTTCTGTTTTGTAATTCAGTTCCTGTGTAGCCAAGGTTACATTCCATGTATTAGTGATATCTTATGATGTTTCTTTTTCTGTGTGACTTATTTCACTTAGAATCATCGTACCTGAATCCACTCATTATGCTGCTATTGGCTTGATGACATAGATTTCATTGCTGAGTGATATTGCGTTGTACGTAAGTACCACAGCTTCTTTATCCATTTATCGCCTTCTGTGATATTGAACTTGTACCGTAAACGAGGTTCTTGTAAACAGAGCCATCCCAAATTTTGGGGTGGCTGTGTCTTTTTGATTTTAATTTCCCTAAGCTGTAGGACCATAAGTGGAAGTGTCCTAGGCTCTGTTGCTTTGTTTTTTAGATGTTTCAGGAAACACCATACACTTCTCCAGAGTGGCTGTTGGCAATTTACATCCCGCCCATCAGCATAAGAAGGCTCCCAGTTCTCCATGGCCTGTCCTGCCTTTCTGGATTTTACACATTTTTCAAATGGCCCTTTTGACCGGGGGGCAGTGAGACATCATTGTAGTGCAGATTTCCTTTGCAAGCTTGCTTGGTTGGCCAAAAAGGGCGTATGCGTTTTTTCCTGAATATATTCAAGAAAAAACGCATACGCCCTTTTTGGCCAAGTGCATCATTGTGGACGTTCTGCCTCTTTTCCTATGCTTTACATGCAATTCCAGTCTACCTCCTGAAATCGGTTTCCTGCAATTCTGCCCCGCTTTCAAGTCCTCTTGGTAGCCTTACTTCAATATATTTTTGGACGATAGCTGTCATTTATAACTCTGCAGGTTTTTGAATTACAGTGCCCCTGAGCTCCTTTCTTCAACTCGCTTTCTTGTGAGCTGGCCGCAACACCGCAGGATTGCTTCAGGTCCTAGTGTGGTTCCGGCACGGCACGCTGAGCCTTTGGTTAATTCCTCTTCCGCGTGGGAAATGAGAGTTAAATTTGCCCGTCCAGACACCTCCAGCTAGTCTCTCATTGGTTCTCCTTATTCCTGTTCATTTTCCACAGAAATTGCAAACTGGGCCAAACAGGAGGTTAAAGGCACTGACTCTCCAAGTGGGGAGAGTGTTAGTAAAGCGTCTGGAATGTTGCACCCGAGTACCAGGGGACGAAAACTGAGACACATTTGAACACGTTTCCCGATCACACGGTGGATCATACTCTGGGTTCCACATGCATGTTTTAGCTGAAGGAAGAATCCCTTAAACCTGGAGAGTTGAGAACCATGGAGTAGGTACCATGCAATATGACTTCAAAGGGTTTGCATTTGCTCACCGAACCTCACCATTCCTATCATTGCTGCATTTATGCCGCTGTACACACGCTTGATTCTCTTTCGGAGACATATAAATCCATAGGTTTTAAGATTCTTACTAGTCAGGTATATTCTTAGGCGTTTAATATGGGATGTTGTGTCCTTTTCTTTGAGCAAGGAGTAGCTCTTGTCTATTACATATTGGTCTTATGGAATGGTATCTGTGCTAATTTCAATCTCTGGTTTTATGCAGCACCCCAACTCACCTTTCCCCTTAAGCAAGCATAAGTTCTTTTTCTACATTTGAGACCCTGTTCTGTTTTGTAATTCAGTTCCTGTGGAGCCAAATTTACATTCCGTGTATCAGTGATATCTTATGATGTTTCTTTTTCTGTGTGACTTATTTCACTTAGAATCATCGTACCTGAATCCACTCAATATCCTGCTATGGGCCTGATGACATAGATTTCATTGCTGAGTGATATTGCATTGTACGTTAGTACCACAACTTCTTTATCCATTTTTCACTTTCTGTGATATTGAACTTGTACCGTAAATGAGGTTCTTGTAAACAGAGCCGTCCCAAACTTTGGGGTGGCTGTGTCTTTTTGAGTTTAATTTCCCTAATCTATAGGACCATAAGTGGAAGTGCCCTAGGCTCTGTTGCTTTGTTTTTTAGATGTTTCAGGAAACACCATACACTTCTCCAGAGTGGCTGTTGGCAATTTACATCCCGCCCTTCAGCATAACTAGGCTCCCAGTTCTCCATGGCCTGTCCTGCCTTTCTGGATTTTACACTTTTTTCAGATGGCCCTTTTGACCGGGGGGCAGTGAGACTTCATTGTAGTGCAGATTTCCTTTGCAAGCTTGCTTGGTTGGCCAAAAAGGGCGTATGCGTTTTTTCCTGAATATATTCAGGAAAAAACGCATACGCCCTTTTTGGCCAAGTGCATCATTGTGGACGTTCTGCCTCTTTTCCTATGCTTTACATGCAATTCCAGTCTACCTCCTGAAATCGGTTTCCTGCAATTCTGCCCCGCTTTCAAGTCCTCTTGGCAGCCTTACTTCAATATATTTTTGGACGATAGCTGTCATTTATAACTCTGCAGGTTTGTGAATTACAGTGACCCTGAGCTCCTTTCTTCAACTCGCTTTCTTGTGAGCTGGCCGCAACACTGCAGGATTGCTTCAGTCCCTAGTGTGGTACTGGCATGGCACGCTGAGCCTTTGGTTAATTCCTCTTCCTGCTTGGAAATGAGAGTTAAATTTGCCCTTCCAGACACCTCCAGCTAGTCTCTCATTGGTTCTCCCTATTCCTCTTCATTTTCTGCAGAAATTGCAAACTGGGCCAAACAGGAGGTTAAAGGCACTGACTCTCCAAGTGGGTAGAGTGTTAGTAAAGTGTCTGGAAAGTTGCACCGAGTATCAGGGGACGAAAAATGAGATACATTTAAAAACGTTTCCCGATCATACGGTGGATCATACTCTGGGTTCCACATGCATGTTTAGCTGAAGGAAGAATCCCTTAAACCTGGAGAGTTGAGAACCATGGAATGGGTACCATGCAATATGACTTCACAGGGTCTGCATTTGCTCACCGTACCTCACCAATCTTATCACTGCTGCGCTTATGCCGCTGTACACACGCTTGATTCTCTTTCGGAGACATATAAATCCATAGGTTTTAAGATTCTTACTAGTCAGGTATATTCTTAGGCGTTTAATATGGGATGTTGTGTCCTTTTCTGTGAGCAAGGAGTAGCTCTTGTCTATTACATATTTGGCTTATGGAACAGTATCTGTGCTAATTTCAATCTCTGGTTTTATGCAGCACCCCAACTCACCTTTCCCCTTAAGCAAGCATAAGTTGTTTTTCTACATTTGAGACCCTGTTCTGTTTTGTAATTCAGTTCCTGTGTAGCCAAGGTTACATTCCATGTATTAGTGATATCTTATGATGTTTCTTTTTCTGTGTGACTTATTTCACTTAGAATCATCGTACCTGAATCCACTCATTATGCTGCTATTGGCTTGATGACATAGATTTCATTGCTGAGTGATATTGCGTTGTACGTAAGTACCACAGCTTCTTTATCCATTTATCGCCTTCTGTGATATTGAACTTGTACCGTAAACGAGGTTCTTGTAAACAGAGCCATCCCAAATTTTGGGGTGGCTGTGTCTTTTTGATTTTAATTTCCCTAAGCTGTAGGACCATAAGTGGAAGTGTCCTAGGCTCTGTTGCTTTGTTTTTTAGATGTTTCAGGAAACACCATACACTTCTCCAGAGTGGCTGTTGGCAATTTACATCCCGCCCATCAGCATAAGAAGGCTCCCAGTTCTCCATGGCCTGTCCTGCCTTTCTGGATTTTACACATTTTTCAAATGGCCCTTTTGACCGGGGGGCAGTGAGACATCATTGTAGTGCAGATTTCCTTTGCAAGCTTGCTTGGTTGGCCAAAAAGGGCGTATGCGTTTTTTCCTGAATATATTCAAGAAAAAACGTATACGCCCTTTTTGGCCAAGTGCATCATTGTGGACGTTCTGCCTCTTTTCCTATGCTTTACATGCAATTCCAGTCTACCTCCTGAAATCGGTTTCCTGCAATTCTGCCCCGCTTTCAAGTCCTCTTGGTAGCCTTACTTCAATATATTTTTGGACGATAGCTGTCATTTATAACTCTGCAGGTTTTTGAATTACAGTGCCCCTGAGCTCCTTTCTTCAACTCGCTTTCTTGTGAGCTGGCCGCAACACCGCAGGATTGCTTCAGGTCCTAGTGTGGTTCCGGCACGGCACGCTGAGCCTTTGGTTAATTCCTCTTCCGCGTGGGAAATGAGAGTTAAATTTGCCCGTCCAGACACCTCCAGCTAGTCTCTCATTGGTTCTCCTTATTCCTGTTCATTTTCCACAGAAATTGCAAACTGGGCCAAACAGGAGGTTAAAGGCACTGACTCTCCAAGTGGGGAGAGTGTTAGTAAAGCGTCTGGAATGTTGCACCCGAGTACCAGGGGACGAAAACTGAGACACATTTGAACACGTTTCCCGATCACACGGTGGATCATACTCTGGGTTCCACATGCATGTTTTAGCTGAAGGAAGAATCCCTTAAACCTGGAGAGTTGAGAACCATGGAGTAGGTACCATGCAATATGACTTCAAAGGGTTTGCATTTGCTCACCGAACCTCACCATTCCTATCATTGCTGCATTTATGCCGCTGTACACACGCTTGATTCTCTTTCGGAGACATATAAATCCATAGGTTTTAAGATTCTTACTAGTCAGGTATATTCTTAGGCGTTTAATATGGGATGTTGTGTCCTTTTCTTTGAGCAAGGAGTAGCTCTTGTCTATTACATATTGGTCTTATGGAATGGTATCTGTGCTAATTTCAATCTCTGGTTTTATGCAGCACCCCAACTCACCTTTCCCCTTAAGCAAGCATAAGTTCTTTTTCTACATTTGAGACCCTGTTCTGTTTTGTAATTCAGTTCCTGTGGAGCCAAATTTACATTCCGTGTATCAGTGATATCTTATGATGTTTCTTTTTCTGTGTGACTTATTTCACTTAGAATCATCGTACCTGAATCCACTCAATATCCTGCTATGGGCCTGATGACATAGATTTCATTGCTGAGTGATATTGCATTGTACGTTAGTACCACAACTTCTTTATCCATTTTTCACTTTCTGTGATATTGAACTTGTACCGTAAATGAGGTTCTTGTAAACAGAGCCGTCCCAAACTTTGGGGTGGCTGTGTCTTTTTGAGTTTAATTTCCCTAATCTATAGGACCATAAGTGGAAGTGCCCTAGGCTCTGTTGCTTTGTTTTTTAGATGTTTCAGGAAACACCATACCCTTCTCCAGAGTGGCAGTTGGCAATTTACATCCCGCCCTTCAGCATAACTAGGCTCCCAGTTCTCCATGGCCTGTCCTGCCTTTCTGGATTTTACACTTTTTTCAGATGGCCCTTTTGACCGGGGGGCAGTGAGACTTCATTGTAGTGCAGATTTCCTTTGCAAGCTTGCTTGGTTGGCCAAAAAGGGCGTATGCGTTTTTTCCTGAATATATTCAGGAAAAAACGCATACGCCCTTTTTGGCCAAGTGCATCATTGTGGACGTTCTGCCTCTTTTCCTATGCTTTACATGCAATTCCAGTCTACCTCCTGAAATCGGTTTCCTGCAATTCTGCCCCGCTTTCAAGTCCTCTTGGCAGCCTTACTTCAATATATTTTAGGACGATAGCTGTCATTTATAACTCTGCAGGTTTGTGAATTACAGTGACCCTGAGCTCCTTTCTTCAACTCGCTTTCTTGTGAGCTGGCCGCAACACTGCAGGATTGCTTCAGTCCCTAGTGTGGTACTGGCATGGCACGCTGAGCCTTTGGTTAATTCCTCTTCCTGCTTGGAAATGAGAGTTAAATTTGCCCTTCCAGACACCTCCAGCTAGTCTCTCATTGGTTCTCCCTATTCCTCTTCATTTTCTGCAGAAATTGCAAACTGGGCCAAACAGGAGGTTAAAGGCACTGACTCTCCAAGTGGGTAGAGTGTTAGTAAAGTGTCTGGAAAGTTGCACCGAGTATCAGGGGACGAAAAATGAGATACATTTAAAAACGTTTCCCGATCATACGGTGGATCATACTCTGGGTTCCACATGCATGTTTAGCTGAAGGAAGAATCCCTTAAACCTGGAGAGTTGAGAACCATGGAATGGGTACCATGCAATATGACTTCACAGGGTCTGCATTTGCTCACCGTACCTCACCAATCTTATCACTGCTGCGCTTATGCCGCTGTACACACACTGGATTCTCTTTCGGAGACATATAAATCCATAGGTTTTAAGATTCTTACTAGTCAGGTATATTCTTAGGCGTTTAATATGGGATGTTGTGTCCTTTTCTGTGAGCAAGGAGTAGCTCTTGTCTATTACATATTTGGCTTATGGAACAGTATCTGTGCTAATTTCAATCTCTGGTTTTATGCAGCACCCCAACTCACCTTTCCCCTTAAGCAAGCATAAGTTGTTTTTCTACATTTGAGACCCTGTTCTGTTTTGTAATTCAGTTCCTGTGTAGCCAAGGTTACATTCCATGTATTAGTGATATCTTATGATGTTTCTTTTTCTGTGTGACTTATTTCACTTAGAATCATCGTACCTGAATCCACTCATTATGCTGCTACTGGCTTGATGACATAGATTTCATTGCTGAGTGATATTGCGTTGTACGTAAGTACCACAGCTTCTTTATCCATTTATCGCCTTCTGTGATATTGAACTTGTTCCGTAAACGAGGTTCTTGTAAACAGAGCCATCCCAAACATTGGGGTGGCTGTGTCTTTTTGATTTTAATTTCCCTAAGCTATAGGACCATAAGTGGAACTGCCCTATGCTCTGTTGCTTTGTTTTTTAGATGTTTCAGGAAACACCATACACTTCTCCAGAGTGGCTGTTGGCAATTTACATCCCGCCCTTCAGCATAACAAGGCTCCCAGTTCTCCATGGCCTGTCCTGTCTTTCTGGATTTTACACTTTATTCAGATGGCCCTTTTGACCGGGAGGCAGTGGGAATTCATTGTAGTGCAGATTTCCTTTGCAAGCTTGCTTGGTTGGCCAAAAAGGGCGTATGTGTTTTTTCCTGAATATATTCAGGAAAAAACGCATACGCCCTTTTTGGCCAAGTGCATCATTGTGGACGTTCTGCCTCTTTTCCTATGCTTTACATGCAATTCCAGTCTACCTCCTGAAATCGGTTTCCTGCAATTCTGCCCCGCTTTCAAGTCTCTTGGCAGCCATACTTCAATATATTTTTGGACGATAGCTGTCATTTATCACTCTGCAGGTTTGTGAATTACAGTGCCCCTGAGCTCCTTTCTTCAACTCGCTTTCTTGTGAGCTGGCCGCAACACCGCAGGATTGCTTCAGGCCCTAGTGTGGTTCTGGCATGGCTCGCTGAGCCTTTGGTTAATTCCTCTTCCTGGTGGGAAATGAGAGTTAAATTTGCCCGTCCAGACACCTCCAGCTAGTCTCTCATTGGTTCTCCCTATTCTTGTTCATTTTTCGCAGAAATTGCAAACTGGGCCAAACAGGAGGTTAAAGGCACTGACTCTCCAAGTGGGGAGAGTGTTAGTAAAGCGTCTGGAATGTTGCACCCGAGTACCAGGGGACGAAAACTGAGACACATTTGAACACGTTTCCCGATCACACGGTGGATCATACTCTGGGTTCCACATGCATGTTTTAGCTGAAGGAAGAATCCCTTAAAACTGGAGAATTGAGAACCATGGAATGGGTACCATGCAATATGACTTCAAAGGGTCTGCATTTGCTCACCGAACCTCACCAATCCTATCACTGCTGCATTTATGCTGCCGTACACACGCTTGATTCTCTTTCGGAGACATATAAATCCATAGGTTTTAAGATTCTTACTAGTCAGGTATATTCTTAGGCGTTTAATATGGGGTGTTGAGTCCACTTCGTTGAGCAAGGAGTAGCTCTTGTCTATTACATATTTGGCTTATGGAAAGGTATCTGTGCTAATTTCAATCTCTGGTTTTATGCAGCACCCCAACTCACCTTTCCCCTTAAGCAAGCATAAGTTGGTTTTCTACATTTGAGACACTATTCTGTTTTGTAATTCAGTTCCTGTGTAGCCAAGTTTACATTCCGTGTATTAGTGATATCTTATGATGTTTCTTTTTCTGTGTGACTTATTTCACTTAGAATCATCGTACCTGAATCCACTCATTATGCTGCTACTGGCCTGATGACATAGATTTCATTGCTGAGTGATATTGCGTTGTACGTAAGTACCACAGCTTCTTTATCCATTTTTCGCCTTCTGTGATATTGAACTTGTACCGTAAACGAGGTTCTTGTAAACAGAGCCATCCCAAATTTTGGGGTGGCTGTGTCTTTTTGATTTTAATTTCCCTAATCTATAGGACCATAAGTGGAAGTGCCCTAGGCTCTGTTGCTTTGTTTTTTAGATGTTTCAGGAAACACCATACACTTCTCCAGAGTGGCTGTTGGCAATTTACATCCCGCCCATCAGCATAACAAGGCTCCCAGTTCTCCGTGGCCTGTCCTGCCTTTCTGGATTTTACACTTTTTTCAGATGACCCTTTTGCCCGGTGGGCAGTGGGAATTCACTGTAGTGCAGATTTCATTTGCAAGCTTGCTTGGTTGGCCAAAAAGGTCGTATGCGTTTTTTCCTGAATATATTCAGGAAAAAACGCATACGCCCTTTTTGGCCAAGTGCATCATTGTGGACGTTCTGCCTCTTTTCCTATGCTTTACATGCAATTCCAGTCTACCTCCTGAAATCGCTTTCCTGCAATTCTGCCCCACTTTCAAGTCCTCTTGGCAGCCTTACTTCAATATATTTTTGGACGATAGCTGTCATTTATAACTCTGCAGGTTTGTGAAATACAGTGCCCCTGAGCTCCTTTCTTCAACTCGCTTTCTTGTGAGCTGGCCGCAACACCGCAGGATTGCTTCAGGCCCTAGTGTGGTTCCGGCACGGCACGCTGAGCCTTTGGTTAATTCCTCTTCCGGGTGGGAAATGAGAGTTAAATTTGCCCGTCCAGACACCTCCAGCTAGTCTCTCATTGGTTCTCCTTATTCCTGTTCATTTTCCGCAGAAAATGCAAACTGGCCCAAACAGGAGGTTAAAGGCACTGACTCTCCAAGTGGGGAGAGTGTTAGTAAAGCGTCTGGAATGTTGCACCCGAGTACCAGGGGACGAAAACTGAGACACATTTGAACACGTTTCCCGATCACACGGTGGATCATACTCTGGGTTCCACATGCATGTTTAGCTGAAGGAAGAATCCCTTAAACCTGGAGAGTTGAGACCCATGGAATGGGTACCATGCAATATGACTTCAAAGGGTCTGCATTTGCTCACCGTACCTCACCAATCCTATCACTGCTGCGCTTATGCCGCTGTACACACGCTTGATTCTCTTTCGGAGACATATAAATCCATAGGTTTTAAGATGCTTACTAGTCAGGTATATTCTTAGGCGTTTACTATGGGGTGTTGAGTCCACTTTGTTGAGCAAGCAGTAGCTCTTGTCTATTACATATTTGGCTTATGGAAAGGTATCTGTGCTAATTTCAATCTCTGGTTTTATGCAGCACCCCAACTCAACTGTCCCCTTAAGCAAGCATAAGTTGTTTTTCTATATTTGAGACCCTGTTCTGTTTTGTAATTCAGTTCCTGTGTAGCCAAGGTTACATTCCATGTATTAGTGATATCTTATGATGTTTCTTTTTCTGTGTGACTTATTTCACTTAGAATCATCGTACCTGAATCCACGCATTATGCTGCTACTGGCCTGATGACATAGATTTCATTGCTGAGTGATATTGTGTTGTACGTAAGTACCACAGCTTCTTTATCCATTTTTCGCCTTCTGTGATATTGAACTTGTACCGTAAACGAGGTTCTTGTAAACAGAGCCGTCCCAAACTTTGGGGTGTCTGTGTCTTTTTGATTTTAATTTCCCTAATCTATAGGACCATAAGTGGAAGTGCCCTAGGCTCTGTTGCTTTGTTTTTTAGATGTTTCAGGAAACACCATACACTTCTCCAGAGTGGCTGTTGGAAATTTACATCCCGCCCTTCAGCATAACAAGGCTCCCAGTTCTCCATGGCCTGTCCTGCCTTTCTGGATTTTACACTTTTTTCAGATGGCCCTTTTGACCGGGGGGCAGTGAGACTTCATTGTAGTGCAGATTTCCTTTGCAAGCTTGCTTGGTTGGCCAAAAAGGGCATATGCGTTTTTTACTGAATATCGTCAGGATAAAACGCATACGCACTTTTTGGCCAAGTGCATCATTGTGGACGTTCTGCCTCTTTTCCTATGCTTTACATGCAATTCCAGTCTACCTCCTGAAATCGGTTTCCTGCAATTCTACCCCGCATTCAAGTCCTCTTCGCAGCCTTACTTCAATATATTTTTGGAAGTTAGCTGTCATTTATCACTCTGCAGGTTTGTCAATTACAGTGCCCCTGAGCTCCTTTTTTCAACTCGCTTTCTTGTGAGCTGGACGCAACACCGCAGGATTGTTTCTGGCCCTAGTGTGGTTCTGGCACGGCACGCTGAGCCTTTGGTTAATTCCTCTTCCTGGTGGGAAATGAGAGTTAAATTTGCCCGTCCAGACACCTCCAGCTAGTCTCTCATTGGTTCTCCCTATTCCTGTTCATTTTCCGCAGAAATTGCAAACTGGGCCAAACAGGAGTTTAAAGGCACTGACTCTCCAAGTGGGGAGAGTGTTAGTAAAGCGTCTGGAATGTTGCACCCGAGTACCACGGGACGAAAACTGAGACACATTTGAACACGTTTCCCGATCACACGGTGGATCATATGCTGGGTTCCACATGCATGTTTTAGCTGAAGGAAGAATCCCTTAAACCTGGAGAGTTGAGAACCATGGAATGGGTACCATGCAATATGACTTCAAAGGGTCTGCATTTGCTCACCGAACCTCACCAGTCCTATCACTGCTGCGTTTATGCCGCTGTACACACGCTTGATACTCTTTCGGAGACCTATAAATCCATAGGTTTTAAGATTCTTACTAGTCAGGTATATTCTTAGGCGTTTAATATGGGGTGTTGAGTCCACTTCTTTGAGCAAGCAGTAGCTCTTGTCTATTACATATTTGGCTTATGGAAAGGTATCTGTGCTAATTTCAATCTCTAGTTTTATACAGCACCCCAACTCACCTTTCCCCTTAAGCAAGCATAAGTTGGTTTTCTACATTTGAGACCCTATTCTGTTTTGTAATTTAGTTCCTGTGTAGCCAAGTTTACATTCTGTGTATTAATGATATCTTATGATGTTTCTTTTTCTGTGTGACTTATTTCACTTAGAATCATCGTACCTGAATCCACTCATTATGGTGCTACTGGCCTGATGACATAGATTTCATTGCTGAGTGATATTGCATTGTACGTAAGTACAACAACTTCTTTATCCATTTTTCGCTTTCTGCGATATTGAACTTGTACCGTAAATGAGGTTCTTGTAAACAGAGCCGTCCCAAACTTTGGGGTGGCTGTGTCTTTTTGATTTTAATTTCCCTAAGCTGTAGGACCATAAGTGGAAGTGCCCTAGGCTCTGTTGCTTTGTTTTTTAGATGTTTCAGGAAACACCATACACTTCTCCAGAGTGGCTGTTGGCAATTTACATCCCGCCCATCAGCATAAGAAGGCTCCCAGTTCTCAATGGCCTGTCCTGCCTTTCTGGATTTTACACATTTTTCAAATGGCCCTTTTGACCGGGGGGCAGTGAGACATCATTGTAGTGCAGATTTCCTTTGCAAGGTTGCTTGGTTGGCCAAAAAGGGCGTATGCGTTTTTTCCTGAATATATTCAGGAAAAAAAGCATACGCCCTTTTTGGCCAAGTGCATCATTGTGGACGTTCTGCCTCTTTTCCTATGCTTTACATGCAATTCCAGTCTACCTCCTGAAATCGGTTTCCTGCAATTCTGCCCCGCTTTCAAGTCCTCTTGGTAGCCTTACTTCAATATATTTTTGGACGATAGCTGTCATTTATAACTCTGCAGGTTTTTGAATTACAGTGCCCCTGAGCTCCTTTCTTCAACTCGCTTTCTTGTGAGCTGGCCGCAACACCGCAGGATTGCTTCAGGTCCTAGTGTGGTTCCGGCACGGCACGCTGAGCCTTTGGTTAATTCCTCTTCCGCGTGGGAAATGAGAGTTAAATTTGCCCGTCCAGACACCTCCAGCTAGTCTCTCATTGGTTCTCCTTATTCCTGTTCATTTTCCGCAGAAATTGCAAACTGGGCCAAACAGGAGGTTATAGGCACTGACTCTCCAAGTGGGGAGAGTGTTAGTAAAGCGTCTGGAATGTTGCACCCGAGTACCAGGGGACGAAAACTGAGACACATTTGAACACGTTTCCCGATCACACGGTGGATCATACTCTGGGTTCCACATGCATGTTTTAGCTGAAGGAAGAATCCCTTAAACCTGGAGAGTTGAGAACCATGGAGTAGGTACCATGCAATATGACTTCAAAGGGTTTGCATTTGCTCACCGAACCTCACCATTCCTATCACTGCTGCATTTATGCCGCTGTACACACGCTTGATTCTCTTTCGGAGACATATAAATCCATAGGTTTTAAGATTCTTACTAGTCAGGTATATTCTTAGGCGTTTAATATGGGATGTTGTGTCCTTTTCTTTGAGCAAGGAGTAGCTCTTGTCTATTACATATTGGTCTTATGGAACGGTATCTGTGCTAATTTCAATCTCTGGTTTTATGCAGCACCCCAACTCACCTTTCCCCTTAAGCAAGCATAAGTTCTTTTTCTACATTTGAGACCCTGTTCTGTTTTGTAATTCAGTTCCTGTGTAGCCAACTTTACATTCCGTGTATCAGTGATATCTTATGATGTTTCTTTTTCTGTGTGACTTATTTCACTTAGAATCATCGTACCTGAATCCACTCAATATCCTGCTATGGGCCTGATGACATAGATTTCATTGCTGAGTAATATTGCATTGTACGTTAGTACCACAACTTCTTTATCCATTTTTCACTTTCTGTGATATTGAACTTGTACCGTAAATGAGGTTCTTGTAAACAGAGCCGTCCCAAACTTTGGGGTGGCTGTGTCTTTTTGAGTTTAATTTCCCTAATCTATAGGACCATAAGTGGAAGTGCCCTAGGCTCTGTTGCTTTGTTTTTTAGATGTTTCAGGAAACACCATACACTTCTCCAGAGTGGCTGTTGGCAATTTACATCCCGCCCATCAGCATAACTAGGCTCCCAGTTCTCCATGGCCTGTACTGCCTTTCTGGATTTTACACTTTTTTCAGATGGCCCTTTTGACCGGGGGGCAGTGAGACTTCATTGTAGTGCAGATTTCCTTTGCAAGCTTGCTTGGTTGGCCAAAAAGGGCGTATGCGTTTTTTCCTGAATATATTCAGGAAAAAACGCATACGCCCTTTTTGGCCAAGTGCATCATTGTGGACGTTCTGCCTCTTTTCCTATGCTTTACATGCAATTCCAGTCTACCTCCTGAAATCGGTTTCCTGCAATTCTGCCCCGCTTTCAAGTCCTCTTGGCAGCCTTACTTCAATATATTTTTGGACGATAGCTGTCATTTATAACTCTGCAGGTTTGTGAATTACAGTGACCCTGAGCTCCTTTCTTCAACTCGCTTTCTTGTGAGCTGGCCGCAACACTGCAGGATTGCTTCAGTCCCTAGTGTGGTACTGGCATGGCACGCTGAGCCTTTGGTTAATTCCTCTTCCTGCTTGGAAATGAGAGTTAAATTTGCCCTTCCAGACACCTCCAGCTAGTCTCTCATTGGTTCTCCCTATTCCTCTTCATTTTCTGCAGAAATTGCAAACTGGGCCAAACAGGAGGTTAAAGGCACTGACTCTCCAAGTGGGTAGAGTGTTAGTAAAGTGTCTGGAAAGTTGCACCGAGTATCAGGGGACGAAAAATGAGATACATTTAAAAACGTTTCCCGATCATACGGTGGATCATACTCTGGGTTCCACATGCATGTTTAGCTGAAGGAAGAATCCCTTAAACCTGGAGAGTTGAGAACCATGGAATGGGTACCATGCAATATGACTTCACAGGGTCTGCATTTGCTCACCGTACCTCACCAATCTTATCACTGCTGCGCTTATGCCGCTGTACACACGCTGGATTCTCTTTCGGAGACATATAAATCCATAGGTTTTAAGATTCTTACTAGTCAGGTATATTCTTAGGCGTTTAATATGGGATGTTGTGTCCTTTTCTGTGAGCAAGGAGTAGCTCTTGTCTATTACATATTTGGCTTATGGAACAGTATCTGTGCTAATTTCAATCTCTGGTTTTATGCAGCACCCCAACTCACCTTTCCCCTTAAGCAAGCATAAGTTGTTTTTCTACATTTGAGACCCTGTTCTGTTTTGTAATTCAGTTCCTGTGTAGCCAAGGTTACATTCCATGTATTAGTGATATCTTATGATGTTTCTTTTTCTGTGTGACTTATTTCACTTAGAATCATCGTACCTGAATCCACTCATTATGCTGCTACTGGCTTGATGACATAGATTTCATTGCTGAGTGATATTGCGTTGTACGTAAGTACCACAGCTTCTTTATCCATTTATCGCCTTCTGTGATATTGAACTTGTTCCGTAAACGAGGTTCTTGTAAACAGAGCCATCCCAAACTTTGGGGTGGCTGTGTCTTTTTGATTTTAATTTCCCTAAGCTATAGGACCATAAGTGGAAGTGCCCTAGGCTCTGTTGCTTTGTTTTTTAGATGTTTCAGGAAACACCATACACTTCTCCAGAGTGGCTGTTGGCAATTTACATCCCGCCCTTCAGCATAACAAGGCTCCCAGTTCTCCATGGCCTGTCCTGTCTTTCTGGATTTTACACTTTATTCAGATGGCCCTTTTGACCGGGGGGCAGTGGGAATTCATTGTAGTGCAGATTTCCTTTGCAAGCTTGCTTGGTTGGCCAAAAAGGGCGTATGCGTTTTTTCCTGAATATATTCAGGAAAAAACGCATACGCCCTTTTTGGCCAAGTGCATCATTGTGGACGTTCTGCCTCTTTTCCTATGCTTTACATGCAATTCCAGTCTACCTCCTGAAATCGGTTTCCTGCAATTCTGCCCCGCTTTCAAGTCTCTTGGCAGCCATACTTCAATATATTTTTGGACGATAGCTGTCATTTATCACTCTGCAGGTTTGTGAATTACAGTGCCCCTGAGCTCCTTTCTTCAACTCGCTTTCTTGTGAGCTGGCCGCAACACCGCAGGATTGCTTCAGGCCCTAGGGTGGTTCCGGCATGGCTCGCTGAGCCTTTGGTTAATTCCTCTTCCTGGTGGGAAATGAGAGTTAAATTTGCCCGTCCAGACACCTCCAGCTAGTCTCTCATTGCTTCTCCCTATTCTTGTTCATTTTTCGCAGAAATTGCAAACTGGGCCAAACAGGAGGTTAAAGGCACTGACTCTCCAAGTGGGGAGAGTGTTAGTAAAGCGTCTGGAATGTTGCACCCGAGTACCAGGGGACGAAAACTGAGACACATTTGAACACGTTTCCCGATCACACGGTGGATCATACTCTGGGTTCCACATGCATGTTTTAGCTGAAGGAAGAATCCCTTAAACCTGGAGAATTGAGAACCATGGAATGGGTACCATGCAATATGACTTCAAAGGGTCTGCATTTGCTCACCGAACCTCACCAATCCTATCACTGCTGCATTTATGCTGCCGTACACACGCTTGATTCTCTTTCGGAGACATATAAATCCATAGGTTTTAAGATTCTTACTAGTCAGGTATATTCTTAGGCGTTTAATATGGGGTGTTGAGTCCACTTCGTTGAGCAAGGAGTAGCTCTTGTCTATTACATATTTGGCTTATGGAAAGGTATCTGTGCTAATTTCAATCTCTGGTTTTATGCAGCACCCCAACTCACCTTTCCCCTTAAGCAAGCATAAGTTGGTTTTCTACATTTGAGACACTATTCTGTTTTGTAATTCAGTTCCTGTGTAGCCAAGTTTACATTCCGTGTATTAGTGATATCTTATGATGTTTCTTTTTCTGTGTGACTTATTTCACTTAGAATCATCGTACCTGAATCCACTCATTATGCTGCTACTGGCCTGATGACATAGATTTCATTGCTGAGTGATATTGCGTTGTACGTAAGTACCACAGCTTCTTTATCCATTTTTCGCCTTCTGTGATATTGAACTTGTACCGTAAACGAGGTTCTTGTAAACAGAGCCATCCCAAACTTTGGGGTGGCTGTGTCTTTTTGATTTTAATTTCCCTAATCTATAGGACCATAAGTGGAAGTGCCCTAGGCTCTGTTGCTTTGTTTTTTAGATGTTTCAGGAAACACCATACACTTCTCCAGAGTGGCTGTTGGCAATTTACATCCCGCCCTTCAGCATAACAAGGCTCCCAGTTCTCCATGGCCTGTCCTGCCTTTCTGGATTTTACACTTTTTTCAGATGACCCTTTTGCCCGGGGGGCAGTGGGAATCCATTGTAGTGCAGATTTCATTTGCAAGCTTGCTTGGTTGGCCAAAAAGGGCGTATGCGTTTTTTCCTGAATATATTCAGGAAAAAACGCATACGCCCTTTTTGGCCAAGTGCATCATTGTGGACGTTCTGCCTCTTTTCCTATGCTTTACATGCAATTCCAGTCTACCTCCTGAAATCGCTTTCCTGCAATTCTGCCCCACTTTCAAGTCCTCTTGGCAGCCTTACTTCAATATATTTTTGGACGATAGCTGTCATTTATAACTCTGCAGGTTTGTGAAATACAGTGCCCCTGAGCTCCTTTCTTCAACTCGCTTTCTTGTGAGCTGGCCGCAACACCGCAGGATTGCTTCAGGCCCTAGTGTGGTTCCGGCACGGCACGCTGAGCCTTTGGTTAATTCCTCTTCCTGGTGGGAAATGAGAGTTAAATTTGCCCGTCCAGACACCTCCAGCTAGTCTCTCATTGGTTCTCCTTATTCCTGTTCATTTTCCGCAGAAAATGCAAACTGGCCCAAACAGGAGGTTAAAGGCACTGACTCTCCAAGTGGGGAGAGTGTTAGTAAAGCGTCTGGAATGTTGCACCCGAGTACAAGGGGACGAAAACTGAGACACATTTGAACACGTTTCCCGATCACACGGTGGATCATACTCTGGGTTCCACATGCATGTTTAGCTGAAGGAAGAATCCCTTAAACCTGGAGAGTTGAGACCCATGGAATGGGTACCATGCAATATGACTTCAAAGGGTCTGCATTTGCTCACCGTACCTCACCAATCCTATCACTGCTGCGCTTATGCCGCTGTACACACGCTTGATTCTCTTTCGGAGACATATAAGTCCATAGGTTTTAAGATGCTTACTAGTCAGGTATATTCTTAGGCGTTTACTATGGGGTGTTGAGTCCACTTCGTTGAGCAAGCAGGAGCTCTTGTCTATTACATATTTGGCTTATGGAAAGGTATCTGTGCTAATTTCAATCTCTGGTTTTATGCAGCACCCCCAACTCAACTGTCCCCTTAAGCAAGCATAAGTTGTTTTTCTATATTTGAGACCCTGTTCTGTTTTGTAATTCAGTTCCTGTGTAGCCAAGTTTACATTCCGTGTATTAGTGATATCTTATGATGTTTCTTTTTCTGTGTGACTTATTTCACTTAGAATCATCGTACCTGAATCCACGCATTATGCTGCTACTGGCCTGATGACATAGATTTCATTGCTGAGTGATATTGCGTTGTACGTAAGTACCACAGCTTCTTTATCCATTTTTCGCTTTCTGCGATATTGAACTTGTACCGTAAACGAGGTTCTTGTAAACAGAGCCGTCCCAAACTTTGGGGTGGCTGTGTCTTTTTGATTTTAATTTCCCTAAGCTATACGACCATAAGTGGAAGTGCCCTAGGCTCTGTTGCTTTGTTTTTTAGATGTTTCAGGAAACACCATACACTTCTCCTGAGTGGCTGTTGGCAATTTACATCCCGCCCATCAGCCTAACTAGGCTCCCAGTTCTCCATGGCCTGTCCTGCCTTTCTGGATTTTACACTTTTTTCAGATGGCCCTTTTTACCAGGGGGCAGTGAGACTTCATTGTAGTGCAGATTTCCTTTGCAAGCTTTCTTGGTTGGCCAAAAAGGGCGTATGCGTTTTTTCCTGATTCAGGAAAAAACGCATACACCCTTTTTGGCCAAGTGCATCATTGTGGACGTTCTGCCTCTTTTCCTATGCTTTACATGCAATTCCAGTCTACCTCCTGAAATAGGTTTCCTGCAATTCTGCCCCGCTTTCAAGTCTCTTGGCAGCCATACTTCAATATATTTTTGGACGATAGCTGTCATTTATAACTCTGCAGTTTTGTGAATTAGAGTGCCCCTGAGCTCCTTTCTTCAACTCGCTTTCTTGTGAGCTGGCCGCAACACCGCAGGATTGCTTGAGGCCCTAGTGTGGTTCCGGCATGGCTCGCTGAGCCTTTGGTTAATTCCTCTTCCTGGTGGGAAATGAGAGTTAAATTTGCCCGTCCAGACACCTCCAGCTAGTCTCTCATTGGTTCTCCCTATTCTTGTTCATTTTCAGCAGAAATTGCAAACTGGGCCAAACAGGAGGGTAAAGGCACTGACTCTCCAAGTGGGGAGAGTGTTAGTAAAGCGTCTGGAATGTTGCACCCGAGTACCAGGGGACGAAAACTGAGACACATTTGAACACGTTTCCCGATCACACGGTGGATCATACTCTGGGTTCCACATGCATGTTTTAGCTGAAGGAAGAATCCCTTAACCCTGGAGAGATGAGAACCATGGAATGGGTACCATGCAATATGACTTCAAAGGGTCTGCATTTGCTCACCGATCCTCACCAATCCTATCACTGCTGCATTTATGCCGCTGTACACACACTTGATTCTCTTTCGGAGACATATAAATCCATAGGTTTTAAGATTCTTACTAGTCAGGTATATTCTTAGGCGTTTAATATGGGGTGTTGAGTCCACTTCGTTGAGCAAGGAGTAGCTCTTGTCTATTACATATTTGGCTTATGGAAAGGTATCTGTGCTAATTTCAATCTCTGGTTTTATGCAGCACCCCAACTCACCTTTCGCCTTAAGCAAGCATAAGTTGGTTTTCTACATTTGAGGCCCTATTCTGTTTTGTAATTCAGTTCCTGTGTAGCCAAGTTTACATTCCGTGTATTAGTGATATCTTATGATGTTTCTTTTTCTGTGTGACTTATTTCACTTAGAATCATCGTACCTGAATCCATTCATTATCCTGCTATGGGCCTGATGACATAGATTTCATTGCTGAGTGATATTGCATTGTACGTTAGTACCACAACTTCTTTATCCATTTTTCACTTTCTGTGATATTGAACTTGTACCGTAAACGAGGTTCTTGTAAACAGAGCCGTCCCAAACTTTGGGGTGGCTGTGTCTTTTTGATTTTAATTTCCCTAATCTATAGGACCATAAGTGGAAGTGCCCTAGGCTCTGTTGCTTTGTTTTTTAGATGTTTCAGGAAACACCATACACTTCTCCTGAGTGGCTGTTGGCAATTTACATCCTGCCCATCAGCCTAACTAGGCTCCCAGTTCTCCATGGCCTGTCCTGCCTTTCTGGATTTTACACTTTTTTCAGATGGCCCTTTTGACCAGGGGGCAGTGAGACTTCATTGTAGTGCAGATTTCCTTTGCAAGCTTTCTTGGTTGGCCAAAAAGGGCGTATGCGTTTTTTCCTGATTCAGGAAAAAACGCATACACCCTTTTTGGCCAAGTGCATCATTGTGGACGTTCTGCCTCTTTTCCTATGCTTTACATGCAATTCCAGTCTACCTCCTGAAATAGGTTTCCTGCAATTCTGCCCCGCTTTCAAGTCTCTTGGCAGCCATACTTCAATATATTTTTGGACGATAGCTGTCATTTATAACTCTGCAGTTTTGTGAATTACAGTGCCCCTGAGCTCCTTTCTTCAACTCGCTTTCTTGTGAGCTGGCCGCAACACCGCAGGATTGCTTCAGGCCCTAGTGTGGTTCCGGCATGGCTCGCTGAGCCTTTGGTTAATTCCTCTTCCTGGTGGGAAATGAGAGTTAAATTTGCCCGTCCAGACACCTCCAGCTAGTCTCTCATTGGTTCTCCCTATTCTTGTTCATTTTCCGCAGAAATTGCAAACTGGGCCAAACAGGAGGGTAAAGGCACTGACTCTCCAAGTGGGGAGAGTGTTAGTAAAGCGTCTGGAATGTTGCACCCGAGTACCAGGGGACGAAAACTGAGACACATTTGAACACGTTTCCCGATCACACGGTGGATCATACTCTGGGTTCCACATGCATGTTTAGCTGAAGGAAGAATCCCTTAAACCTGGAGAGTTGAGACCCATGGAATGGGTACCATGCAATATGACTTCAAAGGGTCTGCATTTGCTCACCGTACCTCACCAATCCTATCACTGCTCCGCTTATGCCGCTGTACACACGCTTGATTCTCTTTCGGAGACATATCAATCCATAGGTTTTAAGATGCTTACTAGTCAAGTATATTCTTAGGCGTTTACTATGGGGTGTTGAGTCCACTTCGTTGAGCAAGCAGTAGCTCTTGTCTATTACATATTTGGCTTATGGAAAGGTATCTGTGCTAATTTCAATCTCTGGTTTTATGCAGCACCCCAACTCAACTGTCCCCTTAAGCAAGCATAAGTTGTTTTTCTATATTTGAGACCCTGTTCTGTTTTGTAATTCAGTTCCTGTGTAGCCAAGGTTACATTCCATGTATTAGTGATATCTTATGATGTTTCTTTTTCTGTGTGACTTATTTCACTTAGAATCATCGTACCTGAATCCACTCATTATGCTCCTACTGGCCTGATGACATAGATTTCATTGCTGAGTGATATTGCGTTGTACGTAAGTACCACAGCTTCTTTATCCATTTTTCGCCTTCTGTGATATTCAACTTGTACCGTAAACGAGGTTCTTGTAAACAGAACCGTCCCAAACTTTGGGGTGGCTGTGTCTTTTTTATTTTAATTTCCCTAATCTATAGGACCATAAGTGGAAGTGCCCTAGGCTCTGTTGCTTTGTTTTTTAGATGTTTCAGGAAACACCATACACTTCTCCAGAGTGGCTGTTGGAAATTTACATCCCGCCCTTCAGCATAACAAGGCTCCCAGTTCTCCATGGCCTGTCCTGCCTTTCTGGATTTTACACTTTTTTCAGATGGCCCTTTTGACCGGGGGGCAGTGGGAATTCATTGTAGTGCAGATTTCCTTTGCAAGCTTGCTTGGTTGGCCTAAAAGTGCTTATGCTTATTTTCCTGAATATATTCAGGAAAAAACGCATACGCCCTTTTTGGCCAAGTGCATCATTGTGGACTTTCTGCCTCTTTTCCTATGCTTTACATGCAATTCCAGTCTACCTCCTGAAATCGGTTTCCTGCAATTCTACCCCGCTTTCAAGTCCTCTTGGCAGCCTTACTTCAATATATTTTTGGACGATAGCTGTCATTTATAACTCTGCAGGTTTGTGAAATACAGTGCCCCTGAGCTCGTTTCTTCAACTCGCTTTCTTGTGAGCTGGCCGCAACACCGCAGGATTGCTTCAGGCCCTAGTGTGGTTCCGGCACGGCACGCTGAGCCTTTGGTTAATTCCTCTTCCGGGTGGGAAATGAGAGTTAAATTTGCCCGTCCAGACACCTCCAGCTAGTCTCTCATTGGTTCTCCCTATTCTTGTTCATTTTTCGCAGAAATTGCAAACTGGGCCAAACAGGAGGTTAAAGGCACTGACTCTCCAAGTGGGGAGAGTGTTAGTAAAGCATCTGGAATGTTGCACCCGAGTACCAGGGGACGAAAACTGAGACACATTTGAACACGTTTCCCGATCACACGGTGGATCATACTCTGGGTTCCACATGCATGTTTTAGCTGAAGGAAGAATCCCTTAAACCTGGAGAGTTGAGAACCATGGAATGGGTACCATGCAATATGACTTCAAAGGGTCTGCATTTGCTCACCGATCCTCACCAATCCTATCACTGCTGCATTTATGCCGCTGTACACACGCTTGATTCTCTTTCGGAGACATATAAATCCATAGGTTTTAAGATTCTTACTAGTCAGGTATATTCTTAGGCGTTTAATATGGGGTGTTGAGTCCACTTCGTTGAGCAAGGAGTAGCTCTTGTCTATTACATATTTGGCTTATGGAAAGGTATCTGTGCTAATTTCAATCTCTGGTTTTATGCAGCACCCCAACTCACCTTTCGCCTTAAGCAAGCATAAGTTGGTTTTCTACATTTGAGGCCCTATTCTGTTTTGTAATTCAGTTCCTGTGTAGCCAAGTTTACATTCCATGTATTAGTGATATCTTATGATGTTTCTTTTTCTGTGTGACTTATTTCACTTAGAATCATCGTACCTGAATCCACTCATTATGCTGCTACTGGCCTGATGACATAGATTTCATTGCTGAGTGATATTGCATTGTACGTAAGTACCACAACTTCTTTATCCATTTTTCGCTTTCTGCGATATTGAACTTGTACCGTATATGAGGTTCTTGTAAACAGAGCCGTCCCAAACTTTGGGGTGGCTGTGTCTTTTTGATTTTAATTTCCCTAAGCTATAGGACCATAAGTGGAAGTGCCCTAGGCTCTGTTGCTTTGTTTTTTAGATGTTTCAGGAAACACCATACACTTCTCCAGGGTGGCTGTTGGCAATTTACATCCCGCCCATCAGCATAAGAAGGCTCCCAGTTCTCCATGGCCTGTCCTGCCTTTCTGGATTTTACACTTTTTTCAGATGGCCCTTTTGACCAGGGGGAAGTGAGACTTCATTGTAGTGCAGATTTCCTTTGCAAGCTTGCTTGGTTGGCCAAAAAGGGCGTATGCGTTTTTTCCTGAATATATTCAGGAAAAAACGCATACGCCCTTTTTGGCCAAGTGCATCATTGTGGACGTTCTGCCTCTTTTCCTATGCTTTACATGCAATTCCAGTCTACCTCCTGAAATCGGTTTCCTGCAATTCTGCCCCGCTTTCAAGTCTCTTGGCAGCCATACTTCAATATATTTTTGGACGATAGCTGTCATTTATAACTCTGCAGGTTTGTGAATTACAGTGCCCCTGAGCTCCTTTCTTCAACTCGCTTTCTTGTGAGCTGGCCGCAACACCGCAGGATTGCTTCAGGCCCTAGTGTGGTTCCGGCATGGCTCGCTGAGCCTTTGGTTAATTCCTCTTCCTGGTGGGAAATGAGAGTTAAATTTGCCCGTCCAGACACCTCCAGCTAGTCTCTCATTAGTTCTCCCTATTCTTGTTCATTTTTCGCAGAAATTGCAAACTGGGCCAAACAGGAGGTTAAAGGCACTGACTCTCCAAGTGGGGAGAGTGTTAGTAAAGCGTCTGGAATGTTGCACCCGAGTACCAGGGGACGAAAACTGAGACACATTTGAACACGTTTCCCGATCACACGGTGGATCATACTCTGGGTTCCACATGCATGTTTTAGCTGAAGGAAGAATCCCTTAAACCTGGAGAGTTGAGAACCATGGAATGGGTACCATGCAATATGACTTCAAAGGGTCTGCATTTGCTCACCGATCCTCACCAATCCTATCACTGCTGCATTTATGCCGCTGTACACACGTTTGATTCTCTTTCGGAGACATATAAATCCATAGGTTTTAAGATTCTTACTAGTCAGGTATATTCTTAGGCGTTTAATATGGGGTGTTGAGTCCACTTCGTTGAGCAAGGAGTAGCTCTTGTCTATTACATATTTGGCTTATGGAAAGGTATCTGTGCTAATTTCAATCTCTGGTTTTATGCAGCACCCCAACTCACCTTTCCCCTTAAGCAAGCATAAGTTGGTTTTCTACATTTGAGACAATATTCTGTTTTGTAATTCAGTTCCTGTGTAGCCAAGTTTACATTCCGTGTATTAGTGATATCTTATGATGTTTCTTTTTCTGTGTGACTTATTTCACTTAGAATCATCGTACCTGAGTCCACTCATTATGCTGCTACTGGCCTGATGACATAGATTTCATTGCTGAGTGATATTGCGTTGTACGTAAGTACCACAGCTTCTTTATCCATTTTTCGCCTTCTGCGATATTGAACTTGTACCGTAAACGAGGTTCTTGTAAACAGAGCCATCCCAAACTTTGGGGTGGCTGTGTCTTTTTGATTTTAATTTCCCTAATCTATAGGACCATAAGTGGAAGTGCCCTAGGCTCTGTTGCTTTGTTTTTTAGATGTTTCAGGAAACACCATACACTTCTCCAGAGTGGCTGTTGGCAATTTACATCCCGCCCTTCAGCATAACAAGGCTCCCAGTTCTCCGTGGCCTGTCCTGCCTTTCTGGATTTTACACTTTTTTCAGATGACCCTTTTGCCCGGTGGGCAGTGGGAATTCATTGTAGTGCAGATTTCCTTTGCAAGCTTGCTTGGTTGGCCAAAAAGGGCGTATGCGTTTTTTCCTGAATATATTCAGGAAAAAACGCATACGCCCTTTTTGGCCAAGTGCATCATTGTGGACGTTCTGCCTCTTTTCCTATGCTTTACATGCAATTCCAGTATACCTCCTGAAATCGCTTTCCTGCAATTCTGCCCCACTTTCAAGTCCTCTTGGCAGCCTTACTTCAATATATTTTTGGACGATAGCTGTCATTTATAACTCTGCAGGTTTGTGAAATACAGTGCCCCTGAGCTCCTTTCTTCAACTCGCTTTCTTGTGAGCTGGCCGCAACACCGCAGGATTGCTTCAGGCCCTAGTGTGGTTCCGGCACGGCACGCTGAGCCTTTGGTTAATTCTTCTTCCGGGTGGGAAATGAGAGTTAAATTTGCCCGTCCAGACATCTCCAGCTAGTCTCTCATTGGTTCTCCTTATTCCTGTTCATTTTCCGCAGAAAATGCAAACTGGCCCAAACAGGAGGTTAAAGGCACTGACTCTCCAAGTGGGGAGAGTGTTAGTAAAGCGTCTGGAATGTTGCACCCGAGTACAAGGGGACGAAAACTGAGACACATTTGAACACGTTTCCCGATCACACGGTGGATCATACTCTGGGTTCCACATGCATGTTTAGCTGAAGGAAGAATCCCTTAAACCTGGAGAGTTGAGACCCATGGAATGGGTACCATGCAATATGACTTCAAAGGGTCTGCATTTGCTCACCGTACCTCACCAATCCTATCACTGCTGCGCTTATGCCGCTGTACACACGCTTGATTCTCTTTCGGAGACATATAAATCCATAGGTTTTAAGATTCTTACTAGTCAGGTATATTCTTAGGCGTTTAATATGGGATGTTTTGTCCTTTTCTTTGAGCAAGGAGTAGCTCTTGTCTATTACATATTTGGCTTATGGAACGGTATCTGTGCTAATTTCAATCTCTGGTTTTATGCAGCACCCCAACTCAACTTTCCCCTTAAGCAAGGATAAGTTGTTTTTCTACATTTGAGACCCTGTTCTGTTTTGTAATTCAGTTCCTGTGTAGCCAAGGTTACATTCCATGTATTAGTGATACCTTACAATGTTTCTTTTTCTGTGTGACTTATTTCACTTCGAATCATCGTACCTGAATCCACTCATTATGCTGCTACTGGCCTGATGACATAGATTTCATTGCTGAGTGATATTGCGTTGTACGTAAGTACCACAGCTTCTTTATCCATTTTTCGCCTTCTGTGATATTGAACATGTACTGTAAACGAGGTTCTTGTAAACAGAGCCATCCCAAACTTTGGGGTGGCTGTGTCTTTTTGATTTTAATTTCCCTAAGCTATACGACCATAAGTGGAAGTGCCCTAGGCTCTGTTGCTTTGTTTTTTAGATGTTTCAGGAAACACCATACACTTCTCCAGAGTGGCTGTTGGCAATTTACATCCCGCCCTTCAGCATAAAAAGGCTCCCAGTTCTCCATGGCCTGTCCTGCCTTTCTGGATTTTACACTTATTTATGATGGCACTTTTGACCGGGGGGCAGTGGGAATTCATTGTAGTGCAGATTTCCTTTGCAAGCTTGCTTGTTTGGCCAAAAAGGGCGTATGCGTTTTTTCCTGAATATATTCAGGAAAAAACGCATACGCCCTTTTTGGCCAAATGCATCATTGTGGACGTTCTGCCTCTTTTCCTACTCTTTACATGCAATTCCAGTCTACCTCCTGAAATCGGTTTCCTGCAATTCTGCCCCGCTTTCAAGTCCTCTTGGCAGCCTTACTTCAATATATTTTTGGATGATAGCTGTCATTTATAACTCTGCAGGTTTGTGAAATACAGTGCCCCTGAGCTCCTTTCTTCAACTCACTTTCTTGTGAGCTGGCCGCAACACCGCAGGATTGCTTCTGGCCCTAGTGTGGTTCCGCCATGGCTCGCTGAGCCTTTGGTTAATTCCTCTTCCGGGTGGGAAATGAGAGTTAAATTTGCCCGTCCAGACACCTTCAGCTAGTCTCTCATTGGTACTCCTTATTCCTGTTCATTTTCCGCAGAAATTGCAAACTGGGCCAAACAGGAGGTTAAAGGCACTGACTCTCCAAGTGGGGAGAGTGTTAGTAAAGCATCTGGAATGTTGCACCCGAGTACCAGGGGACGAAAACTGAGACACATTTGAACACGTTTCCCGATCACACGGTGGATCATACTCTGGGTTCCACATGCATGTTTTAGCTGAAGGAAGAATCCCTTAAACCTGGAGAATTGAGAACCATGGAATGGGTACCATGCAATATGACTTCAAAGGGTCTGCATTTGCTCACCGAACCTCACCAATCCTATCACTGCTGCATTTATGCTGCCGTACACACGCTTGATTCTCTTTCGGAGACATATAAATCCATAGGTTTTAAGATTCTTACTAGTCAGGTATATTCTTAGGCGTTTAATATGGGGTGTTGAGTCCACTTCGTTGAGCAAGCAGTAGCTCTTGTCTATTACATAGTTGGCTTATGGAAAGGTATCTGTGCTAATTTCAATCTCTGGTTTTATGCAGCACCCCAACTCACCTTTCCCCTTAAGCAAGCATAAGTTGGTTTTCTACATTTGAGACACTATTCTGTTTTGTAATTCAGTTCCTGTGTAGCCAAGTTTACATTCCGTGTATTAGAGATATCTTATGATGTTTCTTTTTCTGTGTGACTTATTTCACTTAGAATCATCGTACCTGAGTCCACTCATTATGCTGCTACTGGCCTGATGACATAGATTTCATTGCTGAGTGATATTGCGTTGTACGTAAGTACCACAGCTTCTTTATCCATTTTTCGCCTTCTGTGATATTGAACTTGTACCGTAAACGAGGTTCTTGTAAACAGAGCCATCCCAAACTTTGGGGTGGCTGTGTCTTTTTGATTTTAATTTCCCTAATCTATAGGACCATAAGTGGAAGTGCCCTAGGCTCTGTTGCTTTGTTTTTTAGATGTTTCAGGAAACACCATACACTTCTCCAGAGTGGCTGTTGGCAATTTACATCCCGCCCTTCAGCATAACAAGGCTCCCAGTTCTCCATGGCCTGTCCTGCCTTTCTGGATTTTACACTTTTTTCAGATGACCCTTTTGCCCGGGGGGCAGTGGGAATTAATTGTAGTGCAGATTTCCTTTGCAAGCTTGCTTGGTTGGCCAAAAAGGGCGTATGCGTTTTTTCCTGAATATATTCAGGAAAAAACGCATACGCCCTTTTTGGCCAAGTGCATCATTGGGGACGTTCTGCCTCTTTTCCTATGCTTTACATGCAATTCCAGTCTACCTCCTGAAATCGGTTTCCTGCAATTCTGCCCCGCTTTCAAGTCTCTTGGCAGCCATACTTCAATATATTTTTGGACGATAGCTGTCATTTATAACTCTGCAGGTTTGTGAATTACAGTGCCCCTGAGCTCCTTTCTTCAACTCGCTTTCTTGTGAGCTGGCCGCAACACCGCAGGATTGCTTCAGGCCCTAGTGTGGTTCCGGCATGGCTCGCTGAGCCTTTGGTTAATTCCTCTTCCTGGTGGGAAATGAGAGTTAAATTTGCCCGTCCAGACACCTCCAGCTAGTCTCTCATTGGTTCTCCCTATTCTTGTTCATTTTTCGCAGAAATTGCAAACTGGGCCAAACAGGAGGGTAAAGGCACTGACTCTCCAAGTGGGGAGAGTGTTAGTAAAGCGTCTGGAATGTTGCACCCGAGTACCAGGGGACGAAAACTGAGACACATTTGAACACGTTTCCCGATCACACGGTGGATCATACTCTGGGTTCCACATGCATGTTTTAGCTGAAGGAAGAATCCCTTAAACCTGGAGAATTGAGAACCATGGAATGGGTACCATGCAATATGACTTCAAAGGGTCTGCATTTGCTCACCGAACCTCACCAATCCTATCACTGCTGCATTTATGCTGCCGTACACACGCTTGATTCTCTTTCGGAGACATATAAATCCATAGGTTTTAAGATTCTTACTAGTCAGGTATATTCTTAGGCGTTTAATATGGGGTGTTGAGTCCACTTCGTTGAGCAAGCAGTAGCTCTTGTCTATTACATATTTGGCTTATGGAAAGGTATCTGTGCTAATTTCAATCTCTGGTTTTATGCAGCACCCCAACTCACCTTTCCCCTTAAGCAAGCATAAGTTGGTTTTCTACATTTGAGACACTATTCTGTTTTGTAATTCAGTTCCTGTGTAGCCAAGTTTACATTCCGTGTATTAGAGATATCTTATGATGTTTCTTTTTCTGTGTGACTTATTTCACTTAGAATCATCGTACCTGAGTCCACTCATTATGCTGCTACTGGCCTGATGACATAGATTTCATTGCTGAGTGATATTGCGTTGTACGTAAGTACCACAGCTTCTTTATCCATTTTTCGCCTTCTGTGATATTGAACTTGTACCGTAAACGAGGTTCTTGTAAACAGAGCCATCCCAAACTTTGGGGTGGCTGTGTCTTTTTGATTTTAATTTCCCTAATCTATAGGACCATAAGTGGAAGTGCCCTAGGCTCTGTTGCTTTGTTTTTTAGATGTTTCAGGAAACACCATACACTTCTCCAGAGTGGCTGTTGGCAATTTACATCCCGCCCTTCAGCATAACAAGGCTCCCAGTTCTCCATGGCCTGTCCTGCCTTTCTGGATTTTACACTTTTTTCAGATGACCCTTTTGCCCGGGGGGCAGTGGGAATTAATTGTAGTGCAGATTTCATTTGCAAGCTTGCTTGGTTGGCCAAAAAGGGCGTATGCGTTTTTTCCTGAATATATTCAGGAAAAAACGCATACGCCCTTTTTGGCCAAGTGCATCATTGGGGACGTTCTGCCTCTTTTCCTATGCTTTACATGCAATTCCAGTCTACCTCCTGAAATCGGTTTCCTGCAATTCTGCCCCGCTTTCAAGTCTCTTGGCAGCCATACTTCAATATATTTTTGGACGATAGCTGTCATTTATAACTCTGCAGGTTTGTGAATTACAGTGCCCCTGAGCTCCTTTCTTCAACTCGCTTTCTTGTGAGCTGGCCGCAACACCGCAGGATTGCTTCAGGCCCTAGTGTGGTTCCGGCATGGCTCGCTGAGCCTTTGGTTAATTCCTCTTCCTGGTGGGAAATGAGAGTTAAATTTGCCCGTCCAGACACCTCCAGCTAGTCTCTCATTGGTTCTCCCTATTCTTGTTCATTTTTCGCAGAAATTGCAAACTGGGCCAAACAGGAGGTTAAAGGCACTGACTCTCCAAGTGGGGAGAGTGTTAGTAAAGCGTCTGGAATGTTGCACCCGAGTACCAGGGGACGAAAACTGAGACACATTTGAACACGTTTCCCGATCACACGGTGGATCATACTCTGGGTTCCACATGCATGTTTTAGCTGAAGGAAGAATCCCTTAACCCTGGAGAGTTGAGAACCATGGAATGGGTACCATGCAATATGACTTCAAAGGGTCTGCATTTGCTCACCGATCCTCACCAATCCTATCACTGCTGCATTTATGCCGCTGTACACACACTTGATTCTCTTTCGGAGACATATAAATCCATAGGTTTTAAGATTCTTACTAGTCAGGTATATTCTTAGGCGTTTAATATGGGGTGTTGAGTCCACTTCGTTGAGCAAGGAGTAGCTCTTGTCTATTACATATTTGGCTTATGGAAAGGTATCTGTGCTAATTTCAATCTCTGGTTTTATGCAGCACCCCAACTCACCTTTCCCCTTAAGCAAGCATAAGTTGGTTTTCTACATTTGAGACCCTATTCTGTTTTGTAATTCAGTTCCTGTGTAGCCAAGTTTACATTCCATGTATTAGTGATATCTTATGATGTTTCTTTTTCTGTGTGACTTATTTCACTTAGAATCATCGTACCTGAATCCACTCATTATGCTGCTACTGGCCTGATGACATAGATTTCATTGCTGAGTGATATTGCATTGTACGTAAGTACCACAACTTCTTTATCCATTTTTCACTTTCTGTGATATTGAACTTGTATCGTAAACGAGGTTCTTGTAAACAGAGCCGTCCCAAACTTTGGGGTGGCTGTTTCTTTTTGATTTTAATTTCCCTAATCTATAGGACCATAAGTGGAAGTGCCCTAGGCTCTGTTGCTTTGTTTTTTAGATGTTTCAGGAAACACCATACACTTCTCCTGAGTGGCTGTTGGCAATTTACATCCCGCCCATCAGCCTAACTAGGCTCCCAGTTCTCCATGGCCTGTTCTGCCTTTCTGGATTTTACACTTTTTTCAGATGGCCCTTTTAACCAGGGGGCAGTGAGACTTCATTGTAGTGCAGATTTCCTTTGCAAGCTTTCTTGGTTGGCCAAAAAGGGCGTATGCGTTTTTTCCTGATTCAGGAAAAAACGCATACACCCTTTTTGGCCAAGTGCATCATTGTGGACGTTCTGCCTCTTTTCCTATGCTTTACATGCAATTCCAGTCTACCTCCTGAAATCGGTTTCCTGCAATTCTGCCCCGCTTTCAAGTCTCTTGGCAGCCATACTTCAATATATTTTTGGACGATAGCTGTCATTTATAACTCTGCAGGTTTGTGAATTACAGTGCCCCTGAGCTCCTTTCTTCAACTCGCTTTCTTGTGAGCTGGCCGCAACACCGCAGGATTGCTTCAGGCCCTAGTGTGGTTCCGGCATGGCTCGCTGAGCCTTTGGTTAATTCCTCTTCCTGGTGGGAAATGAGAGTTAAATTTGCCCGTCCAGACACCTCCAGCTAGTCTCTCATTAGTTCTCCCTATTCTTGTTCATTTTTCGCAGAAATTGCAAACTGGGCCAAACAGGAGGTTAAAGGCACTGACTCTCCAAGTGGGGAGAGTGTTAGTAAAGCGTCTGGAATGTTGCACCCGAGTACCAGGGGACGAAAACTGAGACACATTTGAACACGTTTCCCGATCACACGGTGGATCATACTCTGGGTTCCACATGCATGTTTTAGCTGAAGGAAGAATCCCTTAAACCTGGAGAGTTGAGAACCATGGAATGGGTACCATGCAATATGACTTCAAAGGGTCTGCATTTGCTCACCGATCCTCACCAATCCTATCACTGCTGCATTTATGCCGCTGTACACACGTTTGATTCTCTTTCGGAGACATATAAATCCATAGGTTTTAAGATTCTTACTAGTCAGGTATATTCTTAGGCGTTTAATATGGGGTGTTGAGTCCACTTCGTTGAGCAAGGAGTAGCTCTTGTCTATTACATATTTGGCTTATGGAAAGGTATCTGTGCTAATTTCAATCTCTGGTTTTATGCAGCACCCCAACTCACCTTTCCCCTTAAGCAAGCATAAGTTGGTTTTCTACATTTGAGACAATATTCTGTTTTGTAATTCAGTTCCTGTGTAGCCAAGTTTACATTCCGTGTATTAGTGATATCTTATGATGTTTCTTTTTCTGTGTGACTTATTTCACTTAGAATCATCGTACCTGAGTCCACTCATTATGCTGCTACTGGCCTGATGACATAGATTTCATTGCTGAGTGATATTGCGTTGTACGTAAGTACCACAGCTTCTTTATCCATTTTTCGCCTTCTGCGATATTGAACTTGTACCGTAAACGAGGTTCTTGTAAACAGAGCCATCCCAAACTTTGGGGTGGCTGTGTCTTTTTGATTTTAATTTCGCTAATCTATAGGACCATAAGTGGAAGTGCCCTAGGCTCTGTTGCTTTGTTTTTTAGATGTTTCAGGAAACACCATACACTTCTCCAGAGTGGCTGTTGGCAATTTACATCCCGCCCTTCAGCATAAAAAGGCTCCCAGTTCTCCATGGCCTGTCCTGCCTTTCTGGATTTTACACTTTTTTATGATTGCACTTTTGACCGGGGGGCAGTGGGAATTCATTGTAGTGCAGATTTCCTTTGCAAGCTTGCTTGTTTGGCCAAAAAGGGCGTATGCGTTTTTTCCTGAATATATTCAGGAAAAAACACATACGCCCTTTTTGGCCAAATGCATCATTGTGGACGTTCTGCCTCTTTTCCTACTCTTTACATGCAATTCCAGTCTACCTCCTGAAATCGGTTTCCTGCAATTCTGCCCCGCTTTCAAGTCCTCTTGGCAGCCTTACTTCAATATATTTTTGGATGATAGCTGTCATTTATAACTCTGCAGGTTTGTGAAATACAGTGCCCCTGAGCTCCTTTCTTCAACTCACTTTCTTGTGAGCTGGCCGCAACACCGCAGGATTGCTTCTGGCCCTAGTGTGGTTCCGCCATGGCTCGCTGAGCCTTTGGTTAATTCCTCTTCCGGGTGGGAAATGAGAGTTAAATTTGCCCGTCCAGACACCTTCAGCTAGTCTCTCATTGGTACTCCTTATTCCTGTTCATTTTCCGCAGAAATTGCAAACTGGGCCAAACAGGAGGTTAAAGGCACTGACTCTCCAAGTGGGGAGAGTGTTAGTAAAGCGTCTGGAATGTTGCACCCGAGTACCAGGGGACGAAAACTGAGACACATTTGAACACGTTTCCCGATCACACGGTGGATCATACTCTGGGTTCCACATGCATGTTTTAGCTGAAGGAAGAATCCCTTAAACCTGGAGAATTGAGAACCATGGAATGGGTACCATGCAATATGACTTCAAAGGGTCTGCATTTGCTCACCGAACCTCACCAATCCTATCACTGCTGCATTTATGCTGCCGTACACACGCTTGATTCTCTTTCGGAGACATATAAATCCATAGGTTTTAAGATTCTTACTAGTCAGGTATATTCTTAGGCGTTTAATATGGGGTGTTGAGTCCACTTCGTTGAGCAAGCAGTAGCTCTTGTCTATTACATATTTGGCTTATGGAAAGGTATCTGTGCTAATTTCAATCTCTGGTTTTATGCAGCACCCCAACTCACCTTTCCCCTTAAGCAAGCATAAGTTGGTTTTCTACATTTGAGACACTATTCTGTTTTGTAATTCAGTTCCTGTGTAGCCAAGTTTACATTCCGTGTATTAGAGATATCTTATGATGTTTCTTTTTCTGTGTGACTTATTTCACTTAGAATCATCGTACCTGAGTCCACTCATTATGCTGCTACTGGCCTGATGACATAGATTTCATTGCTGAGTGATATTGCGTTGTACGTAAGTACCACAGCTTCTTTATCCATTTTTCGCCTTCTGTGATATTGAACTTGTACCGTAAACGAGGTTCTTGTAAACAGAGCCATCCCAAACTTTGGGGTGGCTGTGTCTTTTTGATTTTAATTTCGCTAATCTATAGGACCATAAGTGGAAGTGCCCTAGGCTCTGTTGCTTTGTTTTTTAGATGTTTCAGGAAACACCATACACTTCTCCAGAGTGGCTGTTGGCAATTTACATCCCGCCCTTCAGCATAACAAGGCTCCCAGTTCTCCGTGGCCTGTCCTGCCTTTCTGGATTTTACACTTTTTTCAGATGACCCTTTTGCCCGGGGGGCAGTGGGAATTAATTGTAGTGCAGATTTCATTTGCAAGCTTGCTTGGTTGGCCAAAAAGGGCGTATGCGTTTTTTCCTGAATATATTCAGGAAAAAACGCATACGCCCTTTTTGGCCAAGTGCATCATTGGGGACGTTCTGCCTCTTTTCCTATGCTTTACATGCAATTCCAGTCTACCTCCTGAAATCGGTTTCCTGCAATTCTGCCCCGCTTTCAAGTCTCTTGGCAGCCATACTTCAATATATTTTTGGACGATAGCTGTCATTTATAACTCTGCAGGTTTGTGAATTACAGTGCCCCTGAGCTCCTTTCTTCAACTCGCTTTCTTGTGAGCTGGCCGCAACACCGCAGGATTGCTTCAGGCCCTAGTGTGGTTCCGGCATGGCTCGCTGAGCCTTTGGTTAATTCCTCTTCCTGGTGGGAAATGAGAGTTAAATTTGCCCGTCCAGACACCTCCAGCTAGTCTCTCATTGGTTCTCCCTATTCTTGTTCATTTTTCGCAGAAATTGCAAACTGGGCCAAACAGGAGGTTAAAGGCACTGACTCTCCAAGTGGGGAGAGTGTTAGTAAAGCGTCTGGAATGTTGCACCCGAGTACCAGGGGACGAAAACTGAGACACATTTGAACACGTTTCCCGATCACACGGTGGATCATACTCTGGGTTCCACATGCATGTTTTAGCTGAAGGAAGAATCCCTTAACCCTGGAGAGTTGAGAACCATGGAATGGGTACCATGCAATATGACTTCAAAGGGTCTGCATTTGCTCACCGATCCTCACCAATCCTATCACTGCTGCATTTATGCCGCTGTACACACACTTGATTCTCTTTCGGAGACATATAAATCCATAGGTTTTAAGATTCTTACTAGTCAGGTATATTCTTAGGCGTTTAATATGGGGTGTTGAGTCCACTTCGTTGAGCAAGGAGTAGCTCTTGTCTATTACATATTTGGCTTATGGAAAGGTATCTGTGCTAATTTCAATCTCTGGTTTTATGCAGCACCCCAACTCACCTTTCCCCTTAAGCAAGCATAAGTTGGTTTTCTACATTTGAGACCCTATTCTGTTTTGTAATTCAGTTCCTGTGTAGCCAAGTTTACATTCCATGTATTAGTGATATCTTATGATGTTTCTTTTTCTGTGTGACTTATTTCACTTAGAATCATCGTACCTGAATCCACTCATTATGCTGCTACTGGCCTGATGACATAGATTTCATTGCTGAGTGATATTGCATTGTACGTAAGTACCACAACTTCTTTATCCATTTTTCACTTTCTGTGATATTGAACTTGTATCGTAAACGAGGTTCTTGTAAACAGAGCCGTCCCAAACTTTGGGGTGGCTGTTTCTTTTTGATTTTAATTTCCCTAATCTATAGGACCATAAGTGGAAGTGCCCTAGGCTCTGTTGCTTTGTTTTTTAGATGTTTCAGGAAACACCATACACTTCTCCTGAGTGGCTGTTGGCAATTTACATCCCGCCCATCAGCCTAACTAGGCTCCCAGTTCTCCATGGCCTGTTCTGCCTTTCTGGATTTTACACTTTTTTCAGATGGCCCTTTTAACCAGGGGGCAGTGAGACTTCATTGTAGTGCAGATTTCCTTTGCAAGCTTTCTTGGTTGGCCAAAAAGGGCGTATGCGTTTTTTCCTGATTCAGGAAAAAACGCATACACCCTTTTTGGCCAAGTGCATCATTGTGGACGTTCTGCCTCTTTTCCTATGCTTTACATGCAATTCCAGTCTACCTCCTGAAATCGGTTTCCTGCAATTCTACCCCTCTTTCAAATCCTCTTGGCAGCCTTACTTCAATATATTTTTGGACAATAGCTGTCATTTATAACTCTGCAGGTTTGTGAATTACAGTGCCCCTGAGCTCGTTTCTTCAACTCGCTTTCTTGTGAGCTGGCCGCAACACCGCAGGATTGCTTCAGGCCCTAGTGTGGTTCCGGCACGGCACGCTGAGCCTTTGGTTAATTCCTCTTCCGGGTGGGAAATGAGAGTTAAATTTGCCCGTCCAGACACCTCCAGCTAGTCTCTCATTGTTTCTCCTTATTCCTGTTCATTTTCCGCAGAAATTGCAAACTGGGAGAAACAGGAGGTTAAAGGCACTGACTCTCCAAGTGGGGAGAGTGTTAGTAAAGCGTCTGGAATGTTGCACCCGAGTACCAGGGGACGAAAACTGAGACACATTTGAACACGTTTCCCAATCACACGGTGGATCATACTCTGGGTTCCACATGCATGTTTTAGCTGAAGGAAGAATCCCTTAAACCTGGAGAGTTGAGACCCATGGAATGGGTACCATGCAATATGACTTCAAAGGGTCTGCATTTGCTCACCGATCCTCACCAATCCTATCACTGCTGCATTTATGCCGCTGTACACACGTTTGACTCTCTTTCGGCGACATATAAATCCATAGTATTTAAGATTCTTACTAGTCAGGTATATTCTTAGGCGTTTAATATGGGGTGTTGAGTCCACTTCGTTGAGCAAGCAGTAGCTCTTGTCTATTACATATTTGGCTTATGGAAAGGTATCTGTGCTAATTTCAATCTCTGGTTTTATGCAGCACCCCAACTCACCTTTCCCCTTAAGCAAGCATAAGTTGGTTTTCTACATTTGAGACACTATTCTGTTTTGTAATTCAGTTCCTGTGTAGCCAAGTTTACATTCCATGTATTAGTGATATCTTATGATGTTTCTTTTTCTGTGTGACTTATTTCACTTAGAATCATCGTACCTGAATCCACTCATTATGCTGCTACTGGCCTGATGACATAGATTTCATTGCTGAGTGATATTGCATTGTACGTAAGTACCACAACTTCTTTATCCATTTTTCGCTTTCTGCGATATTGAACTTGTACCGTATATGAGGTTCTTGTAAACAGAGCCGTCCCAAACTTTGGGGTGGCTGTGTCTTTTTGATTTTAATTTCCCTAAGCTATAGGACCATAAGTGGAAGTGCCCTAGGCTCTGTTGCTTTGTTTTTTAGATGTTTCAGGAAACACCATACACTTCTCCAGAGTGGCTGTTGGCAATTTACATCCCGCCTATCAGAATAAGAAGGCTCCCAGTTCTCCATGGCCTGTCCTGCCTTTCTGGATTTTACACTTTTTTCAGATGGCCCTTTTGACCAGGGGGAAGTGAGACTTCATTGTAGTGCAGATTTCCTTTGCAAGCTTGCTTGGTTGTCCAAAAAGGGCGTATGCGTTTTTTCCTGAATATATTCAGGAAAAAACGCATACGCCCTTTTTGGCCAAGTGCATCATTGTGGACGTTCTGCCTCTTTTCCTATGCTTTACATGCAATTCCAGTCTACCTCCTGAAATCGGTTTCCTGCAATTCTGCCCCGCTTTCAAGTCTCTTGGCAGCCATACTTCAATATATTTTTGGACGATAGCTGTCATTTATAACTCTGCAGGTTTGTGAATTACAGTGCCCCTGAGCTCCTTTCTTCAACTCGCTTTCTTGTGAGCTGGCCGCAACACCGCAGGATTGCTTCAGGCCCTAGTGTGGTTCCGGCATGGCTCGCTGAGCCTTTGGTTAATTCCTCTTCCTGGTGGGAAATGAGAGTTAAATTTGCCCGTCCAGACACCTCCAGCTAGTCTCTCATTGGTTCTCCCTATTCTTGTTCATTTTTCGCAGAAATTGCAAACTGGGCCAAACAGGAGGGTAAAGGCACTGACTCTCCAAGTGGGGAGAGTGTTAGTAAAGCGTCTGGAATGTTGCACCCGAGTACCAGGGGACGAAAACTGAGACACATTTGAACACGTTTCCCGATCACATGGTGGATCATACTCTGGGTTCCACATGCATGTTTTAGCTGAAGGAAGAATCCCTTAAACCTGGAGAGTTGAGAACCATGGAATGGGTACCATGCAATATGACTTCAAAGGGTCTGCATTTGCTCACCGATCCTCACCAATCCTATCACTGCTGCATTTATGCCGCTGTACACACGTTTGACTCTCTTTCGGCGACATATAAATCCATAGTATTTAAGATTCTTACTAGTCAGGTATATTCTTAGGCGTTTAATATGGGGTGTTGAGTCCACTTCGTTGAGCAAGCAGTAGCTCTTGTCTATTACATATTTGGCTTATGGAAAGGTATCTGTGCTAATTTCAATCTCTGGTTTTATGCAGCACCCCAACTCACCTTTCCCCTTAAGCAAGCATAAGTTGGTTTTCTACATTTGAGACACTATTCTGTTTTGTAATTCAGTTCCTGTGTAGCCAAGTTTACATTCCATGTATTAGTGATATCTTATGATGTTTCTTTTTCTGTGTGACTTATTTCACTTAGAATCATCGTACCTGAATCCACTCATTATGCTGCTACTGGCCTGATGACATAGATTTCATTGCTGAGTGATATTGCATTGTACGTAAGTACCACAACTTCTTTATCCATTTTTCGCTTTCTGCGATATTGAACTTGTACCGTATATGAGGTTCTTGTAAACAGAGCCGTCCCAAACTTTGGGGTGGCTGTGTCTTTTTGATTTTAATTTCCCTAAGCTATAGGACCATAAGTGGAAGTGCCCTAGGCTCTGTTGCTTTGTTTTTTAGATGTTTCAGGAAACACCATACACTTCTCCAGGGTGGCTGTTGGCAATATACATCCCGCCTATCAGCATAAGAAGGCTCCCAGTTCTCCATGGCCTGTCCTGCCTTTCTGGATTTTACACTTTTTTCAGATGGCCCTTTTGACCAGGGGGAAGTGAGACTTCATTGTAGTGCAGATTTCCTTTGCAAGCTTGCTTGGTTGGCCAAAAAGGGCGTATGCGTTTTTTCCTGAATATATTCAGGAAAAAACGCATACGCCCTTTTTGGCCAAGTGCATCATTGTGGACGTTCTGCCTCTTTTCCTATGCTTTACATGCAATTCCAGTCTACCTCCTGAAATCGGTTTCCTGCAATTCTGCCCCGCTTTCAAGTCTCTTGGCAGCCATACTTCAATATATTTTTGGACGATAGCTGTCATTTATAACTCTGCAGGTTTGTGAATTACAGTGCCCCTGAGCTCCTTTCTTCAACTCGCTTTCTTGTGAGCTGGCCGCAACACCGCAGGATTGCTTCAGGCCCTAGTGTGGTTCCGGCATGGCTCGCTGAGCCTTTGGTTAATTCCTCTTCCTGGTGGGAAATGAGAGTTAAATTTGCCCGTCCAGACACCTCCAGCTAGTCTCTCATTAGTTCTCCCTATTCTTGTTCATTTTTCGCAGAAATTGCAAACTGGGCCAAACAGGAGGTTAAAGGCACTGACTCTCCAAGTGGGGAGAGTGTTAGTAAAGCGTCTGGAATGTTGCACCCGAGTACCAGGGGACGAAAACTGAGACACATTTGAACACGTTTCCCGATCACACGGTGGATCATACTCTGGGTTCCACATGCATGTTTTAGCTGAAGGAAGAATCCCTTAAACCTGGAGAGTTGAGAACCATGGAATGGGTACCATGCAATATGACTTCAAAGGGTCTGCATTTGCTCACCGATCCTCACCAATCCTATCACTGCTGCATTTATGCCGCTGTACACACGTTTGATTCTCTTTCGGAGACATATAAATCCATAGGTTTTAAGATTCTTACTAGTCAGGTATATTCTTAGGCGTTTAATATGGGGTGTTGAGTCCACTTCGTTGAGCAAGGAGTAGCTCTTGTCTATTACATATTTGGCTTATGGAAAGGTATCTGTGCTAATTTCAATCTCTGGTTTTATGCAGCACCCCAACTCACCTTTCCCCTTAAGCAAGCATAAGTTGGTTTTCTACATTTGAGACAATATTCTGTTTTGTAATTCAGTTCCTGTGTAGCCAAGTTTACATTCCGTGTATTAGTGATATCTTATGATGTTTCTTTTTCTGTGTGACTTATTTCACTTAGAATCATCGTACCTGAGTCCACTCATTATGCTGCTACTGGCCTGATGACATAGATTTCATTGCTGAGTGATATTGCGTTGTACGTAAGTACCACAGCTTCTTTATCCATTTTTCGCCTTCTGCGATATTGAACTTGTACCGTAAACGAGGTTCTTGTAAACAGAGCCATCCCAAACTTTGGGGTGGCTGTGTCTTTTTGATTTTAATTTCGCTAATCTATAGGACCATAAGTGGAAGTGCCCTAGGCTCTGTTGCTTTGTTTTTTAGATGTTTCAGGAAACACCATACACTTCTCCAGAGTGGCTGTTGGCAATTTACATCCCGCCCTTCAGCATAACAAGGCTCCCAGTTCTCCGTGGCCTGTCCTGCCTTTCTGGATTTTACACTTTTTTCAGATGACCCTTTTGCCCGGGGGGCAGTGGGAATTCATTGTAGTGCAGATTTCCTTTGCAAGCTTGCTTGGTTGGCCAAAAAGGGCGTATGCGTTTTTTCCTGAATATATTCAGGAAAAAACGCATACGCCCTTTTTGGCCAAGTGCATCATTGTGGACGTTCTGCCTCTTTTCCTATGCTTTACATGCAATTCCAGTCTACCTCCTGAAATCGCTTTCCTGCAATTCTGCCCCACTTTCAAGTCCTCTTGGCAGCCTTACTTCAATATATTTTTGGACGATAGCTGTCATTTATAACTCTGCAGGTTTGTGAAATACAGTGCCCCTGAGCTCCTTTCTTCAACTCGCTTTCTTGTGAGCTGGCCGCAACACCGCAGGATTGCTTCAGGCCCTAGTGTGGTTCCGGCACGGCACGCTGAGCCTTTGGTTAATTCTTCTTCCGGGTGGGAAATGAGAGTTAAATTTGCCCGTCCAGACATCTCCAGCTAGTCTCTCATTGGTTCTCCTTATTCCTGTTCATTTTCCGCAGAAAATGCAAACTGGCCCAAACAGGAGGTTAAAGGCACTGACTCTCCAAGTGGGGAGAGTGTTAGTAAAGCGTCTGGAATGTTGCATCCGAGTACAAGGGGACGAAAACTGAGACACATTTGAACACGTTTCCCGATCACACGGTGGATCATACTCTGGGTTCCACATGCATGTTTAGCTGAAGGAAGAATCCCTTAAACCTGGAGAGTTGAGACCCATGGAATGGGTACCATGCAATATGACTTCAAAGGGTCTGCATTTGCTCACCGTACCTCACCAATCCTATCACTGCTGCGCTTATGCCGCTGTACACACGCTTGATTCTCTTTCGGAGACATATAAATCCATAGGTTTTAAGATTCTTACTAGTCAGGTATATTCTTAGGCGTTTAATATGGGATGTTTTGTCCTTTTCTTTGAGCAAGGAGTAGCTCTTGTCTATTACATATTTGGCTTATGGAACGGTATCTGTGCTAATTTCAATCTCTGGTTTTATGCAGCACCCCAACTCAACTTTCCCCTTAAGCAAGGATAAGTTGTTTTTCTACATTTGAGACCCTGTTCTGTTTTGTAATTCAGTTCCTGTGTAGCCAAGGTTACATTCCATGTATTAGTGATACCTTACAATGTTTCTTTTTCTGTGTGACTTATTTCACTTCGAATCATCGTACCTGAATCCACTCATTATGCTGCTACTGGCCTGATGACATAGATTTCATTGCTGAGTGATATTGCGTTGTACGTAAGTACCACAGCTTCTTTATCCATTTTTCGCCTTCTGTGATATTGAACATGTACTGTAAACGAGGTTCTTGTAAACAGAGCCATCCCAAACTTTGGGGTGGCTGTGTCTTTTTGATTTTAATTTCCCTAAGCTATACGACCATAAGTGGAAGTGCCCTAGGCTCTGTTGCTTTGTTTTTTAGATGTTTCAGGAAACACCATACACTTCTCCAGAGTGGCTGTTGGCAATTTACATCCCGCCCTTCAGCATAAAAAGGCTCCCAGTTCTCCATGGCCTGTCCTGCCTTTCTGGATTTTACACTTTTTTATGATGGCACTTTTGACCGGGGGGCAGTGGGAATTCATTGTAGTGCAGATTTCCTTTGCAAGCTTGCTTGTTTGGCCAAAAAGGGCGTATGCGTTTTTTCCTGAATATATTCAGGAAAAAACACATACGCCCTTTTTGGCCAAATGCATCATTGTGGACGTTCTGCCTCTTTTCCTACTCTTTACATGCAATTCCAGTCTACCTCCTGAAATCGGTTTCCTGCAATTCTGCCCCGCTTTCAAGTCCTCTTGGCAGCCTTACTTCAATATATTTTTGGATGATAGCTGTCATTTAGAACTCTGCAGGTTTGTGAATGACAGTGCCCCTGAGCTCCTTTCTTCAACTCACTTTCTTGTGAGCTGGCCGCAACACCGCAGGATTGCTTCTGGCCCTAGTGTGGTTCCGCCATGGCTCGCTGAGCCTTTGGTTAATTCCTCTTCCGGGTGGGAAATGAGAGTTAAATTTGCCCGTCCAGACACCTTCAGCTAGTCTCTCATTGGTACTCCTTATTCCTGTTCATTTTCCGCAGAAATTGCAAACTGGGCCAAACAGGAGGTTAAAGGCACTGACTCTCCAAGTGGGGAGAGTGTTAGTAAAGCGTCTGGAATGTTGCACCCGAGTACCAGGGGACGAAAACTGAGACACATTTGAACACGTTTCCCGATCACACGGTGGATCATACTCTGGGTTCCACATGCATGTTTTAGCTGAAGGAAGAATCCCTTAAACCTGGAGAATTGAGAACCATGGAATGGGTACCATGCAATATGACTTCAAAGGGTCTGCATTTGCTCACCGAACCTCACCAATCCTATCACTGCTGCATTTATGCTGCCGTACACACGCTTGATTCTCTTTCGGAGACATATAAATCCATAGGTTTTAAGATTCTTACTAGTCAGGTATATTCTTAGGCGTTTAATATGGGGTGTTGAGTCCACTTCGTTGAGCAAGCAGTAGCTCTTGTCTATTACATATTTGGCTTATGGAAAGGTATCTGTGCTAATTTCAATCTCTGGTTTTATGCAGCACCCCAACTCACCTTTCCCCTTAAGCAAGCATAAGTTGGTTTTCTACATTTGAGACACTATTCTGTTTTGTAATTCAGTTCCTGTGTAGCCAAGTTTACATTCCGTGTATTAGAGATATCTTATGATGTTTCTTTTTCTGTGTGACTTATTTCACTTAGAATCATCGTACCTGAGTCCACTCATTATGCTGCTACTGGCCTGATGACATAGATTTCATTGCTGAGTGATATTGCGTTGTACGTAAGTACCACAGCTTCTTTATCCATTTTTCGCCTTCTGTGATATTGAACTTGTACCGTAAACGAGGTTCTTGTAAACAGAGCCATCCCAAACTTTGGGGTGGCTGTGTCTTTTTGATTTTAATTTCCCTAATCTATAGGACCATAAGTGGAAGTGCCCTAGGCTCTGTTGCTTTGTTTTTTAGATGTTTCAGGAAACACCATACACTTCTCCAGAGTGGCTGTTGGCAATTTACATCCCGCCCTTCAGCATAACAAGGCTCCCAGTTCTCCATGGCCTGTCCTGCCTTTCTGGATTTTACACTTTTTTCAGATGACCCTTTTGCCCGGGGGGCAGTGGGAATTAATTGTAGTGCAGATTTCATTTGCAAGCTTGCTTGGTTGGCCAAAAAGGGCGTATGCGTTTTTTCCTGAATATATTCAGGAAAAAACGCATACGCCCTTTTTGGCCAAGTGCATCATTGGGGACGTTCTGCCTCTTTTCCTATGCTTTACATGCAATTCCAGTCTACCTCCTGAAATCGGTTTCCTGCAATTCTTCCCCACTTTCAAGTCCTCTTGGCAGCCTTACTTCAATATATTTTTGGACGATAGCTGTCATTTATAACTCTGCAGGTTTGTGAAATACAGTGCCCCTGAGCTCCTTTCTTCAACTCGCTTTCTAGTGAGCTGGCCGCAACACCGCAGGATTCCTTCAGGCCCTATTGTGGTTCCAGCACGGCACGCTGAGCCTTTGGTTAATTCTTCATCCGGGTGGGAAATGAGAGTTAAATTTGCCCGTCCAGACACCTCCAGCTAGTCTCTCATTGGTTCTCCTTATTCCTGTTCATTTTCCGCAGAAAATGCAAACTGGCCCAAACAGGAGGTTAAAGGCACTGACTCTCCAAGTGGGGAGAGTGTTAGTAAAGCGTCTGGAATGTTGCACCCGAGTACAAGGGGACGAAAACTGAGACACATTTGAACACGTTTCCCGATCACACGGTGGATCATACTCTGGGTTCCACATGCATGTTTAGCTGAAGGAAGAATCCCTTAAACCTGGAGAGTTGAGACCCATGGAATGGGTACCATGCAATATGACTTCAAAGGGTCTGCATTTGCTCACCGTACCTCACCAATCCTATCACTGCTGCGCTTATGCCGCTGTACACACGCTTGATTCTCTTTCGGAGACATATAAATCCATAGGTTTTAAGATACTTACTAGTCAGGTATATTCTTAGGCGTTTAATATGGGATGTTTTGTCCTTTTCTTTGAGCAAGGAGTAGCTCTTGTCTATTACATATTTGGCTTATGGAATGGTATCTGTGCTAATTTCAATCTCTGGTTTTATGCAGCACCCCAACTCAACTTTCCCCTTAAGCAAGCATAAGTTGTTTTTCTACATTTGAGACCCTGTTCTGTTTTGTAATTCAGTTCCTGTGTAGCCAAGGTTACATTCCATGTATTAGTAATACCTTACGATGTTTCTTTTTCTGTGTGACTTATTTCACTTAGAATCATCGTACCTGAATCCACTCATTATGCTGCTACTGGCCTGATGACATAGATTTCATTGCTGAGTGATATTGCATTGTACGTAAGTACCACAACTTACTTATCCATTTTTCACTTTCTGTGATATTGAACTTGTACCGTAAATGAGGTTCTTGTAAACAGAGCCGTCCCAAACTTTGGGGTGGCTGTGTCTTTTTGATTTTAATTTCCCTAATCTATAGGACCATAAGTGGAAGTGCCCTAGGCTCTGTTGCTTTGTTTTTTAGATGTTTCAGGAAACACCATACACTTCTCCAGAGTGGCTGTTGGCAATTTACATCCCGCCCATCAGCATAAGAAGGCTCCCAGTTCTCCATGGCCTGTCCTGCCTTTCTGGATTTTACACTTTTTTCAGATGGCCCTTTTGACCGGGGGGCAGTGAGACTTCATTGTAGTGCAGATTTCCTTTGTAAGCTTGCTTAATTGGCCAAAAAGGGCGTATGCGTTTTTTCCTGAATATTCAGGAAAAAACGCATACGCCCTTTTTGGCCAAGTGCATCATTGTGGACGTTCTGCCTCTTTTCCTATGCTTTACATGCAATTCCAGTCTACCTCCTGAAATCCGGTTCCTGCAATTCTGCCCCGCTTTCAAGTCCTCTTGGCAGCCTTACTTCAATATATTTTTGGACGATAGCTGTCATTTATAACTCTTCAGTTTTGTGAATTACAGTGCTCCTGAGCTCCTTTTTTAAACTCGCTTTCTTGTGAGCTGGCCGCAACACCGCAGGATTGCTTCTGGCCCTAGTGTGGTTCCGGCATGGCTCGCTGAGCCTTTGGTTAATTCCTCTTCCTGGTGGGAAATGAGAGTTAAATTTGCCCGTCCAGACACCTCCAGCTAGTCTCTCATTTGTTCTCCCTATTCCTGTTCAGTTTCCGCAGAAATTGCAAACTGGGCCAAACAGGAGGTTAAAGGCACTGAATCTCCAAGTGGGGAGAGTGTTAGTAAAGCGTCTGGAATGTTGCACCCGAGTACCAGGGGACGAATACTGAGACACATTTGAACGTGTTTCCCGATCACACAGTGGATCATACTCTGGGTTCCACATGCATGTATTAGATGAAGGAAGAATCCCTTAAACCTGGAGAGTTGAGACCCATGGAATGGATACCATGCAATATGACTTCAAAGGGTCTGCATTTGCTCACCGAACCTCACCAATCCTATCACTGCTGCGTTTATGCCGCTGTACACACGCTTGATTCTCTTTCGGAGACATATAAATCCATAGGTTTTAAGATTCTTACTAGTCAGGTGTATTCTTAGGCGTTTAATATAGGATGTTGAGTCCACTTCGTTGAGCAAGCAGTAGCTCTTGTCTATTACATATTTGGCTTTTGGAAAGGTATCTGTGTTAATTTCAATCTCTAGTTTTATGCAGCACCCCAACTCACCTTTCCCCTTAAGCAAGCATAAGTTGGTTTTCTACATTTGAGACCCTATTCTGTTTTGTAATTCAGTTCCTATGTAGCCAAGTTTACATTCCGTGTATTAGTGATATCTTATGATGTTTCTTTTTCTGTGAGACTTATTTCACTTAGAATCATCGTACCTGAATCCACTCATTATGCTGCTACTGGCCTGATGACATAGATTTCATTGCTGAGTGATATTGCATTGTACGTAAGTACCACAACTTCTTTATCCACTTTTCGCTTTCTGTGATATTGAACTTGTACCGTAAACGAGGTTCTTGTAAACAGAGCCGTCCCAAACTTTGGGGTGGCTGTGTCTTTTTGATTTTAATTTCCCTAAGCTATAGGACCATAAGTGGAAGTGCCCTAGGCTCTGTTGCTTTGTTTTTTAGATGTTTCAGGAAACACCATACACTTCTCCAGAGTGGCTGTTGGCAATTTACATCCCGCCCATCAGCATAAGAAGGCTCCCAGTTCTCCATGGCCTGTCCTGCCTTTCTGGATTTTACACTTTTTTCAGATGGCCCTTTTGACCGGGGGGCAGTGAGACATCATTGTAGTGCAGATTTCCTTTGCAAGGTTGCTTGGTTGACCAAAAAGTGCGTATGCGTTTTTTCCTGAATATATTCAGGAAAAAACGCATACGCCCTTTTTGGCCAAGTGCATCATTGTGGACGTTCTGCCTCTTTTCCTATGCTTTACATGCAATTCCAGTCTACCATCGGAAATCGGTTTCCTGCAATTCTGCCCCGCATTCAAGTCCTCTTGGCAGCCTTACTTCAATATATTTTTGGACGATAGCTGTCATTTATAACTCTGCAGGTTTGTGAATTACAGTGCCCCTGAGCTCCTTTCTTCAACTCGCTTTCTTGTGAGCTGGCCGCAACACTGCAGGATTGCTTCAGGCCCTAGTGTGGTACTGGCATGGCACGCTGAGCCTTTGGTTAATTCCTCTTCCTGGTGGGAAATGAGAGTTAAATTTGCCCGTCCAGACACCTCCAGCTAGTCTCTCATTGGTTCTCCCTATTCCTCTTCATTTTCTGCAGAAATTGCAAACTGGGCCAAACAGGAGGTTAAAGGCACTGACTCTCCAAGTGGGTAGAGTGTTAGTAAAGCGTCTGGAAAGTTGCACCGAGTACCAGGGGACGAAAAATGAGATACATTTAAAAACGTTTCCCGATCATACGGGGGATCATACTCTGGGTTCCACATGCATGTTTAGCTGAAGGAAGAATCTCTTAAACCTGGAGAGTTGAGAACCATGGAATGGGTACCATGCAATATGACTTCAAAGGGTCTGCATTTGCTCACCGTACCTCACCAATCTTATCACTGCTGCGCTTATGCCGCTGTACACACGCTTGATTCTCTTTTGGAGACATATAAATCCATAGGTTTTAAGATTCTTACTAGTCAGGTATATTCTTAGGCGTTTAATATGGGATGTTGTGTCCTTTTTTTGAGCAAGGAGTAGCTCTTGTCTATTACATATTTGGCTTATGGAACAGTATCTGTGCTAATTTCAATCTCTGGTTTTATGCAGCAGCCCAACTCACGTTTCCCCTTAAGCAAGCATAAGTTGGTTTTCTACATTTGAGACCCTGTTCTGTTTTGTAATTCAGTTCCTGTGTAGCCAAGTTTACATTCCGTGTATTAGTGATATCTTATGATGTTTCTTTTTCTGTGTGACTTATTTCACTTAGAATCATCGTACCTGAATCCACTAATTATCCTGCTACGTGCCTTATGACATAGATTTCATTGCTGAGTGATATTGCATTGTACGTAAGTACCACAACTTCTTTATCCATTTTTCGCTTTCTGCGATATTGAACTTGTACCGTAAACGAGGTTCTTGTAAACAGAGCCGTCCCAAACATTGGGGTGGCTGTGTCTTTTTGATTTTAATTTCCCTAAGCTATAGGACCATAAGTGGAAGTGCCCTAGGCTCTGTTGCTTTGTTTTTTAGATGTTTCAGGAAACACCATACACTTCTCCAGAGTGGCTGTTGGCAATTTACATCCCGCCCATCAGCATAGCAAGGCTCCCAGTTCTCCATGGCCTGTCCTGCCTTTCTGGATTTTACACTTTTTTCAGATGGCCCTTTTGACCGGGGGGCAGTGAGACTTCATTGTAGTGCAGATTTCCTTTGCAAGCTTGCTTGGTTGGCCAAAAAGTGCGTATGCGTTTTTTCCTGAATATTCACGAAAAAACGCATAAGCCCTTTTTGGCCAAGTGCATCATTGTGGACGTTCTGCCTCTTTTCCTATGCTTTACATGCAATTCCAGTCTACCTCCTGAAATCGGTTTCCTGCAATTCTGCCCCGCTTTCAAGTCCTCTTGGCAGCCTTACTTCAATATATTTTTGGACGATAGCTGTCATTTATAACTCTGCAGGTTTGTGAATTACAGTGACCCTGAGCTCCTTTCTTCAACTCGCTTTCTTGTGAGCTGGCCGCAACACCGCAGAATTGCTTCTGGCCCTAGTGTGGTTCCGGCATGGCTTGCTGAGCCTTTGGTTAATTCCTCTTCCTGGTGGGAAATGAGAGTTAAATTTGCCCGTCCAGACACCTCCAGCTAGTCTCTCATTGGTTCTCCCTATTCCTGTTCATTTTCTGCAGAAATTGCAAACTGGGCCAAACAGGAGGTTAAAGGCACTGACTCTCCAAGTGGGGAGAGTGTTAGTAAAGCGTCTGGAATGTTGCACCCGAGAACCAAGGGACGAAAACTGAGACACATTTCAACACATTTCCCGATCACACGGTGGATCATACTCTGGGATCCACATGCATGTTTTAGCTGAAGGAAGAATCCCTTAAACCCGGAGAGTTGGGAACCATGGAATGGGTACCATGCAATATGAATTCAAAGGGTCTGCATTTGCTCACCGAACCTCACCAATCCTATCACTGCTGCGTTTATGCCGCTGTACACACGCTTGATTCTCTTTCGGAGACATATAAATCCATAGGTTTTAAGATTCTTACTAGTCAGGTATATTCTTAGGCATTTAACATGGGGTGTTGAGTCCACATCGTTGAGCAAGCAGTAGCTCTTGTCTATTATGTATTTGGCTTATGGAAATGTATCTGTGCTAATTTCAATCTCTGGTTTTATGCAGCACCCCAACTCACCTTTCCCCTTAAGCAAGCATAAGTTGGTTTTCTACATTTGAGACCCTATTCTGTTTTGTAATTATGTTCCTGTGTAGCCAAGTTTACATTCCATGTATTAGTGATATCTTATGATGTTTCTTTTTCTGTGTGACTTATTTCACTTAGAATCATCGTACCTGAATCCACTCATTATGCTGCTACTGGCCTGATGACATAGATTTCATTGCTGAGTGATATTTCATTGTACATAAGTACCACAACTTCTTTATCCATTTTTCGCTTTCTGCGATATTGAACTTGTACCGTACACGAGGTTCTTGTAAACAGAGCCGTCCCAAACTTTGGGGTGGCTGTGTCTTTTTGATTTTAATTTCCCTAATCTATAGGACCATAAGTGGAAGTGCCCTAGGCTCTGTTGCTTTGTTTTTTAGATGTTTCAGGAAACACCATTCACTTCTCCTGAGTGGCTGTTGGCAATTTACATCCCGCCCATCAGCCTAACTAGGCTCCCAGTTCTCCATGGCCTGTCCTGCCTTTCTGGATTTTACACTTTTTTCAGATGGCCCTTTTGACCGTGGGGCAGTGAGACTTCATTGTAGTGCTGATTTCCTTTGCAAGCTTGCTTGTTTGGCCAAAAAGGGCGTATGCGTTTTTTCCTGAATATATTCAGGAAAAAACGCGTATGCACTTTTTGGCCAAGTGCATCATTGTGGACGTTCTGCCTCTTTTCCTATGCTTTACATGCAATTCCAGTCTACCTCCTGAAATCGGTTTCCTGCAATTCTGCCCCGCTTTCAAGTCCTCTTGGCAGCCTTACTTCAATATATTTTTGGACGATAGCTGTCATTTATAACTCTGCAGGTTTGTGAATTACAGTGCCACTGAGCTCCTTTCTTCAACTCGCTTTCTTGTGAGCTGGCCGCAACACTGCAGGATTGCTTCAGTCCCTAGTGTGGTACTGGCATGGCACGCTGAGCCTTTGGTTAATTCCTCTTCCGGGTGGGAAATGAGAGTTAAATTTGCCCGTCCAGACACCTCCAGCTAGTCTCTCATTGGTTCTCCGTATTCCTGTTCATTTTCTGCAGAAATTGCAAACTGGGCCGAACAGGATGTTAAAGGCACTGACTCTCCAAGTGGGGAGAGTGTTAGTAAAGCGTCTGGAATGTTACACCCGCCTACCAGGGGACGAAAACCGAGACACATTTGAACACGTTTCCCGATCACACGGTGGATCATACTCTGGGTTCCACATGCATGTTTTAGCTGAAGGAAGAATCCCTTAACACTGGAGAGTTGAGACCCATGGAATGGGTACCATGCAATATGACTTCAAAGGGTCTGCATTTGCTCACCGAACCTCACCAATCCTATCACTGCTGCGTTTATGCCGCTCTACACACGCTTGATTCTCTTTCGGAGACATATAAATCCATAGGTTTTAAGATTCTTACTAGTCAGGTATATTCTTAGGCGTTTAATATGGGGTGTTGAGTCCACTTCGTTGAGCAAGCAGTAGCTCTTGTCTATTACATATTTGGCTTATGGAAAGGTATCTGTGCTAATTTCAATCTCTGGTTTTATGCAGCAGCCCAACTCACCTTTCCCCTTAAGCAAGCATAAGTTGGTTTTCTACATTTGAGACCCTATTCTGTTTTGTAATTCAGTTCCTGGGTAGCCAAGTTTACATTCTGTGTATTAATGATATCTTATGAGGTTTCTTTTTCTGTGTGACTTATTTCACTTAGAATCATCGTACCTGAATCCACTCATTATCCTGCTATGGTCCTGATGACATATATTTCATTGCTGAGTGATATTGCATTGTACGTAAGTACCACAACTTCTTTATCCATTTTTCGCTTTCTGCGATATTGAACTTGTACCGTAAACGAGGTTCTTGTAAACAGAGCCGTCCCAAACTTTGGGGTGGCTGTGTCTTTTTGCTTTTAATTTCCCTAAGCTATAGGACCATAAGTGGAAGTGCCCTAGGCTCTGTTGCTTTGTTTTTTAGATGTTTCAGGAAACACCATACACTTCTCCAGAGTGGCTGTTGGCAATTTACATCCCGCCCATCAGCATAAGAAGGCTCCCAGTTCTCCATGGCCTGTCTTGCCTTTCTGGATTTTACACTTTTTTCAGATGGCCCTTTTGACCGGGGGGCAGTGAGACTTCATTGTAGTGCAGATTTCCTTTGAAAGCTTGCTTGGTTGGCCAAAAAGTGCGTATGCGTTTTTTCCTGAATATATTCAGGAAAAAACGCATACGCCCTTTTTGGCCAAGTGCATCATTGTGGACGTTCTGCCTCTTTTCCTATGCTTTACATGCAATTCCAGTCTACCTCCTGAAATCGGTTTCCTGCAATTCTGCCCCACTTTCAAGTCCTCTTGGCAGCCTTACTTCAATATATTTTTGGATGATAGCTGTCATTTTTAACTCTGCAGGTTTGTGAAATACAGTGCCCCTGAGCTCCTTTCTTCAACTTGCTTTCTTGTGAGCTGGCCGCAACACCGCATGATTGCTTCAGGCCCTAGTGTGGTTCCGGCATGGCTCGCTGAGCCTTTGGTTAATTCCTCTTCCTGGTGGGAAATGAGAGTTAAATTTGCCCGTCCAGACACCTCCAGCTACTCTCTCATTGGTTCTCCCTATTCCTGTTCATTTTCCGCAGAAATTGCAAACTGGGCCAAACAGGAGGTTAAAGGCACTGACTCTCCAAGTGGGGAGAGTGTTAGTAAAGCGTCTGGAATGTTGCACCCGAGTACCAGGGGACGAATACTGAGACACATTTGAACGTGCTTCCCGATCACATGGTGGATCATACTCTGGGTTCCACATGCATGTTTTAGCTGAAGGAAGAATCCCTTAACCCTGGAGAGTTGAGACCCATGGAATGGGTACCATGCAATATGACTTCAAAGGGTCTGCATTTGCTCACCGAACCTCACCAATCCTATCACTGCTGCGTTTATGCCACTGTACACACGCTTGATTATCTTTCAGAGACATATAAATCCATAGGTTTTAAGATTCTTACTAGTCAGGTATATTCTTAGGCGTTTAATATGGGGTGTTGAGTCCACTTCGTTGAGCAAGCAGTAGCTCTTGTCTATTACATATTTGGCTTATGGAAAGGTATCTGTGTTAATTTCAATCTCTGGTTTTATGCAGCACCCCAACTCACCTTTCCCCTTAAGCAAGCATAAGTTGGTTTTCTACATTTGAGATCCTATTCTATTTTGTAATTCAGTTCCTGTGTAGGCAAGTTTACATTCTGTGTATTAGTGATATGTTATGATGTTTCTTTTTCTGTGTGACTTATTTCACTTAGAATCATCGTACATGAAAACACTCATTATGCTGCTACTGGCATGATGACATAGATTTCATTGCTGAGTGAAATTGCATTGTACGTAAGTACCACAACTTATTTATCCATTTTTCACTTTCTGTGATATTGAACTTGTACCGTACATGAGGTTCTTGTAAACAGAGCCGTCCCAAACTTTGGGGTGGCTGTGTCTTTTTGATTTTAATTTCCCTAATCTATAGGACCATAATTGGAAGTGCCCTAGGCTCTGTTGCTTTGTTTTTTAGATGTTTCAGGAAACACCATACACTTCTCCAGAGTGGCTGTTGGCAATTTACATCCCACTCATAAGCATAAGAAGGCTCCCAGTTCTCCATGGCCTGTCCTGCCTTTCTGGATTTTACACTTTTTTCAGATGGCCCTTTTGACCGGGGGGCAGTGAGACTTCATTGTAGTGCAGATTTCCTTTGCAAGCTTGCTTGTTTGGCCAAAAAGGGCGTATGCGTTTTTTCCTGAATATATTCAGGAAAAAACGCATACGCCCTTTTTGGCCAAGTGCATCATTGTGGACGTTCTGCCTCTTTTCCTATGCTTTACATGCAATTCCAGTCTACCTCCTGAAATCGGTTTCCTGCAATTCTGACCCGCTTTCAAGTCCTCTTGGCAGCCTTACTTCAATATATTTTTGGACGATAGCTGTCATTTATAACTCTGCAGGTTTGTGAATTACAGTGCCCCTGAGCTCCTTTCTTCAACTCGCTTTCTTGTGAGCTGGCCGCAACACCGCAGGATTGCTTCAGGCCCTAGTGTTGTTCCGCCATGGCTCACAGAGCCTTTGGTTAATTCCTCTTCCTGGTTGGAAATGAGAGTTAAATTTGCCCGTCCAGACACCTCCAGCTAGTCTCTCATTGGTTCTCCCTACTCCTGTTCATTTTCCGCAGAAATTGCAAACTGGGCCAAACAGGAGTTTAAAGGCACTGACTCTCCAAGTGGGGAGAGTGTTAGTAAAGCGTCTGGAATGTTGCACCCTAGTACCAAGGGACGTAAACTGAGACACATTTCAACACATTTCCCGATCACATGGTCACTCATACTCTGGGTTCCACATGCATGTTTTAGCTGAAGGAAGAATCCCTTAAACCTGGAGAGTTGAGAACCATGGAATGGGTACCATGCAATATGACTTCAAAGGGTCTGCATTTGCTCACGGAACCTCACCAATCCTATCACTGCTGCGTTTATGCCGCTGTACACACGCTTGATTCTCTTTCGGAGACATATAAATCCATAGGTTTTAAGATTCTTACTAGTCAGGTATATTCTTAGGCATTTAACATGGGGTGTTGAGTCCACTTCGTTGAGCAAGCAGTAGCTCTTGTCTATTACATATTTGGCTTATGGTAATGTATCTGTGCTAATTTCAATCTCTGGTTTTATGCAGCACCCCAACTCACCTTTCCCCTTAAGCAAGCATAAGTTGGTTTTCTACATTTGAGACCCTATTCTGTTTTGTAATTAAGTTCCTGTGTAGCCAAGTTTACATTCCATGTATTAGTGATATCTTATGATGTTTCTTTTTCTGTGTGACTTATTTCACTTAGAATCTTCGTACCTGAATCCACTCATTATGCTGCTACGGGCCTGATGACATAGATTTCATTGCTGAGTGATATTGCATTGTACGTTAGTACCACAACTTCTATATCCATTTTTCGCCTTCTGTGATATTGAACTTGTACCGTACACAAGGTTCTTGTAAACAGAGCCGTCCCAAACTTTGGGGTGGCTGTGTCTTTTTGATTTTAATTTCCCTAAGCTATAGGACCATAAGTGGAAGTGCCCTAGGCTCTGTTGCTTTGTTTTTTAGATGTTTCAGGAAACACCATACACTTCTCCAGAGTGGCTGTTGGCAATTTTCATCCCGCCCATCAGTCTAAATAGGCTCCCCGTTCTCCATGGCCTGACCTGCCTTTCTGGATTTTACACTTTTTTCAGAGGGCCCTTTTGACCGGAGGGCAGTGAGACTTCATTGTAGTGCAGATTTCCTTTGCAAGCTTGCTTGGTTGGCCAAAAAGTGCGTATGCGTTTTTTCCTGAATATATTCAGTAAAAAACGCATACGCCCTTTTTGGCCAAGTGCATCATTGTGGACGTTCTGCCTCTTTTCCTTTGCTTTACATGCAATTCCAGTCTACCTCCTGAAATCGGTTTCCTGCAATTCTGCCCCGCTTTCAAGTCCTCTTGGCAGCCTTACTTCAAGATATTTTTGGACGATAGCTGTCATTTATAACTCTGCAGGTTTGTGAATTACAGTGCCCCTGAGCTCCTTTCTTCAACTCGCTTTCTTGTGAGCTGGCCGCAACACCGCAGGATTGCTTCTGTCCCTAGTGTGGTTCCGGCATGGCTCGCTGAGCCTTTGGTTAATTCCTCTTCCTGGTGGGAAATGAGAGTTAAATTTGCCCGTCCAGACAGCTCCAGCTACTCTCTCATTGGTTCTCCCTATTCCTGTTCATTTTCTGCAGAAATTGCAAACTGGGCCAAACAGGAGGTTAAAGGCACTGACTCTCCAAGTGGGGAGAGTGTTAGTAAAGCGTCTGGAATGTTGCACCCGAGAACCAAGGGACGAAAACTGAGACACATTTCAACACATTTCCCGATCACACGGTGGCTCATAATCTGGGTTCCACATGCATGTTTTAGCTGAAGGAAGAATCCCTTAAACCCGGAGAGTTGAGAACCATGGAATGGGTACCATGCAATATGACTTCAAAGGGTCTGCATTTGCTCACCGAACCTCACCAATCCTATCACGGCTGCGTTTATGCCGCTGTACACACGCTTGATTCTCTTTCAGAGACATATAAATCCATAGGTTTTAAGATTCTTACTAGTCAGGTATATTCTTAGGCATTTAACATGGGGTGTTGAGTCCACTTCGTTGAGCAAGCAGTAGCTCTTGTCTATTACATATTTGGCTTATGGAAATGTATCTGTGCTAATTTCAATCTCTGGTTTTATGCAGCACCACAACTCACCTTTCCCCTTAAGCAAGCATAAGTTGGTTTTCTACATTTGAGACCCTATTCTGTTTTGTAATTAAGTTCCTGTGTAGCCAAGTTTACATTCCATGTATTAGTGCTTTCTTATGATGTTTCTTTTTCTGTGTGACTTATTTCACTTAGAATCATCGTACTTGAATCCACTCATTATGCTGCTACGGGCCTGATGACATAGATTTCATTGCTGAGTGATATTTCATTGTACATAAGTACCACAATTTCTTTATCCATTTTTCGCTTTCTGTGATATTGAACTTGTACCGTACACGAGGTTCTTGTAAACAGAGCCGTCCCAAACTTTGGGGTGGCTGTGTCTTTTTGATTTTAATTTCCCTAAGCTATAGGACCATAAGTGGAAGTGCCCTAGGCTCTGTTGCTTTGTTTTTTAGATGTTTCAGGAAACACCATACACTTCTCCAGAGTGGCTGTTGGCAATTTACATCCCGCCCATCAGTCTAACTAGGCTCCCAGTTCTCCATGGCCTGACCTGCCTTTCTGGATTTTACACTTTTTTCAGATGGCCCTTTTGACCGGGGGGCAGTGAGACTTCATTGTAGTGCAGATTTCCTTTGCAAGCTTGCTTGGTTGGCCAAAAAGGGCTTATGCGTTTTTTCCTGAATATTCAGGAAAAAACGCATAAGCCCTTTTTGGCCAAGTGCATCATTGTGGACGTTCTGCCTCTTTTCCTATGCTTTACATGCAATTCCAGTCTACCTCCTTTAAATCGGTTTCTTGCAATTCTGCCCCACTTTCAAGTCCTCTTGGCAGGCTTACTTCAATATATTTTTGGACGATAGCTGTCATTTATAACACTGCAGGTTTGTGAAATACAGTGCCCCTGAGCTCCTTTCTTCTACTCCCTTTCTTGTGACCTGGCCGCAACACCGCAGGATTGCTTCAGGCCCTAGTGTGGTTCCGGCATGGCTCGCTGAGCCTTTGGTTAATTCCTCTTCCTGGTGGGAAATGAGAGTTAAATTTGCCCGTCCAGACACCTCCAGCTAGTCTCTCATTGGTTCTCCCTATTCCTGTTCATTTTCCGCAGAAATTGCAAACTGGGCCAAACAGGAGGTTAAAGGCACTGACTCTCCAAGAGGGGAGAGTGTTAGTAAAGCGTCTGGAATGTTGCACCCGAGTACCAGGGGACAAAAACTGAGACACATTTGAACACGTTTCCCGATCACACGGTGGATCATACTCTGGGTTCCTCATGTATGTTTTAGCTGAAGGAAGAATCCCTTAAACCTGGAGAGTTGAGAACCATGGAATGGGTACCATGCAATATGACTTCAAAGGGTCTGCATTTGCTCACCGAACCTCACCAATCCTATCACTGCTGCATTTATGCCGCTGTACACACGCTTGATTCTCTTTCGGAGACATATAAATCCATATGTTTTAAGATTCATACTAGTCAGGTATATTCTTAGGGGTTTAATATGTGGTGTTGAGTCCACTTCGCTGAGCAAGCAGTAGCTCTTGTCTATTACATATTTGGCTTATGGAAAGGTATCTGTGCTAATTTCAATCTCTGGTTTTATGCAGCACCCCAACTCACCTTTCCCCTTAAGCAAGCATAAGTTGGTTTTCTACATTTGAGACCCTATTCTGTTTTGTAATTCAGTTCCTGTGTAGCCAAGTTTACATTCCGTGTATTAGTGATATCTTATGATGTTTCTTTTTCTGTGTGACTTATTTCACTTAGAACCATCGTACCTGAATCCACTCATTATCCTGCTATGGGCCTGATGACATAGATTTCATTGCTGAGTGATATTGCATTGTACGTTAGTACCACAACTTCTTTATCCATTTTTCACTTTCTGTGATATTGAACTTGTACCGTAAATGAGGTTCTTGTAAACAGAGCCGTCCAAAACTTTGGGGTGGCTGTGTCTTCTTTATTTTAATTTCCCTAATCTATAGGACCATAAGTGGAAGTACCCTAGGCTCTGTTGCTTTGTTTTTTAGATGTTTCAGGAAACACCATACACTTCTCCTGAGTGGCTGTTGGCAATTTACATCCCGCCCATCAGCCTAACTAGGCTCCCAGTTCTCCATGGCCTGTCCTGCCTTTCTGGATTTTACACTTTTTTCAGATGGCCCTTTTGACCGGGGGGCAGTGAGACTTCATTGTAGTGGAGATTTCCTTTGCAAGCTTGCTTGTTTGGCCAAAAAGGGCGTATGCGTTTTTTCCTGAATATATTCAGGAAAAAACGCGTACGCCCTTTTTGGCCAAGTGCATCATTGTGGACGTTCTGCCTCTTTTCCTATGCTTTACATGCAATTCCAGTCTACCTCCTGAAATCGGTTTCCTGCAATTCTGCCCCGCTTTCAAGTCCTCTTGGCAGCCTTATTTCAATATATTTTTGGACGATAGCTGTCATTTATAACTCTGCAGGTTTGTGAATTACAGTGCCCCTGAGCTCCTTTCTTCAACTCGCTTTCTTGTGAGCTGGCCGCAACACTGCAGGATTGCTTCAGTCCCTAGTGTGGTACTGGCATGGCACGCTGAGCCTTTGGTTAATTCCTCTTCCTGGTTGGAAATGAGAGTTAAATTTGCCCGTCCAGACACCTCCAGCTAGTCTCTCATTGATTCTCCTTATTCCTCTTCATTTTCTGCAGAAATTGCAAACTGGGCCAAACAGGAGGTTAAAGGCACTGACTCTCCAATTGTGTAGAGTGTTAGTAAAGCGTCTGGAAAGTTGCACCGAGTACCAGGGGACGAAAAATGAGATACATTTAAAAACGTTTCCCGATCATACGGTGGATCATACTCTGGGTTCCACATGCATGTTTAGCTGAAGGAAGAATCCCTTAAACCTGGAGAGTTGAGAACCATGGAATGGGTACCATGCAATATGACTTCAAAGGGTATGCATTTGCTCACCGTACCTCACCAATCCTATCACTGCTGCGCTTATGCCGCTGTACACACGCTTGATTCTCTTTCGGAGACATATAAATCCATAGGTTTTAAGATTCTTACTAGTCAGGTATATTCTTAGGCGTTTAATATGGGATGTTGTGTCCTTTTCTTTGAGCAAGGAGTAGCTCTTGTCTATTACATATTTGGCTTATGGAACGGTATCTGTGTTAATTTCAATCTCTGGTTTTATGCAGCACCCCAACTCACCTTTCCCCTTAAGCAAGCATAAGTTGGTTTTCTACATTTGAGACCCTGTTCTGTTTTGTAATTCAGTTCCTGTGTAGCCAAGGTTACATTCCATATATTAGTGATATCTTATGATATTTCTTTTTCTGTGTGACTTATTTCACTTAGAATCATCGTACCTGAATCCACTCATTATGCTGCTACTGGCTTGATGACATAGATTTCATTGCTGAGTGATATTGCGTTGTACGTAAGTACCACAGATTCTGTATCCATTTATCGCCTTCTGTGATATTGAACTTGTACCGTAAACGAGGTTCTTGTAAACAGAGCCATCCCAAACTTTTGGGTGGCTGTGTCTTTTTGATTTTAATTTCCCTAAGCTATAGGACCATAAGTGAAGTGCCCTAGGCTCTCTTGCTTTGTTTTTTAGATGTTTCAGGAAACACCATACACTTCTCCAGAGTGACTGTTGGCAATTTACATCCCGCCCTTCAGCATAACAAGGCTCCCAGTTCTCCATGGCCTGTCCTGCCTTTCTGGATTTTACACTTTATTCAGATGGCTCTTTTGAACGGGGGGCAGTGAGACTTCATTGTAGTGCAGATTTCCTTTGCAAGCTTGCTTGGTTGGCCTAAAAGGGCGTATGCGTTTTTTCCTGAATATATTCAGGAAAAAAGGCATACGCCCTTTTTGGCCAAGTGCATCATTGTGGACGTTCTGCCTCTTTTCCTATGCTTTACATACAATTCCAGTCTACCTCCTGAAATCGGTTTCCTGCAATTCTGCCCCACTTTCAAGTCCTCTTGGCAGCCTTACTTCAATATATTTTTGGACGATAGCTGTCATTTATAACTCTGCAGGTTTGTGAATTACAATGCCCCTGAGCTCCTTTCTTCAACTCGCTTTCTTGTGAGCTGGCCGCAACACTGCAGGATTGCTTCAGTCCCTAGTGTGGTACTGGCATGGCACGCTGAGCCTTTGGTTAATTCCTCTTCCTGGTTGGAAATGAGAGTTAAATTTGCCCGTCCAGACACCTCCAGCTAGTCTCTCATTGATTCTCCTTATTCCTCTTCATTTTCTGCAGAAATTGCAAACTGGGCCAAACAGGAGGTTAAAGGCACTGACTCTCCAAGTGTGTAGAGTGTTAGTAAAGCGTCTGGAAAGTTGCACCGAGTACCAGGGGACGAAAACTGAGACACATTTGAACACGTTTCCCGATCACACGGTGGATCATACTCTGGGTTCCACATGCATGTTTAGCTGAAGGAAGAATCCCTTAAACCTGGAGAGTTGAGAACCATGGAATGGGTACCATGCAATATGACTTCAAAGGGTATGCATTTGCTCACCGTACCTCACCAATCCTATCACTGCTGCGCTTATGCCGCTGTACACACGCTTGATTCTCTTTCGGAGACATATAAATCCATAGGTTTTAAGATTCTTACTAGTCAGGTATATTCTTAGGCGTTTAATATGGGATGTTGTGTCCTTTTCTTTGAGCAAGGAGTAGCTCTTGTCTATTACATATTTGGCTTATGGAACGGTATCTGTGTTAATTTCAATCTCTGGTTTTACGCAGCACCCCAACTCACCTTTCCCCTTAAGCAAGCATAGGTTGGTTTTCTACATTTGAGACCCTGTTCTGTTTTGTAATTCAGTTCCTGTGTAGCCAAGGTTACATTCCATATATTAGTGATATCTTATGATATTTCTTTTTCTGTGTGACTTATTTCACTTAGAATCATCGTACCTGAATCCACTCATTATGCTGCTACTGGCTTGATGACATAGATTTCATTGCTGAGTGATATTGCGTTGTACGTAAGTACCACAGATTCTGTATCCATTTATCGCCTTCTGTGATATTGAACTTGTACCGTAAACGAGGTTCTTGTAAACAGAGCCGTCCCAAACTTTCGGGTGGCTGTGTCTTTTTGATTTTAATTTCCCTAAGCTATAGGACCATAAGTGAAGTGCCCTAGGCTCTCTTGCTTTGTTTTTTAGATGTTTCAGGAAACACCATACACTTCTCCAGAGTGACTGTTGGCAATTTACATCCCGCCCTTCAGCATAACAAGGCTCCCAGTTCTCCATGGCCTGTCCTGCCTTTCTGGATTTTACACTTTATTCAGATGGCCCTTTTGAACGGGGGGGCAGTGAGACTTCATTGTAGTGCAGATTTCCTTTGCAAGCTTGCTTGGTTGGCCTAAAAGGGCGTATGCGTTTTTTCCTGAATATATTCAGGAAAAAAGGCATACGCCCTTTTTGGCCAAGTGCATCATTGTGGACGTTCTGCCTCTTTTCCTATGCTTTACATACAATTCCAGTCTACCTCCTGAAATCGGTTTCCTGCAATTCTGCCCCACTTTCAAGTCACCTTGACAGCCTTACTTCAATATATTTTTGGACGATAGCTGTCATTTATAACTCTGCAGGTTTGTGAAATACAGTGCCCCTGACCTCCTTTCTTCAACTCGCTTTCTTGTGAGCTGGCCGCAACACCGCAGGATTGCTTCAGGCCCTAGTGTGGTTCCGGCACGGCACGCTGAGCCTTTGGTTAATTCCTCTTCCTGGTGGGAAATGAGAGTTAAATTTGCCCGTCCAGACACCTCCAGCTAGTCTCTAATTGGTTCTCCGTATTCCTGTTCATTTTCTGCAGAAATTGCAAACTCGGCCAAACAGGAGGTTAAAGGCACTGACTCTCCAAGTGGGGAGAGTGTTAGTAAAGCATCTGGAATGTTGCACCCGAGTACCAAGGGACGAAAACTGAGACACATTTCAACACATTTCCCGATCACACGGTGGCTCATACTCTGGTTTCCACATGCATGTTTTAGCTGAAGGAAGAATCCCTTAAACCTGGAGAGTTGAGAACCATGGAATGGGTACCATGCAATATGACTTCAAAGGGTCTGCATTTGCTCACCGAACCTCACCAATCCTATCACTGCTACGTTTATGCCGCTGTACACACGCTTGATTCTCTTTCGGAGACATATAAATCCATAGGTTTTAAGATTCTTACTAGTCAGGTATATTCTTAGGCGTTTAATATGGGGTGTTGAGTCCACTTCGTTGAGCAAGCAGTAGCTCTTGTCTATTACATATTTGGCTTATGGAAAGGTATCTGTGCTAATTTCAATCTCTGGTTTTATGCAGCACCCCAACTCACCTTTCCCCTTAAGCAAGCATAAGTTGGTTTTCTACATTTGAGACCCTATTCTGTTTTGTAATTCAGTTCCTGTGTAGCCAAGTTTACATTCCGTGTATTAGTGATATCTTATGATGTTTCTTTTTCTGTGTGACTTTTTTCACTTAGAATCATTGTACCTGAATCCACTCATTATGCTGCTACTGGCCTGATGACATAGATTTCATTGCTGAGTGATATTGCATTGTACGTAAGTACCACAACTTCTTTATCCATTTTTCGCTTTCTGCGATATTGAACTTGTACCGTACATGAGGTTCTTGTAAACAGAGCCGTCCCAAACTTTGGGGTGGCTGTGTCTTTTTGATTTTAATTTCCCTAATCTATAGGACCATAAGTGGAAGTGCCCTAGGCTCTGTTGCTTTGTTTTTTAGATGTTTCAGGAAACACCATACACTTCTCCTGAGTGGCTGTTGGCAATTTACATCCCGCCCATCAGCCTAACTAGGCTCCCAGTTCTCCATGGCCTGTCCTGCCTTTCTGGATTTTACACTTTTTTCAGATGGCCCTTTTGACCAGGGGGCAGTGAGACTTCATTGTAGTGCAGATTTCCTTTGCAAGCTTGCTTGGTTGGCCAAAAAGGGCGTATGCGTTTTTTCCTGAATATATTCAGGAAAAAACACGTACGCACTTTTTGGCCAAGTGCATCATTGTGGACGTTCTGCCTCTTTTCCTATGCTTTACATGCAATTCCAGTCTACCTCCTGAAATCGGTTTCCTGCAATTCTGCCCCGCTTTCAAGTCCTCTTTGCAGCCTTACTTCAATATATTTTTGGACGATAGCTGTCATTTATAACTCTGCAGGTTTGTGAATTACAGTGCCCCTGAGCTCCTTTCTTCAACTCGCTTTCTTGTGAGCTGGCCGCAACTCTGTAGGATTGCTTCAGTCCCTAGTGTGGTACTGGCATGGCACACTGAGCCTTTGGTTAATTCCTCTTCCTGGTTGGAAATGAGAGTTAAATTTGCCCGTCCAGACACCTCCAGCTAGTCTCTCATTGGTTCTCCCTATTCCTCTTCATTTTCTGCAGAAATTGCAAACTGGGCCAAACAGGAGGTTAAAGGCACTGACTCTCCAAGTGTGTAGAGTGTTAGTAAAGCGTCTGGAAAGTTGCACCGAGTACCAGGGGCCGAAAAATGAGATACATTTAAAAATGTTTCCCAATCATATGGTGGATCATACTCTGGGTTCCACATGCATGTTTAGCTGAAGGAAGAATCCCTTAAACCTGGAGAGTTGAGAACCATGGAATGGGTACCATGCAATATGACTTCAAAGGGTCTGCATTTGCTCACCGTACCTCACCAATCCTATCACTGCTGCGCTTATGCCGCTGTACACACGCTTGTTTCTCTTTCGGAGACATATAAATCCATAGGTTTTAAGATTATTACTAGTGAGGTATATTCTTAGGCGTTTAATATGGGATGTTGTGTCCTTTTCTTTGAGCAAGGAGTTGCTCTTTTCTATTACATATTTGGCTTATGGAACGGTATCTGTGCTAATTTCAATCTCTGGTTTTATGCAGCACCCCAACTCACCTTTCCCCTTAAGCAAGCATAAGGTGTTTTTCTACATTTGAGACCCTGTTCTGTTTTGTAATTCAGTTCCTGTGTAGCCAAGGTTACATTCCATATATTAGTGATATCTTATGATGTTTCTTTTTCTGTGTGACTTATTTCACTTAGAATCATCGTACCTGAATCCACTCATTATGCTGCTACTGGCTTGATGACATAGATTTCATTGCTGAGTGATATTGCGTTGTACGTAAGTACCACAGATTCTTTATCCATTTATCGCCTTCTGTGATATTGAACTTGTACCGTAAACGAGGTTCTTGTAAACAGAGCCGTCCCAAACTTTGGGGTGCCTGTGTCTTTTTGATTTTAATTTCCCTAAGCTATAGGACCATAAGTGAAGTGCCCTAGGCTCTCTTGCTTTGTTTTTTAGATGTTTCAGGAAACACCATACACTTCTCCAGAGTGACTGTTGGCAATTTACATCCTGCCCTTCAGCATAACAAGGCTCCCAGTTCTCCATGGCCTGTCCTGCCTTTCTGGATTTTACACTTTATTCAGATGGCCCTTTTGACCGGGGGGCAGTGGGAATTCATTGTAGTGCAGATTTCCTTTGCAAGCTTGCTTGGTTGGCCTAAAAGGGCGTATGCGTTTTTTCCTGAATATATTCAGGAAAAAACGCATACGCACTTTTTGGCCAAGTGCATCATTGTGGACGTTCTGCCTCTTTTCCTATGCTTTACATACAATTCCAGTCTACCTCCTGAAATCGGTTTCCTGCAATTCTACCCGACTTTCAAGTCCTCTTGGCAGCCTTACTTCAATATATTTTTGGATGATAGCTGTCATTTATAACTCTGCAGGTTTGTGAAATACAGTGCCCCTGAGCTCCTTTCTTCAACTCGCTTTCTTGTGAGCTGGCCGCAACACCGCCGGATTGCTTCAGGCCCTAGTGTGGTTCCGGCACGGCACGCTGAGCCTTTGGTTAATTCCTCTTCCTGGTGGGAAATGAGAGTTAAATTTGCCCGTCCAGACACCTCCAGCTAGTCTCTCATTGGTTCTCCCTATTCCTGTTCATTTTCTGCAGAAATTGCAAACTGGGCCGAACAGGATGTTAAAGGCACTGACTCTCCAAGTGGGGAGAGTGTTAGTAAAGCGTCTGGAATGTTACACCCGCGTACCAGGGGACGAAAACCGAGACACATTTGAACACGTTTCCCGATCACACGGTGAATCATACTCTGGGTTCCACATGCATGTTTTAGCTGAAGGAAGAATCCCTTAACCCTGGAGAGTTGAGACCCATGGAATGGGTACCATGTAATATGACTTCAAAGGGTCTGCATTTGCTCACCGAACCTCACCAATCCTATCACTGTTGCGTTTATGCCGCTGTACACACGCTTGATTCTCTTTCGGAGACATATAAATCCATAGGTTTTAAGATTCTTACTAGTCAGGTATATTCTTAGGCGTTTAATATGGGGTGTTGAGTCCACTTCGTTGAGCAAGCAGTAGCTCTTGTCTATTACATATTTGGCATATGGAAATGTATCTGTGCTAATTTCAATCTCTGGTTTTATGCAGCACCCCAACTCACGTTTCCCCTTAAGCAAGCATAAGTTCGTTTTCTACATTTGAGACCCTATTCTGTTTTGTAATTCAGTTCCTGTGTAGCCAAGTTTACATTCCGTGTATTAGTGATATCTTATGATGTTTCTTTTTCTGTCTGACTTATTTCACTTAGAATCATCGTACCTGAATCCACTCATTATGCTGCTACTGGCCTGATGACATATATTTCATTGCTGAGTGATATTGCATTGTACGTAAGTACCACAACTTCTTTATCCATTTTTCGCTTTCTGCGATATTGAACTTGTACCGTACATGAGGTTCTTGTAAACAGAGACGTCCCAAACTTTGGGGTGGCTGTGTCTTTTTGATTTTAATTTCCCTAATCTATAGGACCATAAGTGGAAGTGCCCTAGGCTCTGTTGCTTTGTTTTTTAGATGTTTCAGGAAACACCATACACTTCTCCAGAGTGGCTGTTGGCAATTTACATCCCGCCCATCAGCATAAGAAGGCTCCCAGTTCTCCATAGCCTGTCCTGCCTTTCTGGATTTTACACTTTTTTCAGATGGCCCTTTTGACCAGGGGGCAGTGAGACTTCATTGTAGTGCAGATTTCCTTTGCAAGCTTGCTTGGTTGGCCAAAATGGGCGTATGCGTTTTTTCCTGAATATATTCAGGAAAAAACGCATACGCCCTTTTTGGCCAAGTGCATCATTGTGGACGTTCTGCCTCTTTTCCTATGCTTTACATGCAATTCCAGTCTACCTCCTGAAATCGGTTTCCTGCAATTTTGCCCCGCTTTCAAGTCCTCTTGGTAGCCTTACTTCAATATATTTTTGGAAGATAGCTGTCATTTATAACTCTGCAGGTTTGTGAATTACAGTGCCCCTGAGCTCCTTTCTTCAACTCGCTTTCTTGTGAGCTGGCCGCAACACCGCAGGATTGCTTCAGGCCCTAGTGTGGTTTCGGCATGGCTCGCTGAGCCTTTGGTTAATTCCTCTTCCTGGTGGGAAATGAGAGTTAAATTTGCCCGTCCAGACACCTCCAGCTAGTCTCTCATTGGTTCTCCGTATTCCTGTTCATTTTCTGCAGAAATTGCAAACTGGGCCAAACAGGAGGTTAAAGGCACTGACTCTCCAAGTGGGGAGAGTGTTAGTAAAGCATCTGGAATGTTGCACCCAAGTACCAAGGGACGAAAACTGAGACACATTTCAACACATTTCCTGATCACACGGTGGCTCATACTCTGGTTTCCACATGCATGTTTTAGCTGAAGGAAGAATCCCTTAAACCTGGAGAGTTGAGAACCATGGAATGGGTACCATGCAATATGACTTCAAAGGGTCTGCATTTGCTCACCGAACCTCACCAATCCTATCACTGCTACGTTTATGCCGCTGTACACACGCTTGATTCTCTTTCGGAGACATATAAATCCATAGGTTTTAAGATTCTTACTAGTCAGGTATATTCTTAGGCGTTTAATATGGGGTGTTGAGTCCACTTCGTTGAGCAAGCAGTAGCTCTTGTCTATTACATATTTGGCTTATGGAAAGGTATCTGTGCTAATTTCAATCTCTGGTTTTATGCAGCACCCCAACTCACCTTTCCCCTTAAGCAAGCATAAGTTGGTTTTCTACATTTGAGACCCTATTCTGTTTTGTAATTCAGTTCCTGTGTAGCCAAGTTTACATTCCGTGTATTAGTGATATCGTATGACGTTTCTTTTTCTGTGTGACTTTTTTCACTTAGAATCATTGTACCTGAATCCACTCATTATGCTGCTACTGGCCTGATGACATAGATTTCATTGCTGAGTGATATTGCATTGTACGTAAGTACCACAACTTCTTTATCCATTTTTCGCTTTCTGCGATATTGAACTTGTACCGTACATGAGGTTCTTGTAAACAGAGCCGTCCCAAACTTTGGGGTGGCTGTGTCTTTTTGATTTTAATTTCCCTAATCTATAGGACCATAAGTGGAAGTGCCCTAGGCTCTGTTGCTTTGTTTTTTAGATGTTTCAGGAAACACCATACACTTTTCCTGAGTGGCTGTTGGCAATTTACATCCCGCCCATCAGCCTAACTAGGCTCCCAGTTCTCCATGGCCTGTCCTGCCTTTCTGGATTTTACACTTTTTTCAGATGGCCCTTTTGACCAGGGGGCAGTGAGACTTCATTGTAGTGCAGATTTCCTTTGCAAGCTTGCTTGGTTGGCCAAAAAGGGCGTATGCGTTTTTTCCTGAATATATTCAGGAAAAAACACGTACGCCCTTTTTGGCCAAGTGCATCATTGTGGACGTTCTGCCTCTTTTCCTATGCTTTACATGCAATTCCAGTCTACCTCCGGAAATCGGTTTCCTGCAATTCTGCCCCGCTTTCAAGTCCTCTTGGCAGCCTTACTTCAATATATTTTTGGACGATAGCTGTCATTTATAACTCTGCAGGTTTGTGAATTACAGTGCCCCTGAGCTCCTTTCTTCAACTCGCTTTCTTGTGAGCTGGCCGCAACTCTGTAGGATTGCTTCAGTCCCTAGTGTGATACTGGCATGGCACACTGAGCCTTTGGTTAATTCCTCTTCCTGGTTGGAAATGAGAGTTAAATTTGCCCGTCCAGACACCTCCAGCTATTCTCTCATTGGTTCTCCCTATTCCTCTTCATTTTCTGCAGAAATTGCAAACTGGGCCAAACAGGAGGTTAAAGGCACTGACTCTCCAAGTGTGTAGAGTGTTAGTAAAGCGTCTGGAAAGTTGCACCGAGTACCAGGGGACGAAAAATGAGATACATTTAAAAATGTTTCCCAATCATATGGTGGATCATACTCTGGGTTCCACATGCATGTTTAGCTGAAGGAAGAATCCCTTAAACCTGGAGAGTTGAGAACCATGGAATGGGTACCATGCAATATGACTTCAAAGGGTCTGCATTTGCTCACCGTACCTCACCAATCCTATCACTGCTGTGCTTATGCCGCTGTACACATGCTTGTTTCTCTTTCAGAGACATATAAATCCATAGGTTTTAAGATTATTACTAGTGAGGTATATTCTTAGGCGTTTAATATGGGATGTTGTGTCCTTTTCTTTGAGCAAGGAGTTGCTCTTGTCTATTACATATTTGGCTTATGGAACGGTATCTGTGCTAATTTCAATATCTGGTTTTATGCAGCACCCCAACTCACCTTTCCCCTTAAGCAAGCATAAGTTGTTTTTCTACATTTGAGACCCTGTTCTGTTTTGTAATTCAGTTCCTGTGTAGCCAAGGTTACATTCCATATATTAGTGATATCTTATGATGTTTCTTTTTCTGTGTGACTTATTTCCCTTAGAATCATCGTACCTGAATCCACTCATTATGCTGCTACTGGCTTGATGACATAGATTTCATTGCTGAGTGATATTGCGTTGTACGTAAGTACCACAGATTCTTTATCCATTTATCGCCTTCTGTGATATTGAACTTGTACCGTAAACGAGGTTCTTGTAAACAGAGCCGTCCCAAACTTTGGGGTGGCTGTGTCTTTTTGATTTTAATTTCCCTAAGCTATAGGACCATAAGTGAAGTGCCCTAGGCTCTCTTGCTTTGTTTTTTAGATGTTTCAGGAAACACCATACACTTCTCCAGAGTGACTGTTGGCAATTTACATCCCGCCCTTCAGCATAACAAGGCTCCCAGTTCTCCATGGCCTGTCCTGCCTTTCTGGATTTTACACTTTATTCAGATGGCCCTTTTGACCGGGGGGCAGTGGGAATTCATTGTAGTGCAGATTTCCTTTGCAAGCTTGCTTGGTTGGCCAAAAAGGGCGTATGCGTTTTTTCCTGAATATATTCAGGAAAAAACGCATACGCACTTTTTGGCCAAGTGCATCATTGTGGACGTTCTGCCTCTTTTCCTATGCTTTACATACAATTCCAGTCTACCTCCTGAAATCGGTTTCCTGCAATTCTACCCCACTTTCAAGTCCTCTTGGCAGCCTTACTTCAATATATTTTTGGACGATAGCTGTCATTTATAACTCTGCAGGTTTGTGAAATACAGTGCCCCTGAGCTCCTTTCTTCAACTCGCTTTCTTGTGAGCTGGCCGCAACACCGCCGGATTGCTTCAGGCCCTAGTGTGGTTCCGGCACGGCACGCTGAGCCTTTGGTTAATTCCTCTTCCTGGTGGGAAATGAGAGTTAAATTTGCCCGTCCAGACACCTCCAGCTAGTCTCTCATTGGTTCTCCCTATTCCTGTTCATTTTCTGCAGAAATTGCAAACTGGGCCAAACAGGATGTTAAAGGCACTGACTCTCCAAGTGGGGAGAGTGTTAGTAAAGCGTCTGGAATGTTACACCCGCGTACCAGGGGACGAAAACCGAGACACATTTGAACACGTTTCCCGATCACACGGTGGATCATACTCTCGGTTCCACATGCATGTTTTAGCTGAAGGAAGAATCCCTTAACCCTGGAGAGTTGAGACCCATGGAATGGGTACCATGTAATATGACTTCAAAGGGTCTGCATTTGCTCACCGAACCTCACCAATCCTATCACTGTTGCGTTTATGCCGCTGTACACACGCTTGATTCTCTTTCGGAGACATATAAATCCATAGGTTTTAAGATTCTTACTAGTCAGGTATATTCTTAGGCGTTTAATATGGGGTGTTGAGTCCACTTCGTTGAGCAAGCAGTAGCTCTTGTCTATTACATATTTGGCATATGGAAATGTATCTGTGCTAATTTCAATCTCTGGTTTTATGCAGCACCCCAACTCACGTTTCCCCTTAAGCAAGCATAAGTTCGTTTTCTACATTTGAGACCCTGTTCTGTTTTGTAATTCAGTTCCTGTGTAGCCAAGTTTACATTCCGTGTATTAGTGATATCTTATGATGTTTCTTTTTCTGTCTGACATATTTCACTTAGAATCATCGTACCTGAATCCACTAATTATGCTGCTACGTGCCTGATGACATATATTTCATTGCTGAGTGATATTGCATTGTACGTAAGTACCACAACTTCTTTATCCATTTTTCGCTTTCTGCGATATTGAACTTGTACCGTACATGAGGTTCTTGTAAACAGAGACGTCCCAAACTTTGGGGTGGCTGTGTCTTTTTGATTTTAATTTCCCTAATCTATAGGACCATAAGTGGAAGTGCCCTAGGCTCTGTTGCTTTGTTTTTTAGATGTTTCAGGAAACACCATACACTTCTCCAGAGTGGCTGTTGGCAATTTACATCCCGCCCATCAGCATAAGAAGGCTCCCAGTTCTCCATAGCCTGTCCTGCCTTTCTGGATTTTACACTTTTTTCAGATGGCCCTTTTGACCGGGGAGCAGTGAGACTTCATTGTAGTGCAGATTTCCTTTGCAAGCTTGCTTGGTTGGCCAAAAAGGGCGTATGCGTTTTTTCCTGAGTATATTCAGGAAAAAACGCATACGCCCTTTTTGGCCAAGTGCATCATTGTGGACGTTCTGCCTCTTTTCCTATGCTTTACATGCAATTCCAGTCTACCTCCTGAAATCGCTTTCCTGCAATTCTGCCCCACTTTCAAGTCCTCTTGGCAGCCTTACTTCAATATATTTTTGGACGATAACTGTCATTTATAACTCTGCAGGTTTGTGAATTACAGGGCCCCTGAGCTCCTTTCTTCAACTCGCTTTCTTGTGAGCTGGCCGCAACACCGCAGGATTGCTTCAGGCCCTAGTGTGGTTCCGGCATGGCACGATGAGCCTTTGGTTAATTCGAATTCCCGGTGGGAAATGAGAGTTAAATTTGCCCGTCCAGACACCTCCAGGTAGTCTCTCATTGGTTCTCCCTATTCCTGTACATTTTCCGCAGAAATTGCAAACTGGGCCAAACAGGTGTTTAAAGGCACTGACTCTCCAAGTGGGGAGAGTGTTAGTAAAGCGTCTGGAATGTTGCACCCGAGTACCAGGGGACGAAAATTGAGACACATTTGAACACGTTCCCCGATCACACGTTGGATCATACTCTGGGATCCACATGCATGTTTTAGGTGAAGGAAGAATCCCTTAAACCTGGAGAGTTGAGACCCATGGAATGGGTACCATGCAATATCATTTCAAAGGGTCTGCATTTGCTCACCGAACCTCACCAATTCGATCACTGCTGCGTTTATGCCGCTGTACACACGCTTGATTCTCTTTCAGAGACATATAAATCCATAGGTTTTAAGATTCTTACTAGTCAGGTATATACTTAGGCGTTTAATATGGGGTGTTGAGTCCACTTCGTTGAGCAAGGAGTAGCTCTTGTCTATTACATATTTGGCTTATGGAAAGGTATCTGTGTTAATTTCAATCTCTGGTTTTATGAAGCACCCCAACTCACCTTTCCCCTTAAGCAAGCATAAGTTGGTTTTCTACATTTGAGACCCTATTCTGTTTTGTAATTCAGTTCCTGTGTAGCCAAGTTTACATTCCGTGTATTAGTGATACCTTATGATGTTTCTTTTTCTGTGTGACTTATTTCACTTAGAATCATTGTACCTGAATCCACGCATTATGCTGCTACTGGCCTGATGACATAGATTTCATTGCTGAGGGATATTGCATTGTACTTATGTACCACAACTTCTTTATCCATTTTTCGCTTTCTGCGATATTGAACTTGTACCGTAAACGAGGTTCTTGTAAACAGAGCCGTCCCAAACTTTGGGGTGGCTGTGTCTTTTTGATTTTAATTTCCCTAAGCTATAGGACCATAAGTGGAAGTGCCCTAGGCTCTGTTGCTTTGTTTTTTAGATGTTTCAGGAAACACCATACACTTCTCCAGAGTGGCTGTTGGTAATTTACATCCCGCCCATCAGCATAAGAAGGCTCCCAGTTCTCCATGGCCTGTCCTGCCTTTCTGGATTTTACACTTTTTTCAGATGGCCCTTTTGACCGGGGGGCAGAATATATTCAGGAAAAAACGCATACGCCCTTTTTGGCCAAGTGCATCATTGTGGACGTTCTGCCTCTTTTCCTATGCTTTACATGCAATTGCAGTCTACCTCCTGAAATCGGTTTCCTGCAATTCTGCCCCGCTTTCAAGTCCTCTTGGCAGCCTTACTTCAATATATTTTTGGATGATAGCTGTCATTTATAACTCTGCAGGTTTGTGAATTACAGTGCCCCTGAGCTCCTTTCTTCAACTCGTTTTCTTGTGAGCTGGCCGCAACACCGAAGGATTGCTTCAGGCCCTAGTGTGGTTCCGGCATGGCACGCTGAGCATTTGGTTAATTCCTCTTCCTGGTGGGAAATGAGAGTTAAATTTGCCCGTCCAGACACCTCCAGCTAGTCTCTCATTGTTTCTCCCTATTCCTGTTCCTTTTCCGCAGAAATTGCAAACTGGGCCAAACAGGAGTTTAAAGGCACTGACTCTCCAAGTGGGGAGAGTGTTAGTAAAGCGTCTGGAATGTTGCACCCGAGTACCAGGGGACAAAAACTGAGACACATTTGAACACGTTTCCCGATCACACGGTGGATCATACTCTGGGTTCCACATGCACGTTTTAGCTGAAGGAAGAATCCCTTAAACCTGGAGAGTTGAGAACCATGGAATGGCTACCATGCAATATGAATTCAAAGGGTCTGCATATGCTCACTGAACCTCACCAATCCTATCACTGCTGCTTTTATGTCGCTGTACACACGCTGGATTCTCTTTTGGAGAGATATAAATCCATAGGTTTTAAGATTCTTACTAGTCAGGTATATTCTTAGGCGTTTAATATGGGGTGTTGAGTCCACTTCGTTGAGGAAGCAGTAGCTCTTCTCTATTACATATTTGGCTTATGGAAAGGTATCTGTGCTAATTTCAATCTCTGGTTTTATGCAGCACCCCAACTCACCTTTCCCCTTAAGCAAGCATAAGTTGGTTTTCTACATTTGAGACCCTATTCTGTTTTGTAATTCAGTTCCTGTGTAGCCAAGTTTACATTCCGTGTATTAGTGATACCTTATGATGTTTCTTTTTCTCTGTGACTTATTTCACTTAGAATCATCGTACCTGAATCCAATCATTATGCTGCTACTGGCCTGATGACATAGATTTCATTGCTGAGTGATATTGCATTGTACGTAAGTACCACAACTTCTTTATCCATTTTTCGCTTTCTGCGATATTGAACTTGTACCGTAAACGAGGTTCTTGTAAACAGAGCCGTCAGAAACTTTGGGGTGGCTGTGTCTTTTTGATTTTAATTTCCCTAAGCTATAGGACCATAAGTGGAAGTGCCCTAGGCTCTGTTGCTTTGTTTTTTAGATGTTTCAGGAAACACCATACACTTCTCCAGAGTGGCTGTTGGCAATTTACATCCCGCCCATCAGCATAAGAAGGCTCCCAGTTCTACATGGCCTGTCCTGCTTTTCTGGATTTTACACTTTTTTCAGATGGCCCTTTTGACCGGTGGGCAGTGAGACTTCATTGTAGTGCAGATTTCCTTTGCAAGCTTGCTTGGTTGGCCAAAAAGGGCGTATGCGTTTTTTCCTGAATATATTCAGGAAAAAACGCATACGCCCTTTTTGGCCAAGTGCATCATTGTGGATGTTCTGCCTCTTTTCCTATGCTTTACATGCAATTCCAGTCTACCTCCTGAAATCGGTTTCCTGCAATTCTGCCCCGCTTTCAAGTCCTCTTGGCAACCTTACTTCAATATATTTTTGGACGATAACTGTCATTTATAACTCTGCAGGTTTGTGAATTACAGGGCCCCTGAGCTCCTTTCTTCAACTCGCTTTCTTGTGAGCTGGCCGCAACACCGCAGGATTGCTTCAGGCCCTAGTGTGGTTCCGGCATGGCACGCTGAGCCTTTGGTTAATTCGTCTTCCTGGTGGGAAATGAGAGTTAAATTTGCACGTCCAGACACCTCCAGCTAGTCTCTCATTGGTTCTCCCAATTCCTGTTCATTTTCCGCAGAAATTGCAAACTGGGCCAAACAGGAGGTTAAAGGCACTGACTCTCCAAGTGGGGAGAGTGTTAGTAAAGCATCTGGAATGTTGCACCCGAGTACCAGGGGACGAAAACTGAGACACATTTGAACACGTTTCCCGATCACACGGTGGATCATACTGTGGGTTCCACATGCATGTTTTAGCTGAAGGAAGAATCCCTTAAACCTGGAGAGTTGAGAACCATGGAATGGGTACCATGCAATATGACTTCAAAGGGTCTGCATTTGCTCACTGAACCTCACCAATCCGATCACTGCTGCGTTTATGCCGCTGTACACTCGCTTGATTCTCTTTCAGAGACATATAAATCCATAGGTTTTAAGATTCTTACTAGTCAGGTATATTCTTAGGCGTTTAATATGGGGTGTTGAGTCCACTTCATTGAGCAAGCAGTAGCTCTTGTCTATTACATATTTGGCTTATGGAAAGGTATCTGTGCTAATTTCAATCTCTGGTTTTATGCAGCACCCCAACTCACCTTTCCCCTTAAGCAAGCATAAGTTGGTTTTCTACATTTGAGACCCTATTCTGTTTTGTAATTCAGTTCCTGTGTAGCCAAGTTTACATTCCGTGTATTAGTGATACCTTATGATGTTTCTTTTTCTGTGTGACTTATTTCACTTAGAATCATCGTACCTGAATCCACGCATTATGCTGCTACTGGCCTGATGACATAGATTTCATTGCTGAGGGATATTGCATTGTACGTATGTAACACAACTTCTTTATCCATTTTTCGCTTTCTGCGATATTGAACTTGTACCGTAAACGGGGTTCTTGTAAACAGAGCCGTTCCAACTTTGGGGTGGCTGTGTCTTTTTGATTTTAATTTCCCTAAGCTATAGGACCATAAGTGGAAGTGCCCTAGGCTCTGTTGCTTTGTTTTTTAGATGTTTCAGGAAACACCATACACTTCTCCAGAGTGGCTGTTGGCAATTTACATCCCGCCCATCAGCATAAGAAGGCTCCCAGTTCTACATGGCCTGTCCTGCTTTTCTGGATTTTACACTTTTTTCAGATGGCCCTTTTGACCGGTGGGCAGTGAGACTTCATTGTAGTGCAGATTTCCTTTGCAAGCTTGCTTGGTTGGCCAAAAAGGGCGTATGCGTTTTTTCCTGAATATATTCAGGAAAAAACGCATACGCCCTTTTTGGCCAAGTGCATCATTGTGGATGTTCTGCCTCTTTTCCTATGCTTTACATGCAATTCCAGTCTACCTCCTGAAATCGGTTTCCTGCAATTCTGCCCCGCTTTCAAGTCCTCTTGGCAGCCTTACTTCAATATATTTTTGGACGATAACTGTCATTTATAACTCTGTAGGTTTGTGAATTACAGGGCCCCTGAGCTCCTTTCTTCAACTCGCTTTCTTGTGAGCTGGCCGCAACACCGCAGGATTGCTTCAGGCCCTAGTGTGGTTCCGGCATGGCACGCTGAGCCTTTGGTTAATTCGTCTTCCTGGTGGGAAATGAGAGTTAAATTTGCACGTCCAGACACCTCCAGCTAGTCTCTCATTGGTTCTCCCAATTCCTGTTCATTTTCCGCAGAAATTGCAAACTGGGCCAAACAGGAGGTTAAAGGCACTGACTCTCCAAGTGGGGAGAGTGTTAGTAAAGCATCTGGAATGTTGCACCCGAGTACCAGGGGACGAAAACTGAGACACATTTGAACACGTTTCCCGATCACACGGTGGATCATCCTCTGGGTTCCACATGCACGTTTTAGCTGAAGGAAGAATCCCTTAAACCTGGAGAGTTGAGAACCATGGAATGGGTACCATGCAATATGAATTCAAAGGGTCTGCATATGCTCACCGAACCTCACCAATCCTATCACTGCTGCTTTTATGTCGCTGTACAAAGGCTGGATTCTCTTTTGGAGAGATATAATTCCATAGGTTTTAAGATTCTTACTAGTCAGGTATATTCTTAGGCGTTTAATATGGGGTGTTGAGTCCACTTCATTGAGCAAGCAGTAGCTCTTGTCTATTACATATTTGGCTTATGGAAAGGTATCTGTGCTAATTTCAATCTCTGGTTTTATGCAGCACCCCAACTCACCTTTCCCCTTAAGCAAGCATAAGTTGGTTTTCTACATTTGAGACCCTATTCTGTTTTGTAATTCAGTTCCTGTGTAGCCAAGTTTACATTCCGTGTATTAGTGATACCTTATGATGTTTCTTTTTCTGTGTGACTTATTTCACTTAGAATCATTGTACCTTAATGCACTCATTATGCTGCTACTGGCCTGATGACATAGATTTCATTGCTGAGGGATATTGCATTGTACGTAAGTACCACAACTTCTTTATCCATTTTTCGCATTCTGCAATTTTGAACTTGTACTGTAAACGAGGTTCTTGTAAACAGAGCCGTCCCAAACTTTGGGGTGGCTGTGTCTTTTTGATTTTAATTTCCCTAATCTATAGGACCATAAGTGGAAGTGCCCTAGGCTCTGTTGCTTTGGTTTTTTAGATGTTTCAGGAAACACCATACACTTCTCCAGAGTGGCTGTTGGCAATTTACATCCCGCCCATCAGCATAAGAAGGCTCCCAGTTCTCCATGGCCTGTCCTGCCTTTCTGGATTTTACACTTTTTTCAGATGGCCCTTTTGACCGGGGGGCAGTGAGACTTCATTGTAGTGCAGATTTTCTTTGCAAGCTTGCTTGGTTGGCCAAAAAGGGCGTATGCGTTTTTTCCTGAATATATTCAGGAAAAAACGCATACGCCCTTTTTGGCCAAGTGCATCATTGTGGACGTTCTGCCTCTTTTCCTATGCTTTACATGCAATTCCAGTCTACCTCCTGAAATCGGTTTCCTGCAATTCTGCCCCGCTTTCAAGTCCTCTTGGCAGCCTTACTTCAATATATTTTTGGACGATAGCTGTCATTTATAACTCTGCAGGTTTGTGAATTACAGGGCCCCTGAGCTCCTTTCTTCAACTCGCTTTCTTGTGAGCTGGCCGCAACACCGCAGGATTGCTTCAGGCCCTAGTGTGGTTCCGGCATGGCACGATGAGCCTTTGGTTAATTCGTCTTCCTGGTGGGAAATGAGAGTTAAATTTGCCCGTCCAGACACCTCCAGCTAGTCTCTCATTGGTTCTCCCAATTCCTGTTTATTTTCCGCAGAAATTGCAAACTGGGCCAAACAGGAGGTTAAAGGCACTGACTCTCCAAGTGGGGAGAGTGTTAGTAAAGCATCTGGAATGTTGCACCCGAGTACCAGGGGACGAAAACTGAGACACATTTGAACACGTTTCCCGATCACACGGTGGATCATACTGTGGGTTCCACATGCATGTTTTAGCTGAAGGAAGAATCCCTTAAACCTGGAGAGTTGAGAACCATGGAATGGGTACCATGCAATATGACTTCAAAGGGTCTGCATTTGCTCACTGAACCTCACCAATCCGATCACTGCTGCGTTTATGCCGCTGTACACTCGCTTGATTCTCTTTCAGAGACATATAAATCCATAGGTTTTAAGATTCTTACTAGTCAGGTATATTCTTAGGCGTTTAATATGGGGTGTTGAGTCCACTTCATTGAGCAAGCAGTAGCTCTTGTCTATTACATATTTGGCTTATGGAAAGGTATCTGTGCTAATTTCAATCTCTGGTTTTATGCAGCACCCCAACTCACCTTTCCCCTTAAGCAAGCATAAGTTGGTTTTCTACATTTGAGACCCTATTCTGTTTTGTAATTCAGTTCCTGTGTAGCCAAGTTTACATTCCGTGTATTAGTGATACCTTATGATGTTTCTTTTTCTGTGTGACTTATTTCACTTAGAATCATTGTACCTTAATCCACTCATTATGCTGCTACTGGCCTGATGACATAGATTTCATTGCTGAGGGATATTGCATTGTACGTAAGTACCACAACTTCTTTATCCATTTTTCGCATTCTGCAATTTTGAACTTGTACTGTAAACGAGGTTCTTGTAAACAGAGCCGTCCCAAACTTTGGGGTGGCTGTGTCTTTTTGATTTTAATTTCCCTAATCTATAGGACCATAAGTGGAAGTGCCCTAGGCTCTGTTGCTTTGGTTTTTTAGATGTTTCAGGAAACACCATACACTTCTCCAGAGTGGCTGTTGGCAATTTACATCCCGCCCATCAGCATAAGAAGGCTCCCAGTTCTCCATGGCCTGTCCTGCCTTTCTGGATTTTACACTTTTTTCAGATGGCCCTTTTGACCGGGGGGCAGTGAGACTTCATTGTAGTGCAGATTTTCTTTGCAAGCTTGCTTGGTTGGCCAAAAAGGGCGTATGCGTTTTTTCCTGAATATATTCAGGAAAAAACGCATACGCCCTTTTTGGCCAAGTGCATCATTGTGGACGTTCTGCCTCTTTTCCTATGCTTTACATGCAATTCCAGTCTACCTCCTGAAATCGGTTTCCTGCAATTCTGCCCCGCTTTCAAGTCCTCTTGGCAGCCTTACTTCAATATATTTTTGGACGATAGCTGTCATTTATAACTCTGCAGGTTTGTGAATTACAGGGCCCCTGAGCTCCTTTCTTCAACTCGCTTTCTTGTGAGCTGGCCGCAACACCGCAGGATTGCTTCAGGCCCTAGTGTGGTTCCGGCATGGCACGATGAGCCTTTGGTTAATTCGTCTTCCTGGTGGGAAATGAGAGTTAAATTTGCCCGTCCAGACACCTCCAGCTAGTCTCTCATTGGTTCTCCCAATTCCTGTTTATTTTCCGCAGAAATTGCAAACTGGGCCAAACAGGAGGTTAAAGGCACTGACTCTCCAAGTGGGGAGAGTGTTAGTAAAGCATCTGGAATGTTGCACCCGAGTACCAGGGGACGAAAACTGAGACACATTTGAACACGTTTCCCGATCACACGGTGGATCATACTGTGGGTTCCACATGCATGTTTTAGCTGAAGGAAGAATCCCTTAAACCTGGAGAGTTGAGAACCATGGAATGGGTACCATGCAATATGACTTCAAAGGGTCTGCATTTGCTCACTGAACCTCACCAATCCGATCACTGCTGCGTTTATGCCGCTGTACACTCGCTTGATTCTCTTTCAGAGACATATAAATCCATAGGTTTTAAGATTCTTACTAGTCAGGTATATTCTTAGGCGTTTAATATGGGGTGTTGAGTCCACTTCATTGAGCAAGCAGTAGCTCTTGTCTATTACATATTTGGCTTATGGAAAGGTATCTGTGCTAATTTCAATCTCTGGTTTTATGCAGCACCCCAACTCACCTTTCCCCTTAAGCAAGCATAAGTTGGTTTTCTACATTTGAGACCCTATTCTGTTTTGTAATTCAGTTCCTGTGTAGCCAAGTTTACATTCCGTGTATTAGTGATACCTTATGATGTTTCTTTTTCTGTGTGACTTATTTCACTTAGAATCATCGTACCTGAATCCACGCATTATGCTGCTACTGGCCTGATGACATAGATTTCATTGCTGAGGGATATTGCATTGTACGTATGTAACACAACTTCTTTATCCATTTTTCGCTTTCTGCGATATTGAACTTGTACCGTAAACGGGGTTCTTGTAAACAGAGCCGTTCCAACTTTGGGGTGGCTGTGTCTTTTTGATTTTAATTTCCCTAAGCTATAGGACCATAAGTGGAAGTGCCCTAGGCTCTGTTGCTTTGTTTTTTAGATGTTTCAGGAAACACCATACACTTCTCCAGAGTGGCTGTTGGCAATTTACATCCCGCCCATCAGCATAAGAAGGCTCCCAGTTCTACATGGCCTGTCCTGCTTTTCTGGATTTTACACTTTTTTCAGATGGCCCTTTTGACCGGTGGGCAGTGAGACTTCATTGTAGTGCAGATTTCCTTTGCAAGCTTGCTTGGTTGGCCAAAAAGGGCGTATGCGTTTTTTCCTGAATATATTCAGGAAAAAACGCATACGCCCTTTTTGGCCAAGTGCATCATTGTGGATGTTCTGCCTCTTTTCCTATGCTTTACATGCAATTCCAGTCTACCTCCTGAAATCGGTTTCCTGCAATTCTGCCCCGCTTTCAAGTCCTCTTGGCAGCCTTACTTCAATATATTTTTGGACGATAACTGTCATTTATAACTCTGTAGGTTTGTGAATTACAGGGCCCCTGAGCTCCTTTCTTCAACTCGCTTTCTTGTGAGCTGGCCGCAACACCGCAGGATTGCTTCAGGCCCTAGTGTGGTTCCGGCATGGCACGCTGAGCCTTTGGTTAATTCGTCTTCCTGGTGGGAAATGAGAGTTAAATTTGCACGTCCAGACACCTCCAGCTAGTCTCTCATTGGTTCTCCCAATTCCTGTTCATTTTCCGCAGAAATTGCAAACTGGGCCAAACAGGAGGTTAAAGGCACTGACTCTCCAAGTGGGGAGAGTGTTAGTAAAGCATCTGGAATGTTGCACCCGAGTACCAGGGGACGAAAACTGAGACACATTTGAACACGTTTCCCGATCACACGGTGGATCATACTCTGGGTTCCACATGCACGTTTTAGCTGAAGGAAGAATCCCTTAAACCTGGAGAGTTGAGAACCATGGAATGGGTACCATGCAATATGAATTCAAAGGGTCTGCATATGCTCACCGAACCTCACCAATCCTATCACTGCTGCTTTTATGTCGCTGTACAAAGGCTGGATTCTCTTTTGGAGAGATATAATTCCATAGGTTTTAAGATTCTTACTAGTCAGGTATATTCTTAGGCGTTTAATATGGGGTGTTGAGTCCACTTCATTGAGCAAGCAGTAGCTCTTGTCTATTACATATTTGGCTTATGGAAAGGTATCTGTGCTAATTTCAATCTCTGGTTTTATGCAGCACCCCAACTCACCTTTCCCCTTAAGCAAGCATAAGTTGGTTTTCTACATTTGAGACCCTATTCTGTTTTGTAATTCAGTTCCTGTGTAGCCAAGTTTACATTCCGTGTATTAGTGATACCTTATGATGTTTCTTTTTCTGTGTGACTTATTTCACTTAGAATCATTGTACCTTAATCCACTCATTATGCTGCTACTGGCCTGATGACATAGATTTCATTGCTGAGGGATATTGCATTGTACGTAAGTACCACAACTTCTTTATCCATTTTTCGCATTCTGCAATTTTGAACTTGTACTGTAAACGAGGTTCTTGTAAACAGAGCCGTCCCAAACTTTGGGGTGGCTGTGTCTTTTTGATTTTAATTTCCCTAATCTATAGGACCATAAGTGGAAGTGCCCTAGGCTCTGTTGCTTTGGTTTTTTAGATGTTTCAGGAAACACCATACACTTCTCCAGAGTGGCTGTTGGCAATTTACATCCCGCCCATCAGCATAAGAAGGCTCCCAGTTCTCCATGGCCTGTCCTGCCTTTCTGGATTTTACACTTTTTTCAGATGGCCCTTTTGACCGGGGGGCAGTGAGACTTCATTGTAGTGCAGATTTTCTTTGCAAGCTTGCTTGGTTGGCCAAAAAGGGCGTATGCGTTTTTTCCTGAATATATTCAGGAAAAAACGCATACGCCCTTTTTGGCCAAGTGCATCATTGTGGACGTTCTGCCTCTTTTCCTATGCTTTACATGCAATTCCAGTCTACCTCCTGAAATCGGTTTCCTGCAATTCTGCCCCGCTTTCAAGTCCTCTTGGCAGCCTTACTTCAATATATTTTTGGACGATAGCTGTCATTTATAACTCTGCAGGTTTGTGAATTACAGGGCCCCTGAGCTCCTTTCTTCAACTCGCTTTCTTGTGAGCTGGCCGCAACACCGCAGGATTGCTTCAGGCCCTAGTGTGGTTCCGGCATGGCACGATGAGCCTTTGGTTAATTCGTCTTCCTGGTGGGAAATGAGAGTTAAATTTGCCCGTCCAGACACCTCCAGCTAGTCTCTCATTGGTTCTCCCAATTCCTGTTTATTTTCCACAGAAATTGCAAACTGGGCCAAACAGGAGGTTAAAGGCACTGACTCTCCAAGTGGGGAGAGTGTTAGTAAAGCATCTGGAATGTTGCACCCGAGTACCAGGGGACGAAAACTGAGACACATTTGAACACGTTTCCCGATCACACGGTGGATCATACTGTGGGTTCCACATGCATGTTTTAGCTGAAGGAAGAATCCCTTAAACCTGGAGAGTTGAGAACCATGGAATGGGTACCATGCAATATGACTTCAAAGGGTCTGCATTTGCTCACTGAACCTCACCAATCCGATCACTGCTGCGTTTATGCCGCTGTACACTCGCTTGATTCTCTTTCAGAGACATATAAATCCATAGGTTTTAAGATTCTTACTAGTCAGGTATATTCTTAGGCGTTTAATATGGGGTGTTGAGTCCACTTCATTGAGCAAGCAGTAGCTCTTGTCTATTACATATTTGGCTTATGGAAAGGTATCTGTGCTAATTTCAATCTCTGGTTTTATGCAGCACCCCAACTCACCTTTCCCCTTAAGCAAGCATAAGTTGGTTTTCTACATTTGAGACCCTATTCTGTTTTGTAATTCAGTTCCTGTGTAGCCAAGTTTACATTCCGTGTATTAGTGATACCTTATGATGTTTCTTTTTCTGTGTGACTTATTTCACTTAGAATCATCGTACCTGAATCCACGCATTATGCTGCTACTGGCCTGATGACATAGATTTCATTGCTGAGGGATATTGCATTGTACGTATGTAACACAACTTCTTTATCCATTTTTCGCTTTCTGCGATATTGAACTTGTACCGTAAACGGGGTTCTTGTAAACAGAGCCATTCCAACTTTGGGGTGGCTGTGTCTTTTTGATTTTAATTTCCCTAAGCTATAGGACCATAAGTGGAAGTGCCCTAGGCTCTGTTGCTTTGTTTTTTAGATGTTTCAGGAAACACCATACACTCCTCCAGAGTGGCTGTTGGCAATTTACATCCCGCCCATCAGCATAAGAAGGCTCCCAGTTCTACATGGCCTGTCCTGCTTTTCTGGATTTTACACTTTTTTCAGATGGCCCTTTTGACCGGTGGGCAGTGAGACTTCATTGTAGTGCAGATTTCCTTTGCAAGCTTGCTTGGTTGGCCAAAAAGGGCGTATGCGTTTTTTCCTGAATATATTCAGGAAAAAACGCATACGCCCTTTTTGGCCAAGTGCATCATTGTGGATGTTCTGCCTCTTTTCCTATGCTTTACATGCAATTCCAGTCTACCTCCTGAAATCGGTTTCCTGCAATTCTGCCCCGCTTTCAAGTCCTCTTGGCAGCCTTACTTCAATATATTTTTGGACGATAACTGTCATTTATAACTCTGCAGGTTTGTGAATTACAGGGCCCCTGAGCTCCTTTCTTCAACTCGCTTTCTTGTGAGCTGGCCGCAACACCGCAGGATTGCTTCAGGCCCTAGTGTGGTTCCGGCATGGCACGCTGAGCCTTTGGTTAATTCGTCTTCCTGGTGGGAAATGAGAGTTAAATTTGCACGTCCAGACACCTCCAGCTAGTCTCTCATTGGTTCTCCCAATTCCTGTTCATTTTCCGCAGAAATTGCAAACTGGGCCAAACAGGAGGTTAAAGGCACTGACTCTCCAAGTGGGGAGAGTGTTAGTAAAGCATCTGGAATGTTGCACCCGAGTACCAGGGGACGAAAACTGAGACACATTTGAACACGTTTCCCGATCACACGGTGGATCATACTCTGGGTTCCACATGCATGTTTTAGCTGAAGGAAGAATCCCTTAAACCTGGAGAGTTGAGAACCATGGAATGGGTACCATGCAATATGAATTCAAAGGGTCTGCATATGCTCACCGAACCTCACCAATCCTATCACTGCTGCTTTTATGTCGCTGTACAAAGGCTGGATTCTCTTTTGGAGAGATATAATTCCATAGGTTTTAAGATTCTTACTAGTCAGGTATATTCTTAGGCGTTTAATATGGGGTGTTGAGTCCACTTCATTGAGCAAGCAGTAGCTCTTGTCTATTACATATTTGGCTTATGGAAAGGTATCTGTGCTAATTTCAATCTCTGGTTTTATGCAGCACCCCAACTCACCTTTCCCCTTAAGCAAGCATAAGTTGGTTTTCTACATTTGAGACCCTATTCTGTTTTGTAATTCAGTTCCTGTGTAGCCAAGTTTACATTCCGTGTATTAGTGATACCTTATGATGTTTCTTTTTCTGTGTGACTTATTTCACTTAGAATCATTGTACCTTAATCCACTCATTATGCTGCTACTGGCCTGATGACATAGATTTCATTGCTGAGGGATATTGCATTGTACGTAAGTACCACAACTTCTTTATCCATTTTTCGCATTCTGCAATTTTGAACTTGTACTGTAAACGAGGTTCTTGTAAACAGAGCCGTCCCAAACTTTGGGGTGGCTGTGTCTTTTTGATTTTAATTTCCCTAATCTATAGGACCATAAGTGGAAGTGCCCTAGGCTCTGTTGCTTTGGTTTTTTAGATGTTTCAGGAAACACCATACACTTCTCCAGAGTGGCTGTTGGCAATTTACATCCCGCCCATCAGCATAAGAAGGCTCCCAGTTCTCCATGGCCTGTCCTGCCTTTCTGGATTTTACACTTTTTTCAGATGGCCCTTTTGACCGGGGGGCAGTGAGACTTCATTGTAGTGCAGATTTTCTTTGCAAGCTTGCTTGGTTGGCCAAAAAGGGCGTATGCGTTTTTTCCTGAATATATTCAGGAAAAAACGCATACGCCCTTTTTGGCCAAGTGCATCATTGTGGACGTTCTGCCTCTTTTCCTATGCTTTACATGCAATTCCAGTCTACCTCCTGAAATCGGTTTCCTGCAATTCTGCCCCGCTTTCAAGTCCTCTTGGCAGCCTTACTTCAATATATTTTTGGACGATAGCTGTCATTTATAACTCTGCAGGTTTGTGAATTACAGGGCCCCTGAGCTCCTTTCTTCAACTCGCTTTCTTGTGAGCTGGCCGCAACACCGCAGGATTGCTTCAGGCCCTAGTGTGGTTCCGGCATGGCACGATGAGCCTTTGGTTAATTCATCTTCCTGGTGGGAAATGAGAGTTAAATTTGCCCGTCCAGACACCTCCAGCTAGTCTCTCATTGGTTCTCCCAATTCCTGTTTATTTTCCGCAGAAATTGCAAACTGGGCCAAACAGGAGGTTAAAGGCACTGACTCTCCAAGTGGGGAGAGTGTTAGTAAAGCATCTGGAATGTTGCACCCGAGTACCAGGGGACGAAAACTGAGACACATTTGAACACGTTTCCCGATCACACGGTGGATCATACTGTGGGTTCCACATGCATGTTTTAGCTGAAGGAAGAATCCCTTAAACCTGGAGAGTTGAGAACCATGGAATGGGTACCATGCAATATGACTTCAAAGGGTCTGCATTTGCTCACTGAACCTCACCAATCCGATCACTGCTGCGTTTATGCCGCTGTACACTCGCTTGATTCTCTTTCAGAGACATATAAATCCATAGGTTTTAAGATTCTTACTAGTCAGGTATATTCTTAGGCGTTTAATATGGGGTGTTGAGTCCACTTCATTGAGCAAGCAGTAGCTCTTGTCTATTACATATTTGGCTTATGGAAAGGTATCTGTGCTAATTTCAATCTCTGGTTTTATGCAGCACCCCAACTCACCTTTCCCCTTAAGCAAGCATAAGTTGGTTTTCTACATTTGAGACCCTATTCTGTTTTGTAATTCAGTTCCTGTGTAGCCAAGTTTACATTCCGTGTATTAGTGATACCTTATGATGTTTCTTTTTCTGTGTGACTTATTTCACTTAGAATCATCGTACCTGAATCCACGCATTATGCTGCTACTGGCCTGATGACATAGATTTCATTGCTGAGGGATATTGCATTGTACGTATGTAACACAACTTCTTTATCCATTTTTCGCTTTCTGCGATATTGAACTTGTACCGTAAACGGGGTTCTTGTAAACAGAGCCGTTCCAACTTTGGGGTGGCTGTGTCTTTTTGATTTTAATTTCCCTAAGCTATAGGACCATAAGTGGAAGTGCCCTAGGCTCTGTTGCTTTGTTTTTTAGATGTTTCAGGAAACACCATACACTTCTCCAGAGTGGCTGTTGGCAATTTACATGCCGCCCATCAGCATAAGAAGGCTCCCAGTTCTCCATGGCCTGTCCTGCCTTTCTGGATTTTACACTTTTTTCAGATGGCCCTTTTGACCGGGGGGCAGTGAGACTTCATTGTAGTGCAGATTTCCTTTGCAAGCTTGCTTGGTTGGCCAAAAAGGGCGTATGCGTTTTTTCCTGAATATATTCAGGAAAAAACGCATACGCCCTTTTTGGCCAAGTGCATCATTGTGGACTTTCTGCCTCTTTTCCTATGCTTTACATGCAATTCCTGTCTACCTCCTGAAATCGGTTTCCTGCAATTCTGCCCCGCTTTCAAGTCCTCTTGGCAGCCTTAATTCAATATATTTTTGGATGATAGCTGTCATTTATAACTCTGCAGGTTTGTGAATTACAGGGCCCCTGAGCTCCTTTCTTCAACTCGCTTTCTTGTGAGCTGGCCGCAACACCGCAGGATTGCTTCAGGCCCTAGTGTGGTTCCGGCATGGCACGCTGAGCCTTTGGTTAATTCGTCTTCCTGGTGGGAAATGAGAGTTAAATTTGCACGTCCAGACACCTCCAGCTAGTCTCTCATTGGTTCTCCCAATTCCTGTTCATTTTCCGCAGAAATTGCAAACTGGGCCAAACAGGAGGTTAAAGGCACTGACTCTCCAAGTGGGGAGAGTGTTAGTAAAGCATCTGGAATGTTGCACCCGAGTACCAGGGGACGAAAACTGAGACACATTTGAACACGTTTCCCGATCACACCGTGGATCATACTCTGGGTTCCACATGCACGTTTTAGCTGAAGGAAGAATCCCTTAAACCTGGAGAGTTGAGAACCATGGAATGGGTACCATGCAATATGAATTCAAAGGGTCTGCATATGCTCACCGAACCTCACCAATCCTATCACTGCTGCTTTTATGTCGCTGTACAAAGGCTGGATTCTCTTTTGGAGAGATATAAATCCATAGGTTTTAAGATTCTTACTAGTCAGGTATATTCTTAGGCGTTTAATATGGGGTGTTGAGTCCACTTCGTTGAGCAAGGAGTAGCTCTTGTCTATTACATATTTGGCTTATGGAAAGGTATCTGTGTTAATTTCAATCTCTGGTTTTATGCAGCACCCCAACTCACCTTTCCCCTTAAGCAAGCATAAGTTGGTTTTCTACATTTGAGACCCTATTCTGTTTTCTAATTCAGTTCCTGTGTAGCCAAGTTTACATTCCGTGTATTAGTGAAACCTTATGATGTTTCTTTTTCTGTGTGACTTATTTCACGTAGAATCATCGTACCTGAATCCACGCATTATGCTGCTACTGGCCTGATGACATAGATTTCATTGCTGAGGGATATTGCATTGTACGTATGTAACACAACTTCTTTATCCATTTTTCGCTTTCTGCGATATTGAACTTGTACCGTACATGAGGTTTTTGTAAACAGAGCCGTCCCAAACTTTGGGGTGGCTGTGTCTTTTTGATTTTAATTTCCCTAAGCTATAGGACCATAAGTGGAAGTGCCCTAGGCTCTGTGGCTTTGTTTTTTAGATGTTTCAGGAAACACCATACACTTCTCCAGAGTAGCTGTTGGCAATTTACATGCCGCCCATCAGCATAAGAAGGCTCCCAGTTCTCCATGGCCTGTCCTGCCTTTCTGGATTTTACACTTTTTTCAGATGGCCCTTTTGACCGGGGGGCAGTGAGACTTCATTGTAGTGCAGATTTCCTTTGCAAGCTTGCTTGGTTGGCCAAAAAGGGCGTATGCGGTTTTTCCTGAATATATTCAGGAAAAAACGCATACGCCCTTTTTGGCCAAGTGCATCATTGTGGACGTTCTGCCTCTTTTCCTATGCTTTACATGCAATTCCAGTCTACCTCCGGAAATCGGTTTCCTGCAATTCTGCCCCGCTTTCAAGTCCTCTTGGCAGCCTTAATTCAATATATTTTTGGACGATAGCTGTCATTTATAACTCTGCAGGTTTGTGAATTACAGGGCCCCTGAGCTCCTTTCTTCAACTCGCTTTCTTGTGAGCTGGCCGCAACACCGCAGGATTGCTTCAGGCCCTAGTGTGGTTCCGGCATGGCACGCTGAGCCTTTGGTTAATTCGTCTTCCTGGTGGGAAATGAGAGTTAAATTTGCACGTCCAGACACCTCCAGCTAGTCTCTCATTGGTTCTCCCAATTCCTGTTCATTTTCCGCAGAAATTGCAAACTGGGCCAAACAGGAGGTTAAAGGCACTGACTCTCCAAGTGGGGAGAGTGTTAGTAAAGCATCTGGAATGTTGCACCCGAGTACCAGGGGACGAAAACTGAGACACATTTGAACACGTTTCCCGATCACACGGTGGATCATACTCTGGGTTCCACATGCACGTTTTAGCTGAAGGAAGAATCCCTTAAACCTGGAGAGTTGAGAACCATGGAATGGGTACCATGCAATATGAATTCAAAGGGTCTGCATATGCTCACCGAACCTCACCAATCCTATCACTGCTGCTTTTATGTCGCTGTACAAAGGCTGGATTCTCTTTTGGAGAGATATAAATCCATAGGTTTTAAGATTCTTACTAGTTAGGTATATTCTTAGGCGTTTAATATGGGGTGTTGAGTCCACTTCGTTGAGCAAGCAGTAGCTCTTGTCTATTACATATTTGGCTTATGAAAAGGTATCTGTGTTCATTTCAATCTTTGGTTTTATGCAGCACCCCAACTCACCTTTCCCCTTAAGCAAGCATAAGTTGGTTTTCTACATTTGAGACCCTATTCTGTTTTCTAATTCAGTTCCTGTGTAGCCAAGTTTACATTCCGTGTATTAGTGATACCTTATGATGTTTCTTTTTCTGTGTGACTTATTTCACGTAGAATCATCGTACCTGAATCCACGCATTATGCTGCTACTGGCCTGATGACATAGATTTCATTGCTGAGGGATATTGCATTGTACGTATGTAACACAACTTCTTTATCCATTTTTCGCTTTCTGCGATATTGAACTTGTACCGTAAACTAGGTTCTTGTAAACAGAGCCGTCCCAAACTTTGGGGTGGCTGTGTCTTTTTGATTTTAATTTCCCTAAGCTATAGGACCATAAGTGGAAGTGCCCTAGGCTCTGTGGCTTTGTTTTTTAGATGTTTCAGGAAACACCATACACTTCTCCAGAGTGGCTGTTGGCAATTTACATGCCGCCCATCAGCATAAGAAGGCTCCCAGTTCTCCATGGCCTGTCCTGCCTTTCTGGATTTTACACTTTTTTCAGATGGCCCTTTTGACCGGGGGGCAGTGAGACTTCATTGTAGTGCAGATTTCCTTTGCAAGCTTGCTTGGTTGGCCAAAAAGGGCGTCTGCGTTTTTTCCTGAATATATTCAGGAAAAAACGCAGACGCCATTTTTGGCCAAGTGCATCTTTGTGGACGTTCTGCCTCTTTTCGTATGCTTTACATGCAATTCCAGTCTACCTCCTGAAATCGGTTTCCTGCAATTCTGCCCCGCTTTCAAGTCCTCTTGGCAGCCTTATTTCAATATATTTTTGGACGATAGCTGTCATTTATAACTCTGCAGGTTTGTGAATTACAGGGCCCCTGAGCTCCTTTCTTCAACTCGCTTTCTTGTGAGCTGGCCGCAACACCGCAGGATTGCTTCAGGCCCTAGTGTGGTTCCGGCATGGCACGCTGAGCCTTTGGTTAATTCGTCTTCCTGGTGGGAAATGAGAGTTAAATTTGCCCGTCCAGACACCTCCAGCTAGTCTCTCATTGGTTCTCCCAATTCCTGTTCATTTTCCGCAGAAATTGCAAACTGGGCCAAACAGGAGGTTAAAGGCACTGACTCTCCAAGTGGGGAGAGTGTTAGTAAAGCATCTGGAATGTTGCACCCGAGTACCAGGGGACGAAAACTGAGACACATTTGAACACGTTTCCCGATCACACGGTGGATCATACTCTGGGTTCCACATGCACGTTTTAGCTAAAGGAAGAATCCCTTAAACCTGGAGAGTTGAGAACCATGGAATGGGTACCATGCAATATGAATTCAAAGGGTCTGCATATGCTCACCGAACCTCACCAATCCTATCACTGCTGCTTTTATGTCCTTGTACACAGGCTGGATTCTCTTTTGGAGAGATATAAATCCATAGGTTTTAAGATTCTTACTAGTCAGGTATATTCTTAGGCGTTTAATATGGGGTGTTGAGTCCACTTCGTTGAGCAAGCAGTAGCTCTTGTCTATTACATATTTGGCTTATGGAAAGGTATCTGTGCTAATTTCAATCTCTGGTTTTATGCAGCACCCCAACTCACCTTTCCCCTTAAGCAAGCATAAGTTGGTTTTCTACATTTGAGACCCTATTCTGTTTTGTAATTCAGTTCCTGTGTAGCCAAGTTTACATTCCGTGTATTAGTGATACCTTATGATGTTTCTTTTTCTGTGTGACTTATTTCACTTAGAATCATCGTACCTGAATCCACGCATTATGCTGCTACTGGCCTGATGACATAGATTTCATTGCTGAGGGATATTGCATTGTACGTATGTAACACAACTTCTTTATCCATTTTTCGCTTTCTGCGATATTGAACTTGTACCGTAAACGAGGTTCTTGTAAACAGAGCCGTTCCAATTTTGGGGTGGCTGTGTCTTTTTGATTTTAATTTCCCTAATCTATAGGACCATAAGTGGAAGTGCCCTAGGCTCTGTTGCTTTGTTTTTTAGATGTTTCAGGAAACACCATACACTTCTCCAGAGTGGCTGTTGGCAATTTACATCCCACCCATCAGCATAAGAAGGCTCCCAATTCTCCATGGCCTTTCCTGCCTTTCTGGATTTTACACTTTTTTCAGATGGCCCTTTTGACCGGGGGGCAGTGAGACTTCATTGTAGTGCAGATTTTCTTTGCAAGCTTGCTTGGTTGGCCAAAAAGGGCGTATGCGTTTTTTCCTGAATATATTCAGGAAAAAACGCATACGCCCTTTTTGGCCAAGTGCATCATTGTGGACGTTCTGCCTCTTTTCCTATGCTTTACATGCAATTCCAGTCTACCTCCTGAAATCAGTTTCCTGCAATTCTGCCCCGCTTTCAAGTCCTCTTGGCAGCCTTACTTCAATATATTTTTGGACGATAGCTGTCATTTATAACTCTGCAGGTTTGTGAATTACAGAGCCCCTGAGCTCCTTTCTTCAACTCGCTTTCTTGTGAGCTGGCCGCAACACCACAGGATTGCTTCAGGCCCTAGTGTGGTTCCGGCATGGCACGATGAGCCTTTGGTTAATTCGTCTTCCTGGTGGGAAATGAGAGTTAAATTTGCCCGTCCAGACACCTCCAGCTAGTCTCTCATTGGTTCTCCCTATTCCTGTTTCTTTTCCGCAGAAATTGCAAACTGGGCCAAACAGGAGGTTAAAGGCACTGACTCTCCAAGAGGGGAGAGTGTTAGTAAAGCGTCTGGAATGTTGCACCCGAGTACCAGGGGATGAAAACTGAGACACATTTGTACATGTTTCCTGATCACACGGTGGATCATACTATGGGTTCCACATGCATGTTTTAGCTGAAGGAAGAATCCCTTAAACCTGGAGAGTTGAGAACCATGGAAAGGGTACCATGCAATATGACTTCAAAGGGTCTGCATTTCCTCACCGAACCTCACCAATCCTATCACTGCTGCGTTTATGCCGCTGTACACATGCTTGATTCTCTTTTGGAGACATATAAATCCATAGGTTTTAAGATTCTTACTAGTCAGGTATATTCTTAGGCGTTTAATATGGGGTGTTGAGTCCACTTCGTTGAGCAAGCAGTAGCTCTTGTCTATTACATATTTGGCTTATGGAAAGGTATCTGTGCTAATTTCAATCTCTGGTTTTATGCAGCACCCCAACTCACCTTTCCTCTTAAGCAAGCATAAGTTGGTTTTCTACATTTGAGACCCTATTCTGTTTTGTAATTCAGTTCCTGTTTAGTCAAGTTTACATTCCGTGTATTAGTGATATCTTATGATGTTTCTTTTTCTGTGTGACTTATTTCACTTAGAATCATCGTACCTGAATCCACTCATTATGCTGCTACTGGCCTGATGACATAGATTTCATTGCTGAGTGATATTGCATTGTACGTAAGTACCACAACTTCTTTATCCATTTTTCGCTTTCTGCGATATTGAACTTGTACCATAAACGACGTTCTTATAAACAGAGCTGTCCCAAACTTTGGGGTGGCTGTGTCTTTTTGATTTTAATTTCCCTAATCTATAGGACCATAAGTGGAAGTGCCCTAGGCTCTGTTGCTTTGTTTTTTAGATGTTTCAGGAAACACCATACCCTTCTCCAGAGTGGCTGTTGGCAATTTACATCCCGCCCATCAGCATAAGAAGGCTCCCAGTTCTCCATGGCCTGTCCTGCCTTTCTGGATTTTACACTTTTTTCAGATGGCCCTTTTGCACGGGGGGCAGTGAGACCATTGTAGTGCAGATTTCCTTTGCAAGCTTGCTTGGTTGGCCATAAAGGGCGTATGCGTTTTTTCCTGAATATATTCAGGAAAAAACGCATACACCCTTTTTGGCCAAGTGCATCATTGTGGACGTTCTGCCTCTTTTCCTATGCTTTACATGCAATTCCAGTCTACCTCCTGAAATCGGTTTCCTGCAATTCTGCCCCGCTTTCAAGTCCTCTTGCCAGCCTTACTTCAATATATTTTTGGACGATAGCTGTCATTTATAACTCTGCAGGTTTGTGAATTACAGTGCCCCTGAGCTCCTTTCTTCAACTCGCTTTCTTGTGAGCTGGCCGCAACACTGCAGGATTGCTTCAGGCCCTAGTGTAGTTCCAGCATGGCACGCTGAGCCTTTGGTTAATTCGTCTTCCTGGTGGGAAATGAGAGTTAAATTTGCCCGTCCAGACACCTCCAGCTAGTCTCTCATTGGATCTCCCTATTCCTGTTCATTTTCCGCAGAAATTGCAAACTGGGCCAAACAGGAGGTTAAAGGCACTGACTCTCCAAGTGGGGAGAGTGTTAGTAAAGCTTCTGGAATTTTGCACCCGAGTACCAGGGGACGAAAACTGAGACACATTTGAACATGTTTCCCGATCAAACGGTGGATCATACTCTGGGTTCCACATGCATGTTTTAGCTGAAGGAAGAATCCCTTAAACCTGGAGAGTTGAGAACCATGGAATGAGTACCATGAAATATGACGTCAAAGGGTCTGCATTTGCTCACCGAACCTCACCAATCCTATCACTGCTGCATTTATGCCGTTGTACACACGCTTAATTCTCTTTCGGAGACATATAAATCCATAGGTTTTAAGATTCTTACTAGTCAGGTATATTCTTCGGCCTTTAATATGGGGTGTTGAGTCCACTTCGTTGAGCAAGCAGTAGCTCTTGTCTATTACATATTTGGCTTATGGAAAGGTATCTGTGCTAATTTCAATCTCTGGTTTTATGCAGCACCCCAACTCTCCTTTCCTCTTAAGCAAGCATAAGTTGGTTTTCTACATTTGAGACCCTATTCTGTTTTGTAATTCAGTTCCTGTGTAGCCAAGTTTACATTCCGTGTATTAGTGATATCTTATGATGTTTCTTTTTCTGTGTGACTTATTTCACTTAGAATCATCGTACCTGAATCCACTCATTATGCTGCTACTGGCCTGATGACATAGATTTCATTGCTGAGTGATATTGCATTGTACGTAAGTACCACAACTTCTTTATCCATTTTTCGCTTTCTGCGATATTGAACTTGTACCGTAAACGAGGTTCTTGTAAACAGAGCCGTCCCAAACTTTGGGGTGGCTGTGTCTTTTTGATTTTAATTTCCCTAATCTATAGCACCATAAGTGGAAGTGCCCTAGGCTCTGTTGCTTTGTTTTTTAGATGTTTCAGGAAACACCATACCCTTCTCCAGAGTGGCAGTTGGCAATTTACATCCCGCCCATCAGCATAAGAAGGCTCCCAGTTCTCCATGGCCTGTCCTGCCTTTCTGGATTTTACACATTTTTCAGATGGCCCTTTTGAACGGGGGGCAGTGAGACCATTGTAGTGCAGATTTCCTTTGCAAGCTTGCTTGGTTGGCCATAAAGGGCGTATGCGTTTTTTCCTGAATATATTCAGGAAAAAACGCATACGCCCTTTTTGGCCAAGTGCATCATTGTGGACGTTCTGCCTCTTTTCCTATGCTTTACATGCAATTCCAGTCTACCTCCTGAAATCGCTTTCCTGCAATTCTGCCCCACTTTCAAGTCCTCTTTGCAGCCTTACTTCAATATATTTTTGGACGATAGCTGTCATTTATAACTCTGCAGGTTTGTGAATTACAGTGCCCCTGAGCTCCTTTCTTCAACTCGCTTTCTTGTGAGCTGGCCGCAACACTGCAGGATTGCTTCAGGCCCTAGTGTAGTTCCAGCATGGCACGCTGAGCCTTTGGTTAATTCGTCTTCCTGGTGGGAAATGAGAGTTAAATTTGCCCGTCCAGACACCTCCAGCTAGTCTCTCATTGGTTCTCCCTATTCCTGTTCATTTTCCGCAGAAATTGCAAACTGGGCCAAACAGGAGGTTAAAGGCCCTGACTCTCCAAGTGGGGAGAGTGTTAGTAAAGCGTCTGGAATGTTGCACCTGAGTACCAGGGGACGAAAACTGAGACACATTTGTACATGTTTCCTGATCACACAGTGGATCATACTATGGGTTCCACATGCATGTTTTAGCTGAAGGAAGAATCCCTTAAACCTGGAGAGTTGAGAACCATGGAATGGGTACCATGCAGTATGACTTCAAAGGGTCTGCATTTGCTCCCAAAACCTCACCAATCCTATCACTGCTGTATTTATGCCGCTGTACACACGCTTGATTCTCTTACGGAGACATATAAATCCATAGGTTTTAAGATTCTTACTAGTCAGGTATATTCTTAGGCGTTTAATATGGGGTGTTGAGTCCACTTCGTTGAGGAAGCAGTAGCTCTTGTCTATTACATATTTGGCTTATGGAAAGGTATCTGTGCTAATTTCAATCTCTGGTTTTATGCAGCACCCCAACTCACCTTTCCCCTTAAGCAAGCATAAGTTGTTTTTCTACATTTGAGACCCTATTCTGTTTTGTAATTCAGTTCCTGTGTAGCCAAGTTTACATTCCGTGTATTAGTGATATCTTATGATGTTTCTTTTTCTGTGTGACTTATTTCACTTAGAATCATCGTACCTGAATCCACTCATTATGCTGCTACTGGCCTGATGACATAGATTTAATTGCTGAGTGATATTGCATTGTACGTAAGTACCACAACTTCTTTATCCATTTTTCGCTTTCTGCGATATTGAACTTGTACCGTAAACGAGGTTCTTGTAAACAGAGCCATCTCAAACTTTGGGGTGGCTGTGTCTTTTTGATTTTAATTTCCCTAAGCTATAGGACCATAAGTGGAAGTGCCCTAGGCTCTGTTGCTTTGTTTTTTAGATGTTTCAGGAAACACCATACACTTCTCCAGAGTGGCTGTTGGCAATTTACATCGCGCCCATCAGCATAAAAAGTCTCCCAGTTCTCCATGGCCTGTCCTGCCTTTCTGGATTTTACACGTTTTTCAGATGGCCCTTTTGACCGGGGGGCAGTGAGACTTCATTGTAGTGCAGATTTCCTTTGCAAGCTTGCTTGGTTGGCCAAAAAGGGTCTATGCATTTTTTCCTGAATGGAAAAAACGCATACGCCCTTTTTGGCCAAGTGCATCATTGTGGACGTTCTGCCCCTTTTCCTATGCTTTACATGCAATTCCACTCTAACTTCTGAAATCGGTTTCCTGCAATTCTGCCCCGCTTTCAAATCCTCTTGGCAGCCTTACTTCAATACATTTTTGGACGATAGCTGTCATTTATAACTCTGCAGGTTTGTGAATGACAGTGCCCCTGAGCTCCTTTCTTCAACTCGCTTTCTTGTGAGCTGGCTGCAACACCGCAGGATTGCTTCAGGCCCTATTGTGGTTCTGGCATGGCTCACTGAACCTTTGGTTAATTCCTCTTCTTGGTGGGAAATGAGAGTTAAATTTGCCCGTCCAGACACCTCCAGCTAGTCTCTCATAGGTTCTCCCTATTCCTGTTCATTTTCCACAGAATTTGCAAATTGGGCTAAACAGGAGGATAAAGGCACTGACTCTCCAAGTGGGGAGAGCGTTAGTAGTGCGTCTGGAACGTTTCACCCGAGTCCCAGGGGACAGAAACTGAGATACATTTGAACACGTTTCCCGATCACACGGTGGATCATACTCTGGGTTCCACATGCATGTTTTAGCTGAAGGAAGAATCCCTTAAAACTGGAGAGTTGAGACCCATGGAATGGGTACCATGCAATATGACTTCAAAGGGTCTGCGTTTGCTCACCGAACCTCACCAATCCTATCACTGCTGCGTTTATGCCGCTGTACACACGCTGGTTTCTTTTTCGGAGACATATAAATCCATAGGTTTTAAGATTCTTACTAGTCAGGTATATTCTTAGGCGTTTAATATGGGGTGTTGAGTCCACTTCGTTGAGCAAGGAGTAGCTCTTGTCTATTACATATTTGGCTTAGGGAACGCTTTCTGTGCTAATTTCAATCTCTGGTTTTATGCAGCACCCCAACTCACCTTTCCCCTTAAGCAAGCATAAGATGGTTTTCTACATTTGAGACCCTATTCTGTTTTGTAATTCAGTTACTGTGTAGCCAAGTTTACATTCCGTGTAGTAGTGATATCTTATGATGTTTCTTTTTCTGTGTGACTTATTTCACTTAGAATCATCGTACCTGAATCCACTCATTATGCTGCTACTGGCCTGATGACATAGATTTCATTGCTGAGTGCTATTGCATTGTACGTAAGTACCACAACTTCTTTATCCATTTTTCGCTTTCTGCAATATTGAACTTGTACCGAAAACGAGGTTCTTGTAAACAGAGCCGTCCCAAACTTTGGGGTGGCTGTGTCTTTTTGATTTTAATTTCCCTAATCTATAGCACCATAAGTGGAAGTGCCCTAGGCTCTGTTGCTTTGTTTTTTAGATGTTTCAGGAAACACCATACCCTTCTCCAGAGTGGCAGTTGGCAATTTACATCCCGCCCATCACCATAAGAAGGCTCCCAGTTCTCCATGGCCTGTCCTGCCTTTCTGGATTTTACACTTTTTTCAGATGACCCTTTTGAACGGGGGGCAGTGAGACCATTGTAGTGCAGATTTCCTTTGCAAGCTTGCTTGGTTGGCCATAAAGGGCGTATGCGTTTTTTCCTGAATATATTCAGGAAAAAACGCATACGCCCTTTTTGGCCAAGTGCATCATTGTGGACGTTCTGCCTCTTTTCCTATGCTTTACATGCAATTCCAGTCTACCTCCTGAAATCGCTTTCCTGCAATTCTGCCCCACTTTCAAGTCCTCTTTGCAGCCTTACTTCAATATATTTTTGGACGATAGCTGTCATTTATAACTCTGCAGGTTTGTGAATTACAGTGCCCCTGAGCTCCTTTCTTCAACTCGCTTTCTTGTGAGCTGGCCGCAACACTGCAGGATTGCTTCAGGCCCTAGTGTAGTTCCAGCATGGCACGCTGAGCCTTTGGTTAATTCCTCTTCCTGGTGGGAAATGAGAGTTAAATTTGCCCGTCCAGACACCTCCAGCTAGTCTCTCATTGGTTCTCCCTATTCCTGTTCATTTTCCGCAGAAATTGCAAACTGGGCCAAACAGGAGGTTAAAGGCACTGACTCTCCAAGTGGGGAGAGTGTTAGTAAAGTGTCTGGAATGTTGCACCCGAGTACCAGGGGACGAAAACTGAGACACATTTGAACACGTTTCCCGATCACACGGTGGATCGTACTCTGGGTTCCACATGCATGTTTTAGCTGAAGGAAGAATCCGTTAAACCTGGAGAGTTGAGACCCATGGAATGGGTACCATGCAATATGACATCAAAGGGTCTACTTTTGGTCACCAATCCTCACCAATCCTATCACTGTTGCGTTTATGCCGCTGTACACACGCTTGATTCTCTTTCGGAGACATATAAATCCATAGGTTTTAAGATTCTTACTAGTCAGGTATATTCTTAGGCGTTTAATATGGGGTGTTGAGTCGACTTTGTTGAGCAAGCAGTAGCACTTGTCTATTACATATTTGGCTTATGGAAAGGTATCTGTGCTAATTTCAATCTCTGGTTTTATGCAGCACCCCAACTCACCTTTCCCCTTAAGCAAGCATAAGTTGATTTTCTACATTTGAGACCCTGTTCTGTTTTGTAATTCACTTCCTGTGTAGCCAAGTTTACATTCCGTGTATTAGTGATATCTTATGATGTTTCTTTTTCTGTGTGACTTATTTCACTTAGAATCATCGTACCTGAATCCACTCATTATGCTGCTACTGGCCTGATGACATAGATTTCATTGCTGAGTGACATTGCATTGTACGTAAGTACCACAACTTCTTTATCCATTTTTCGCTTTCTGCGATATTGAACTTGTACCGTAAACGAGGTTCTTGTAAACAAAGCCGTCCCAAACTTTGGGGTGGCTGTGTCTTTTTGATTTTAATTTCCCTAATCTATAGCACCATAAGTGGAAGTGCCCTAGACTCTGTTGCTTTGTTTTTTAGATGTTTCAGGAAACACCATACATTTCTCCAGAGTGGCTGTTGGCAATTTACATCCCGCCCATCAGCATAAGAAGGCTCCCAGTTCTCCATGGCCTGTCCTGCCTTTCTGGATTTTACACTATTTTCAGATGGCCCTTTTGACCGGGGGGCAGTGAGACTTCATTGTAGTGCAGATTTCCATTGCAAGCTTGCTTGGTTGGCCAAAAAGGGCGTCTGCGTTTTTTCCTGAGTATATTCAGGAAAAAACGCATACGCCCTTTTTGGCCAAGTGCATCATTGTGGACGTTCTGCCTCTTTTCCTATGCTTTACATGCAATTCCTGTCTACCTCCTGAAATCGGTTTCCTGCAATTCTGCCCTGCTTTCAAGTCCTCTTGGCAGCCTTACTTCAATACATTTTTGGACGATAGCTGTCATTTATAACTCTGCAGGTTTGTGAATTACAGGGCCCCTGAGCTCCTTTCTTCAACTCGCTTTCTTGTGAGCTGGCCACAACACTGCAGGATTGCTTCAGGCCCTACTGTGGTTCCGGCATGGCATGCTGAGCCTTTGGTTAATTCCTCTTCCTGGTGGGAAATGAGAGTTAAATTTGCCCGTCCAGACAACTCCAGCTAGTCTCTCATTGGTTCTCCCTATTCCTGTTCATTTTCCGCAGAAATTGCAAACTGGGCCAAACAGGAGTTTAAAGGCACTGACTCTCCAAGTGGGGAGAGTGTTAGTAAAGCGTCTGGAATGTTGCACCCGAGTACCAGGGGACGAAAACTGAGACACATTTGAACACGTTTCCCGATCACACGGTGGATCATACTCTGGGATCCACATGCATGTTTTAGCTGAAGGAAGAATCCCTTAAACCTGGAGAGTTGAGACCCATGGAATGGGTACCATGCAATATGACTTCAAAGGGTCTGCATTTGCTCACCGAACCTCACCAATCCTATCACTGCTGCATTTATGCCGCTGTACACATGCTTGATTCTCTTTTGGAGACATATAAATCCATAGGTTTTAAGATTCTTACTAGTCAGGTATATTCTTAGGCGTTTAATATGGGGTGTTGAGTCCACTTCGTTGAGCAAGCAGTAGCTCTTGTCTATTACATATTTGGCTTACGGAAATGTATCTGTGCTAATTTCAATCTCTGGTTTTATGCAGCACCCCAACTCACCTTTCCCCTTAAGCAAGCATAAGTTGGTTTTCTACATTTGAGACCCTGTTCTGTTTTGTACTTCAGTTCCTGTGTAGCCAAGTTTACATTCCGTGTATTAGTGATACCTTATGATGTTTCTTTTTCTGTGTGACTTATTTCACTTAGAATCATCGTACTTGAATCCAATCATTATGCTGCTACTGGCCTGATGACATAGATTTCATTGCTGAGTGATATTGCATTGTACGTAAGTACCACAACTTCTTTATCCATTTTTCGTTTTCTGCGATATTGAACTTGTACCGTAAACGAGGATCATGTAAACAGAGCCGTCCCAAACTTTGGGGTGGCTGTGTCTTTTTGATTTTAGTTTCCCTAAGGTATAGGACCATAAGTGGAAGTGACCTAGGCTCTGTTGCTCAGTTTTTTAGATGTTTCAGGAAACACCATACACTTCTCCAGAGTGGCTGTTGGCAATTTACATCCCGCCCAGCAGCATAACAAGGCTCCCAGTTCTCCATGGCCTGTCCTGTCTCTCTGGATTTTACACTTTTTTCAGATGGCCCTTTTGACCGGGGGGGCAGTGAGACTTCATTGTAGTGCAGATTTCCTTTGCAAGCTTGCTTCGTTGGCCAAAAAGGGCGTATGCGTTTTTTCCTGAATATATTCAGGAAAAAACGCATACGCCCTCTTTGGCCAAGTGCATCATTGTGGACGTTCTGCCTCTTTTCCTATGCTTTACATGCAATTCCAGTCTACCTCCTGAAATCGGTTTCCTGCAATTCTGCCCCGCATTCAAGTCCTCTTGGCAGCCTTACTTCAATATATTTTTGGACTATAGCTGTCATTTATAACTCTGCAGGTTTGTGAATTACAGGGCCCCTGAGCTCTTTTCTTCAACTCGCTTTCTTGTGAGCTGGGGGCAACACCGCAGGATTGCTTCAGGCCCTAGTGTGGTTCTGGCATGGCACGCTGAGCCTTTGGTTAATTACTCTTCCTGGTGGGAAATGAGAGTTAAATTTGCCCGTCCAGACACCTCCAGCTAGTCTCTCATTGGTTCTCCCTATTCCTGTTCCTTTTCCGCAGAAATTGCAAACTGGGCCAAACAGGAGGTTAAAGGCACTGACTCTCCAAGTGGAGAGAATGTTAGTGAAGCGTCTGGAATGTGGCACCCGAGTACCAGGGGACGAAAACTGAGACACATTTGAACATGTTTCCCGATCACACGGTGGATCGTACTCTGGCTTCCACATGCATGTTTTAGCTGAAGGAAGAATCCCTGAAACCTGGACAGTTGAGACCCATGGAATGGGTACCATGCAATATGACTTCAAAGGGTCTGCATTTGCTCACCGAACCTCACCTATCCTATCACTGCTGCGTTTATGCCGCTGTACACACGCTGGATTCTCTTTCAGAGACATATAAATCCATAGGTTTTAAGATTCTTACTAGTCAGGTATATTCTTAGGCGTTTAATATGGGGTGTTGAGTCCACTTCGTTGAGCAAGCAGTAGCTCTTGTCTATTACATATTTGGCTTATGGAAAGGTATCTGTGCTAATTTCAATCTCTGGTTTTATGCAGCACCCCAACTCACCTTTCCCCTTAAGCAAGCATAAGTTGGTGTTCTACATTTGAGACCCTATTCTGTTTTGTAATTCAGTTCCTGTGTAGCCAAGTTTACATTCCGTGTATTAGTGATACCTTATGATGTTTCTTTTTCTGTGTGACTTATTTCACTTAGAATCATCGTACCTGAATCCACTCATTATGCTGCTACTGGCCTGATGACATAGATTTCATTGCTGAGTGATATTGCATTGTACGTAAGTACAACAACTTCTTTATCCATTTTTCGCTTTCTGTGAAATTGAACTTGTACCGTAAACGAGGTTCTTGTAAACAGAGCCGTCCCAAACTTTGGGGTGACTGTGTCTTTTTGATTTTAATTTCCCTAATCTATAGCACCATAAGTGGAAGTGCCCTAGGCTCTGTTGCTTTGTTTTTTAGATGTTTCAGGAAACACCATACACTTCTCCAGAGTGGCTGTTGGCCATTTACATCCCGCCCATCAGCATAAGAAGGCTCCCAGTTCTCCATGGCCTGTCCTGCCTTTCTGGATTTTACACTTTTTTCAGATGGCCCTTTTGACCGGTGGGCAGTGAGAGTTCATTTTAGTGCAGATTTCTTTTGCAAGCTTGCTTGGTTGGCCAAAAAGGGCGTATGCGTTTTTTCCTGAATATATTCAGGAAAAAACGCATACGCCCTTTTTGGCCAAGTGCATCATTGTGGACGTTCTGCCTCTTTTCCTATGCTTTATATGCAATTCCAGTCTACCTCCGGAAATCGGTTTCCTGCAATTCTGCCCCGCTTTCAAGTCCTCTTGGCAGCCTTACTTCAATATATTTTTGGACGATAGCTGTCATTTATAACTCTGCAGGTTTGTGAATTACAGTGCCCCTGAGCTCCTTTCTTCAACTCGCTTTCTTGTGAGCTGGCCGCAACACCGCAGGATTGCTTCAGGCCCTAGTGTGGTTCCGGCATGGCTCGCTGAGCCTTTGGTTAATTTCTCTTCCTGGTGGGAAATGAGAGTTAAATTTGCCCGTCCAGACAGCTCCCACTACTCTCTCATTGGTTCTCCCTATTCCTGTTCATTTTCTGCAGAAATTGCAAACTGGGCCAAACAAGAGTTTAAAGGCACTGACTCTCCAAGTGGGGAGAGTGTTAGTAAAGTGTCTGGAATGTTGCACCCGAGTACCAGGGGACGAAAACTGAGACACATTTGAACACTTTTCCCGATCACATGGTGGATCATACTCTGGGTTCCACATGCATGTTTTAGCTGAAGGAAGAATCCCTTAAACCTGGAGAGTTGAGACCCATGGAATGGGTACCATGCAATATGACTTCAAAGGGTCTGCATTTGCTCACCGAACCTCACCAATCCTATCACTGCTGCGTTTATGCCGCTGTACACATGCTGGATTCTCTTTCGGAGACATATAAATCCATAGGTTTTAAGATTCTTACTAGTCAGGTATATTCTTAGGCGTTTAATATGGGGTGTTGAGTCCACTTCGTTGAGCAAGCAGTAGCTCTTGTCTATTACATATTTGGCTTATGGAAAGGTATCTGTGCTAATTTCAATCTCTGGTTTTATGCAGCACCCCAACTCACCTTTCCCCTTAAGCAAGCATAAGTTGGTGTTCTACATTTGAGACCCTATTCTGTTTTGTAATTCAGTTCCTGTGTAGCCAAGTTTACATTCCGTGTATTAGTGATACCTTATGATGTTTCTTTTTCTGTGTGACTTATTTCACTTAGAATCATCGTACCTGAATCCACTCATTATGCTGCTACTGGCCTGATGACATAGATTTCATTGCTGAGTGATATTGCATTGTACGTAAGTACAACAACTTCTTTATCCATTTTTCGCTTTCTGTGATATTGAACTTGTACCGTAAACGAGGTTCTTGTAAACAGAGCCATCCCAAACTTTGGGGTGACTGTGTCTTTTTGATTTTAATTTCCCTAATCTATAGGACCATAAGTGGAAGTGCCCTAGGCTCTGTTGCTTTGTTTTTTAGATGTTTCAGGAAACACCATACACTTCTCCAGAGTGGCTGTTGGCAATTTACATCCCGCCCATCAGCATAAGAAGGCTCCCAGTTCTCCATGGCCTGTCCTGCCTTTCTGGATTTTACACTTTTTTCAGATGGCCCTTTTGACCGGTGGGCAGTGAGAGTTCATTGTAGTGCAGATTTCTTTTGCAAGCTTGCTTGGTTGGCCAAAAAGGGCGTATGCGTTTTTTCCTGAATATATTCAGGAAAAAACGCATACGCCCTTTTTGGCCAAGTGCATCATTGTGGACGTTCTGCCTCTTTTCCTATGCTTTACATGCAATTCCAGTCTACCTCCTGAAATCGGTTTCCTGCAATTCTGCCCCGCTTTCAAGTCCTCTTGGCAGCCTTACTTCAATATATTTTTGGACGATAGCTGTCATTTATAACTCTGCAGGTTTGTGAATAACAGTGCCCCTGAGCTCCTTTCTTCAACTCGCTTTCTTGTGAGCTGGCCGCAACACTGCATGATTGCTTCAGGCCCTAGTGTGGTTCCGGCATATCTCACTGAGCCTTTGGTTAATTCTTCTTCCTGGTGGGAAATGAGAGTTAAATTTGCCCGTCCAGACACCTCCAGCTAGTCTCTCATTGATTCTCCCTATTCCTGTTCATTTTCCGCAGAAATTGCAAACTGGGCCAAACAGGAGGTTAAAGGCACTGACTCTCCAAGTGGGGAGAGTGTTAGTAAAGCGTCTGGAATGTTGCACCCGAGTACCAGGGGACGAAAACTGAGACACATTTGAACACTTTCCCGATCACATGGTGGATCATACTCTGGGTTCCACATGCATGTTTTAGCTGAAGGAAGAATCCCTTAAACCTGGAGAGTTGAGACCCATGGAATGGGTACCATGCAATATGACTTCAAAGGGTCTGCATTTGCTCACCGAACCTCACCAATCCTTTCACTGCTGCGTTTATGCCACTGTACACACGCTTGAATCTCTTTCGGAGACATATAAATCCATAGGTTTTAAGATTCTTACTAGTCAGGTATATTCTTAGGCGTTTAATATGGGGTGTTGAGTCCACTTCGTTGAGCAAGCAGTAGTTCTTGTCTATTACATATTTGGCTTATGGAAAGGTATCTGTGCTAATTTCAATCTCTGGTTTTATGCAGCACCCAAACTCACCTTTCCCCTTAAGCAAGCATAAGTTGGTTTTCTACATTTGAGACCCTATTCTGTTTTGTAATTCAGTTCCTGTGTAGCCAAGTTTACATTCCGTGTATTAGTGATATCTTATGATGTTTCTTTTTCTGTGTGACTTATTTCACTTAGAATCATCGTACCTGAATCCACTCATTATGCTGCTACTGGCCTGATGACATAGATTTCATTGCTGAGTGATATTGCATTGTACATAAGTACCACAACTTCTTTATCCATTTTTCGCTTTCTGTGATATTGAACTTGTACCGTAAACGAGGTTCTTGTAAACAGAGCCGTCCCAAACTTTGGGGTGGCTGTGTCTTTTTGATTTTAATTTCCCTAATCTATAGGACCATAAGTGGAAGTGCCCTAGGCTCTCTTGCTTTGTTTTTTAGATGTTTCAGGAAACACCATACACTTCTCCAGTGTGGCTGTTGGTAATTTACATCCCGCCCATCAGCATAAGAAGGCTCCCAGTTCTCCATGGCCTGTCCTGCCTTTGTGGATTTTACACTTTTTTCAGATGGCCCTTTTGACCGGGGGGCAGTGAGACTTCATTGTAGTGCAGATTTCCTTTGCAAGCTTGCTTGGTTGGCCAAAAAGGGCGTATGCGTTTTTTTCCTGAATATATTCAGGAAAAAACGCATACGCCCTCTTTGGCCAAGTGCATCATTGTGGACGTTCTGCCTCTTTTCCTATGCTTTACATGCAATTCCAGTCTACCTCCTGAAATCGGTTTCCTGAAATTCTGCCCCGCTTTCAAGTCCTCTTGGCAGCCTTACTTCAATATATTTTTGGACGATAGCTGTCATTTATAACTCTGCACGTTTGTGAATAACAGTGCCCCTGAGCTCCTTTCTTCAACTCGGTTTCTTGTGAGCTGGCCGCAACACCGCAGGATTGCTTCAGGCCCTAGTGTGGTTCCGGCATGGCTCGCTGAGCCTTTGGTTAATTCCTCTTCCTGGTGGGAAATGAGAGTTAAATTTGCCCGTCCAGACAGCTCCAGCTACTCTCTCATTGGTTCTCCCTATTCCTGTTCATTTTCCGCAGAAATTGAAAACTGGGCCAAACAGGAGGTTAAAGGCACTGACTCTCCAAGTGGGGAGAGTGTTAGTTAAGGGTCTGGAATGTTGCACCCGAGTACCAGGGGACGAAAACTGAGACACATTTGAACACGTTTCCCGATCACACGGTGGATCATACTCTGGGTTCCACATGCATGTTTTAGCTGAAGGAAGAATCCCTTAAACCTGGAGAGTTGAGAACCATGGAAAGGGTACCATGCAATATGACTTCAAAGGGTCTGCATTTCCTCACCGAACCTCACCAATCCTATCACTGCTGCGTTTATGCCGCTGTACACACGCTTGATTCTCTTTCGGAGACATATAAATCCATAGGTTTTAAGATTCTTACTAGTCAGGTATATTCTTAGGCGTTTAATATGGGGTGTTGAGTCCACTTCGTTGAGCAAGCAGTAGCTCTTGTCTATTACATATTTGGCTTATGGAAAGGTATCTGTGCTAATTTCAATCTCTGGTTTTATGCAGCACCCCAACTCACCTTTCCCCTTAAGCAGGCATAAGTTGGTTTTCTACATTTGAGACCCTGTTCTGTTTTGTAATTCACTTCCTGTGTAGCCAAGTTTACATTCCGTGTATTAGTGATATCTTATGATGTTTCTTTTTCTGTGTGACTTATTTCACTTAGAATCATCGTACCTGAATCCACTCATTATGCTGCTACTGGCCTGATGACATAGATTTCATTGCTGAGTGATATTGCATTCTACGTAAGTACCACAACTTCTTTATCCATTTTTCGCATTCTTCGATATTGAACTTGTACCGTAAACGAGGTTCTTGTAAACAGAGCCGTCCCAAACTTTGGGGTGGCTGTGTCTTTTTGCTTTTAATTTCCCTAATCTATAGGACCATAAGTGGAATTGCCCTAGGCTCTGTTGCTTTGTTTTTTAGATGTTTCAGGAAACACCATACATTTCTCCAGAGTGGCTGTTGGCAATTTACATCCCGCCCATCAGCATAAGAAGGCTCCCAGTTCTCCATGTCCTGTCCTGCCTTTCTGGATTTTACACTATTTTCAGATGGCCCTTTTGACCGGGGGGCAGTGAGACTTCATTGTAGTGCAGATTTCCTTTGCAAGCTTGCTTGGTTGGCCAAAAAGGGCGTATGCGTTTTTTCCTGAATATATTCAGGAAAAAACGCAGACGCCCTTTTTGGCCAAGTGCATCATTGTGGACGTTCTGCCTCTTTTCCTATGCTTTACATGCAATTCCAGTCTACCTCCTGAAATCGGTTTCCTGCAATTCTGCCCCGCTTTCAAGTCCTCTTGGCAGCCTTACTTCAATATATTTTTGGACGATAGCTGTCATTTATAACTCTGCAGTTTTGTGAATTAAAGGGCCCCTGAGCTCCTTTCTTCAACTCGCTTTCTTGTGAGCTGGCCGCAACCCCGCAGGATTGCTTCAGGCCCTAGTGTGGTTCCGGCATGGCTCGCTGAGCCTTTGGTTAATTCCTCTTCCTGGTGGGAAATGAGAATTAAATTTGCCCGTAAAGACACCTCAAGCTAGTCTCTCACTGGTTCTCCGTATTCCTGTTCATTTTCCGCAGAAATTGCAAACTGGTCCAAACAGGAGTTTAAAGGCACTGACTCTCCAAGTGGGGAGAGTGTTAGTAAAGCGTCTGGAATGTTGCACCCGAGTACCAGGGGACGAAAACTGAGACACATTTGAACACGTTTCCCGATCACACGGTGGATCATACTCTGGGTTCCACATGCATGTTTTAGCTGAAGGAAGAATCCCTTAAACCTGGAGAGTTGAGACCCATGGAATGGGTACCATGCAATATGACTTCAAAGGGTCTGCATGTGGTCATCAATCCTCACCAATCCTATCACTGTTGCGTTTATGCCGCTGTACACACGCTTGATTGTCTTTCGGAGACATATACATCCACAGGTTTTAAGATTCTTACTAGTCAGGTATATTCTTAGGCGTTTAATATGGGGTGTTGAGTCGACTTCGTTGAGCAAGCAGTAGCTCTTGCCTATTACATATTTGGCTTATGGAAAGGTATCTGTGCTAATTTCAATCTCTGGTTTTATGCAGCACCCCAACTCACCTTTCCGCTTAAGCAAGCATAAGTTGGTTTTCTACATTTGAGACCATATTCTGTTTTGTAATTCAGTTCCTGTGTAGCCAAGTTTACATTCCGTGTATTAGTGATATCTTATGATGTTTCTTTTTCTGTGTGACTTATTTCACTTACAATCATCGTACCTGAATCCACTCATTATGGTGCTACGGGCCTGATGACATAGATATCATTGCTGAGTGATATTGCATTGTACGTAAGTACCACAACTTCTTTATCCATTTTTCGCTTTCTGCGATATTGAACATGTACCGTAAACGAGGTTCTTGTAAACAGAGCCGTCCCAAGCTTTGGGGTGGCTGTGTCTTTTTGATTTTAATTTCCCTAATCTATAGGACCATAAGTGGAAGTGCCCTAGGCTCTGTTGTTTTGTTTTTTAGATGTTTCAGGAAACACCATACATTTCTCCAGAGTGGCTGTTGGCAATTTACATCCCGCCCATCAGCATAAGAAGGCTCCCAGTTCTCCATGTCCTGTCCTGCCTTTCTGGATTTTACACTATTTTCAGATGGCCCTTTTGACCGGGGGGCAGTGAGACTTCATTGTAGTGCAGATTTCCTTTGCAAGCTTGCTTGGTTGGCCAAAAAGGGCGTCTGCGTTTTTTCCTGAGTATATTCAGGAAAAAACGCATACGCCCTTTTTGGCCAAGTGCATCATTGTGGACGTTCTGCCTCTTTTCCTATGCTTTACATGCAATTCCTGTCTACCTCCTGAAATCGGTTTCCTGCAATTCTGCCCCGCTTTCAAGTCCTCTTGGCAGCCTTACTTCAATATATTTTTGGACAATAGCTGTCATTTATAACTCTGCAGGTTTGTGAATTACAGGGCCCCTGAGCTCCTGTCTTCAACTCGCTGTCTTGTGAGCTGGCCACAACACTGCAGGATTGCTTCAGGCCCTACTGTGGTTCCGGCATGGCATGGTGAGCCTTTGGTTAATTCCTCTTCCTGGTGGGAAATGAGAGTTAAATTTGCCCGTCCAGACACCTCCAGCTACTCTCTCATTGGTTCTCCCTATTCCTGTTCGTTTTCCGCAGAAAATGCAAACTGGGCCAAACAGGAGTTTAAAGGCACTGACTCTCCAAGTGGGGAGAGTGTTAGTAAAGCGTCTGGAATGTTGCACCCGAGTACCAGGGGACGAAAACTGAGACACATTTGAACACGTTTCCCGATCACACGGTGGATCATACTCTGGGTTCCACATGCATGTTTTAGCTGAAGGAAGAATCCCTTAAACCTGGAGAGTTGAGACCCATGGAATGGGTACCATGCAATATGACTTCAAAGGGTCAGCATTTGCTCACCGAACCTCACCAATCCTATCAGTGCTGCGTTTATGCCGCTGTACACACGCTTGATTCTCTTTCGGAGACATATAAATCCATAGGTTTTAAGATTCTTACTAGTCAGGTATATTCTTAGGCGTTTAATATGGGGTGTTGAGTCCACTTCGTTGAGCAAGCAGTAGCTCTTGTCTATTACATATTTGGCTTATGGAAAGGTATCTGTGCTAATTTCAATATCTGGTTTTATGCAGCACCCCAACTCACCTTTCCCCTTAAGCAAGCATAAGTTTGTTTTCTACATTTGAGACCATATTCTGTTTTGTAATTCAGTTCCTTTGTAACCAAGTTTACATTCCGTGTATTAGTGATACCTTATGATGTTTCTTTTTCTGTGTGATTTATTTCACTTAGAATCATCGTACCTGAATCCACTCATTATGCTGCTATGGGCCTGATGACATAGATTTCATTGCTGAGTGATATTGCATTGTTCGTTAGTACCACAACTTCTTTATCCATTTTTCGCTTTCTGTGATATTGAACTTGTACCGTAAATGAGGTTCTTGTAAACAGAGCCGTCCCAAACTTTGGGGTGGCTGTGTCTTTTTCATTTTAATTTCCCTAAGCTATAGAACCATAAGTGGAAGTGCCCTAGGCTCTGTTGCTTTGTTTTTTGGATGTTTCAGGAAACACCATACACTTCTCCAGAGTGGCTGTTGGCAGTATACATCCCGCCCATCAGTCTAACTAGGCTCCCAGTTCTCCATGGCCTGTCCTGCCTTTCTGGATTTTACACTTTTTTCAGATGGCCCTTTTGACCGGAGGGAAGTCAGACTTCATTGTAGTGCAGATTTCCTTTGCAAGCTTGCTTGGTTGGCCAAAAAGTGCGTATGCGCTTTTTCCTGAATATATTCAGGAAAAAACGCATACGCCCTTTTTGGCCAAGTGCATCATTGTGGACGTTCTGCCTCTTTTCCTATGCTTTACATGCAATTCCAGTCTACCTCCTGAAATCGGTTTCCTGCAATTCTGCCCCGCTTTCAAGTCCTCTTGGCAGCCTTACTTCAATATATATTTGGACGATAGCTGTCATTTATAACTCTGCAGGTTTGTCAATTACAGGGCCCCTGAGCTCCTTTTTTCAACTCGCTTTCTTGTGAGCTGGCCGCAACACCGCAGGATTGCTTCAGGCCCTAGTGTGGTTCCGGCATGGCACGTTGAGCCTTTGGTTAATTCCTCTTCCTGGTGGGAAATGAGAGTTAAATTTGCCCGTCCAGACACCTCCAGCTAGTCTCTCATTGGTTCTCCCTATTCCTGTTCATTTTCCGCAGAAATTGCAAACTGGGCCAAACAGGAGGTTAAAGGCCCTGACTCTCCAAGTGGCGAGAGTGTTAGTAAAACGTCTGGAATGTTGCACCTGAGTACCAGAGGATGAAAACTGAGACACATTTGAACATGTTTCCCGATCACACGGTGGATCATACTCTGTGTTCCACATGCATGTTTTAGCTGAAGGAAGAATCCCTTAAACCTGGAGAGTTGAGAACCATGGAATGGGTACCATGCAATATGACTTCAAAGGGTCTGCATTTGCTCACCGAACCTCACCAATCCTATCACTGCTGCGTTTATGCCGCTGTACACACGCTTGATTCTCTTTCGGAGACATATAAATCCATAGGTTTTAAGATTCTTACTAGTCAGGTATATTCTTAGGCGTTTAATATGGGGTGTTGAGTCCACTTCGTTGAGCAAGCAGTAGCTCTTGTCTATTACATGTTTGGCTTATGGAAAGGTATCTGTGCTAATTTCAATCTCTGGTTTTATGCAACACCCCAACTCACCTTTCCTCTTAAGCAAGCATAAGTTGGTTTTCTACATTTGAGACCCTATTCTGTTTTGTAATTCAGTTCCTGTTTAGCCAAGTTTACATTCCGTGTATTAGTGATATCTTATGATGTTTCTTTTTCTTTGTGACTTATTTCACTTAGAATCATCGTACCTGAATCCACTCATTATGCTGCTACTGGCCTGATGACATAGATTTCATTGCTGAGTGATATTGCATTGTACGTAAGTACGACAACTTCTTTATCCATTTTTCGCTTTCTGCGATATTGAACTTGTACCATAAACGAGGTTCTTGTAAACAGAGCCGTCCCAAACATTGGGGTGGCTGTGTCTTTTTGATTTTAATTTCCCTAATCTATAGGACCATAAGTGGAAGTGCCCTAGGCTCTGTTGCTTTGTTTTTTAGATGTTTCAGGAAACACCATACCCTTCTGCAGAGTGGCTGTTGGCAATTTACATCCCGCCCATCAGCATAAGAAGGCTCCCAGTTCTCCATGGCCTGTCCTGCCTTTCTGGATTTTACACATTTTTCAGATGGCCCTTTTGATTGGGGAGCAGTGAGACTTCATTGTAGTGCAGATTTCCTTTGCAAGCTTGCTTGGTTGGCCAAAAAGGGCGTATGCGTTTTTTCCTGAATATATTCAGGAAAAAACGCATACGCCCTTTTTGGCCAAGTGCATCATTGTGGACGTTCTGCCTCTTTTCCTATGCTTTACATGCAATTCCAGTCTACCTCCTGAAATCGGTTTCCTGCAATTTGCCTTGCTGTCAGTGCCTCTTCATAGCCTTACCTCCTTATTCTTTTGGAAAATAGTTGGCCTTTATAACTCTGCAGGTTTTTGAATTGCACTGGTCCTTAGCTCCATGTTTCAGCTCTTATTTTTGTGATCTTGCCTCATATCCACAGGATTTCTTCAGGCCCTATTCTTCTTCTAGTGCGCCTTGCTCTGCCTTTGGTTAATTCTTCTTCCTGATGTGAAATTAGAGTGACATGTGCCCATTGAAACCGCTACAGCTATTTTCTCACTGGTTCCCCCTATTCCCATTCATCCTCCGCACTAACTGCAGACTGTGCGATACCGGAACTTAAAGGCATTGACTCTCCATGTGGAGATGTTGTTAGTAAAGTGGCTGGAATGTTGATCCGGAGCCCCAGGAGAGGAAAATGAGGTGCGTTTTAGAAACCTTTCCCGATCATATGGTATACCATCCACTGGATTCCCCATGCATGGTTTAGCTGTAGGAAGATTCCCTTCAACCTGGAGTGTTGGGACCCTTGGAATGAGTAGTATGAAGTATTGCATTAAACTTTCGGCAGTTGCTCACCAAAGCTCACCAATGCTCTCAGCCCCAAGTGTCCAGCCTTATGTCTTATCCAGCTGTGGGTTTATATGTGGTCATTCCAGGTTGCATCACAGCCCCTGAGCGAATTTTGTAAGAATTTTTCTCTCTTTCATTGTTTCTGCGTTTTGGTTTTAAAATTTATTTCTATAATGGGGTTTAGCTCATTTTCACTGCTGTGTTTGTGCCGCTCTGCGCACACTTGATTCCCTTATGGAGATATATCAATACATGGGTTTTAAGATTCTTATTACTCAGATATATTTCTCTGCGGTGTATAGGGTGTGTTGAGGCCAGTTCATTGAGCAAGGTGTAGATCTTGTCTAATACCTATTTGGTTTATTGAACGGTATCTGTGCTAATTTCAAACTCTGGTTTTATGCATCACCCCACCTCTCCTTTCCCCTTAAGCTGACATAAGTGTGTTTTCTAAATGTGAGACACTGTTCTGTTTTGTAATTCATTTTTTGTGCAGCCATATTTATCCTCCCTCTATAAGTGATATCTTATGATATGTTTCTTTTTCTGTTTGACTTATTTCAAGTAGTATTATCGGACCTAAATCCACTCTTTATCCTTCTACTAGCCTTATTACATTGATTTCATGGTGAAGAGATATTCCATTGTACATAAGTACCACATTTTCTTTATCCATTGTTCTCTTTCCTGGGATATTTAATGTGTACTGAAGTTGAGGTTCTTGTAAACAGAGTAGCCCTAAACTGTGGTGTGCTTGTGTCTTGTTGATTTTTAGACTTCCCTAGATATACTTCCATGATTGGAAGTGCCCTATGCTCTGTAGCTCTGTTTTTTAGATGATTTAGGAACCACCATACACTTCTCCAGAGTGGCTCTCGGCAGTTCACACACTGTCCATCAGCGTATAAAGGCTCCCTATTCTCCATGGCTTGTCCTGCATTTCTGGTTTTTACAATTTTTTCGGATGGCCCTTTTGACCGGTGGGAAATGAGACTTCTTTGTTGTGCACATTTGCATTACTTGCTTGCTTGGTTGCCCATAAAGTGCGTATGCGTTTTTTCCTGGATATATTCAGGAAAAAACGCATACTCCCTTTGGGGCCAACTGCATCATTGTCGAAATTCTGCCGCTTTTCATGTGCTTTAAAGACGAGTCCAATCTATCTCTTGAAATCTGTTTCTTGCAATTCTGTCTTGCATTCAGATCCTCTTCTTTGCCTTACCTCAACATATTTTTGGACGTTAGTTTTCATTTATAACTCTGCAGGTTTGTGAATTGCAGTGACCCTGAGCTCCATTTTTTAAGTTGCTCTTTTGTGAGCTGGCCTCAAAGCCGCAGGATTGCTTCAGGCCCTATTTTGGCTCCGGCGAGGCGGGCTGAGCCTTTTTTTAATTCTTATTCTTAATGGGAAATTAGAGTGACATGTGCCCGTCCAAACCCCTACAACTATTCTCTCATTGGTTCCCCCTCTTCCCGTTCATCCTCCTCACAATTTGCAAAATGTGTGAAACAGAAGTTTAAATGTGCTGATTCTCTAAGTGGGGAGATTCTAAGTAACGTGGCTGGAATGATGAACAGGAGCACCAGGAGAGGATAAATGAGGTGCATTTTAGACACATCTCCCGAGAACACGGTGTACAGTCCTCTGGGTTTTCCATGCATGTTTTAGCTATAGGAAGATTCCTTGAACCTGCAGATTTTGGACCCATTGAATGGGTACCAGGTAGTATTACTTTAAAGGGTGTGCATTTCCTCACCCAACCTCACATTTCTCTTAGTGCGAACAGTTTCCAGCCTTATGTCTCATCCTGCTGTGGGTCTAGATGTGTTCAATCCATGTTGCATCACCGTCCCTGACGAAAAGTTGTAAGAGGTTTTCTCTGTCTCTCTGTCGTTTATTTTTTTCAATTTATTACTATATTGGTTACAGCTGATTTTCAAAGCTCTGTTTCTTGCTGCTGTACATCCACTTGATTCACGTACAGAGAGACATCAATAAATTCTTTTTCAGATTCTTACCAGTCATAGATATTCTTTTCCGGTGACTTGAGTGTGCTGAGTGCAGTTCTTTTAGCTACCGTGTAGGCCTTGTTGATTATCAGTTTGGTATTTGGAATGGTATCTTTGCTAATTTCAACCTCCTGGATGATGCCTCACCCCTCCCCACCTTTCCCGTTTAGCAGCCTTACGCGTGTTTTCTACATATTTGACTATGTTTTTGTTTTGTAATTTATTTCATGTGTAGCCATTTTGGGTTCCACCTTTAAGTGATATCTTATGATATGTGTCTTTTTCTTTTTGAATTATGTCACTTAGAATGATCATACGTAACTCCTCCGGAGTTGTTACAACTGGCCATATTTCATTGATTTCCAGGCTGAGTAATATTCCACTCTACATAAGTACCACATCTCTATCCATTTTTTCCCTCCAGAGACATTTAAGTTATATCCTAGTCGAGGATCTTTTAAACAGAGAGGCAGTAAACATTGGGGTGCCTGTGTCCTCTCGATTTTTGTTTTTCCCAAGATATACGCCCATGAGTGCAAGTGCCCTATGCTCTGTAGCTCATGTTTTAGATGCTTTAGTAAACACAATACACTCCTCCAGAATGGCCGTTGGCAATATACATTTCCACTATAAGCCTCACAGGGCTCCCTCTTCTCCTTGCCCTGTCCTGCATTTCTGGTGTTTACACTTTATGAGGATGGCTCTTCTGACTGATGCGAAGTGATATCTTTTGTAGTATTGATTTCCAGTGCCCACCTGTTTGGTTGGCTAAAAAAGTGTATGCCCTTTTCTTGAATATATACAGAAAAAAACGCATACAGCCTTTTTGGCCAACTGCAATGTTGGCAATGTTCAGCCCCTTTTCTTGTGCTTAATGGCGAGTCCTTTCTACCTCCTCAAATCCCTTTCCTGCCATTCTCCCTTGCTTACCAATCCTTTTCTCTGACTTTCCTCAAGACATTTTTCAGTGATAGATATTTTCAACTCTGCAGTTTCGTGAATTTTACTGCCCCTGAGTTCCATTGTTCAACTTGTGTTTATGGGAACTGGCCACAAAGCAGTGGGATTTCCTCAAGCCCTATACTGTTTCCATGGGCAACCCTAGCCTTTGGTCAATTCGTCTTCCTGATTGGAAATTAGAGTGACATGTGCCTGTCTGAACACCTAGGACTTGTCTCTCATTGTTCCTCATCCTTCCGCTTCATCCTCTGGACAAATTCCAAACTGTACGCAACAGGATGTTGACAGTGCTGACATCTCTAAGTGGAGAGACTGTTAGTAAAGACGCTGGAGGGGTGAACCCGAGCACCAGGAGATGAGGAGATGAGATGCCTTTTCCAAACTCTTCCCGATCAGACGGTATACCATCCTCTGTGTGTGACAGACATGTTTTAGCAGTAGAAAGAGTCCCATTCATGTAAGGAGAACACCAGGGCTTTTTCAAAATCAGTGTCTCCCCGAACCCCAAACTGGGGAATTTTTTAAGCTACGGCTACACATATGTTCATTAAGGGCCTTGGGAAGTAGGCAGAGTCCAAACTTTAGATGATTGAAGTCTTCAGGGTCAGAAGCACTCACCACCGGCTTCCCTTAGGTTACACTTTAACTGTCATTGATAGATGATGTCAATAAAAATATCTATTCTTTTTCCGATTATTTCCCCTTATAGGTTATTGCAAAATATTGAGTGTAGTTCCCTGTGCTATACAGTAGTTCCTTGTTGATGATCTATTTTATACATAGCAGTGTGTATGTGTTAATTCCAAACTGTTAATTTATCCCTCCTCCCACCTTTCCCCTTTGGTAATAATAAATTATAAGTTTTTATACTTCTCAGAAATGGGGGAGCTGAAAGAGAGGTATCATTTTCAATGGAAAAGCATTTAAAACAAGATTGAAGCTTTAACCAAGATTATTAGATGTACATCCTTGGAAAGAAATCACTTCATTTCTCTAATATTGACCTGACAAATAAGACAAACCTTTTCACTGAACTTGCTTATAATAAAGTGATGGAAATATCAAATGGAAGTGTTAGAAACATCTTATTTTACCCGAGCCTTATAAACTGTTCTATGTTAACTACAGTTTGGCTCACACATCTGTTCATTGAAGTTACAGTAGTCTCAATTTCTGTTACTGATCCTCCAGAGTGGACCCCAACAAGTGTCCCCCTGCCCAGTGTCATTGGGGCCAACAGATCGAGACTGAGTTTGGTTCACAAGCAAAGGAAACTTTATATTTTGGTCAGAGAATGGAGAGGTGAGAGCATGCACTACCCCGTGGGCTGTGGGCTGGGCTGCTGTGTAGAGATCCTGTCAGAGTCAGTGGGAGGGAGGGGGCGGAGCTCTCGAGGGCCGGGTTGGCTGCAGCTCAGGCTCTATATCTCGGAGTCTGCACTGGGCCCCAGGAGCTGATGTGTCGACCCAGCCATTCTGCACTAGGAAATCTGGTCTGAAGTGCCGGGTGTGGAACCTCTGCATGCGGGACCCTAGGAGCACGTGAAATTAGACAAAGCACAAAGGATAAAAAAGGTCAGACTTGACTTTATTGCCCAGATTCTATTTTTATCTCCCAGGGATTTTTCATGGGCTTTGCTGGGGACAAACCCCTCCTCTGCCTTTTGTCCCATTCCTCATTCTTGGAGTGCTGAGGGTGCAGACCCTTCTTCTGTAACTGCTGAGTGCTGAGTTGGGAGCCCTCATACCAGGGGGCGAGGGTCAGAACTTCTCCCCAGCAGCCTCCAGGTGACGTTGATTGGCCCCAGGACCCCTGCCTCCCTGCTCGTCCGCCTGAGCACCAGCATTGGAAGTGTTATAGATTCTAATGACCTTTAAGGGTCCAGGAAAGAGATGTGCAGAGACGCTGTGGGGGCCGGTTTCACCCCGCCCCACATTTGTTCGGCCACCTTAGGCTGACCGTTTCTGCCAGCCTAGATGCTCTGACCAGTAGTCTGCTCTTTCTTCAATTAGGTCCCTGAATTAACGTAAAAACAGCACCAGGTGTCAGAGCCCTGCCCGCTCAACTCCCAGACAGTCCAGGGTCAGTGGTGATCAAGGACCATGATGGCCACTGAGTCAACAGCCTTTTGAAGTAAACAGGAGTCCAGCCGGTCTTATTGGCCACCATCATCACGGTGTCTGTAGGCTTTTCTATGGTGACAGTGTGATATACGGTTCCCCCGCCAAGATTATTAGCTTCCCTCCGGGTGCAGTAAGTCCTGCAAGCAGTAGTCTACTCCTTCGGGACACACTATTGTTGTTTTATGAGAGAAACTCCAGGTCAAGTGATGTTCACACGAGTCGTCATGGTGCCCTGCTGCCCCCGGTTATCTCTCTGGATGTTGGAGTTGGAGGGCCTCCTCACTCGAGGTCGGTGTGCCCACGGAGCGAACCCTGCAACTTCAGGGCATGGTTGGTGATTAGGATCACCACGTGGGGTCCTTTTCCCTTAGGAGGGAGGTGGCCTTTTGGGCTGCTGATTTCCAGGTTTTTAGATACCGCCAGTATCTTGGCCAGATGTGGCAGTGGGCCAAGCCCCTTGGTGACTGTAGTTTATCCTACCTGGATGGCATTCTTGCGTTGTTCCATTTCAAGTGGTCCCAGTTTTTGCACTAATTCTCCAATGGCGATTCACCTTTCACCGGGAATGGAAAGGTCAAAGGGTTTAGCTCAATTAGGGAGTTCCAGGGCAAGGGTCTGAATTGACTGCTCTTTCCATTCTTGAAAGGCCACTTCTGGATTCTGTTCAAAAGGATCATCATCTTTTCCTTTCAGTGTTTCATATAGAGGCCCAGCTAGTAGACTGTAGTTAGGGATCCAGAAGCAGCAAACCCTGGCCTCCCCAGGAACCCCTAAGCTGTCTTCTCATTTTAGAAAGGGGTAAGGCTGCAAATGGTTTCTTCCCTTTCCTGGGATGGGCTTCTCCGACCTTGTGTGAGAATGAAGCCCAGGCAGGTCACCGCAGTCTGTGATATTTGAGCTTTATCTTGGACAACTTCTATCCTTTATTGGCTTGGTAGTTCAGAGGCCTCCTTAGTAGGGCTGGCGATCAGAATGTCGTCTGCATATTGAAGGAGGGTTTCCTTTTCCAGAGGTAGAACTTTTCGGTCTTTAGCTAAGCTTTCCCCAAAGATGGTGTGGGAATTTTTGAACCCTTGGGGCAAGACGGCCCGGAAGTATTGTTTTAGTTGTATGTTGAGTCCTGCCACTCACAAGCCAAAATTTCTTGTGACTCTGGGACTAATGGAATACAAAAGAAGGCATCATTGAAGACTAATACAGAATACCATGTCCTGGTGGTTGGTAGAATGACCAGCAGGGTGTAGGAATTAGGAGCAACTGGAGGTATATCCTCGGTGGCTTCACTGACTGTCCTGACATCTTTACCAGGTCCCCAGCAGCCCATGGAGCTCTCGTGGTCAGGCCCCTCCCAGGATACAGAGCTACCCTTGCAGGTACCGTGGCAGGGCTGGGCACACAGGAACCGTGCACATAGCCCTCATTGAAGAGCACCCCCAGCTCACCTGTCGCTCAGAGCTGACACAGAGCACCTCAGAGCAGGACTTGAACTAACAAACAGCAGCTCCGACAGGTCTGTGACCCTGGGCATCACTCTGTGTGGCCTCCCTCCACCTGGTCTTCCAGAGACTTCCACTGCACCCGGGGCACCAGGTCTCTGTCTCCAACCACCACCCACCCCTCCTCTCCCTGACTCCTGGGTTCCTCTCATTAGGAGAGGGTTTTCTTGAAGTTGTCTCCCACTCATGGGCCAGATAAAATGATTAGAAAACAAGCCAAAGCTGCAGCCCCTTGTCTATCCTGACTCTCAGGAGCCCACACCTGTTCCTTGGACCTGGCCGGTTCAGCAAGTTCCATTTTCTGCAACTGTGAGCCCCTGAGGGGTGATGATTGGCTGACCTGGGCAGCCTTACGGTGCCGGCCAGCCCTCCCCAGGTGTGCCTGGGTTGAGATCAATATAAATACCACTCCAGGCAGCAAGAGCCCCTGCAGCTGTGTCTGACGCCATTTTCTCTGCCCTGTCAGCAGTCTCGGGGCTGGGCTGGTGGGAGGGAGTGAGAGGCCACGGCTTTGTGGGTGGCCCAGTGTGAGTGGGGCTCTGCTGGACTTTCTGCAGCAGTTGCCAGGCTGCCACCTGCTAAAGAAGAGGATGTGTCACCCATACCTGCTGCTGGAATTGCTCCCTGGGCAGAGGTGAGGAAGGAAAAAAGCAGTGGGGGCAGGGACAGGACGGGTATCTCAGGCAGGGAAATGGAAATCTTCCAGAAGAGCACCCAGGGCCAGGACCATCCTGGCTGGCCTGCAGGCACCAAGTCAGCTGGCATGCTGTCACTCGTGTGGCTCCATGGCCCTTCCTCTAGGCTTTCAAGTCCTTGTATATATTCAGGTGTTTTACCTGGGAAGGGTGGGAACAGTTCAGCAGCAACTGGCCTGGGGCTCAGCTCACGTTTACTCACAGATGCCTCGGCACGGTGCCCCAGCTTTGCAATGAGGACGCTTGTTGTGTGGGGGCTGCTGGCTGAATGGGAGCCGATTCCCCACCACTGGCCAACTTCAGAATTGTTTACAACTGGAGCAAGTGCCCTGATACGGTTTTCCTCTGAGTAACTGGTGGGTTCTGTTTTTTTTTTCTCTTTTTCGTTTTTGGTTCAAGGTAGATTTTATTCCTCTTTTTTGTATTTACAGATATAAGCATGGAAATAATTTATTCATATAAATACATGTATGTGAAGGGAATAATTGTTTTTTCTGTTTTATTTTTTAAATTTTATTTCTTTTTAATTTTGAATTTTATTTTATATTTTTATACAGCAGGTTCTTATTGGTTATCTATTTTATACATATAAATGTTTACATGCCAATCCCAATCTCTCAACTCCTCCCACCACCACCACCCCCAAGAGCTTTCCCCCCTTGTTGTCCATACGATTGTTGTCTACATCTGTTGCTCTATTTATGCCTTGCAAAACGGTTAATCTGTACAGTTTTTCTAGGTTCCACATATATGCATGAATATACAAGATTTGTTTTTCTCTTTCTGACTTACTTCACTCTGTATGACAGTCTCTAGATCCATCGACGTCTCTACAAATGACCCAATTTCATTCCTTTCATGGCTTAGTAATATTCCATTTTATATATGTACCACATCTTTATGCATTCGTCTGTCTGTGGGCATTTAGGTTGCTTCCATTACCTCGATATTGTAAATAGTGATGCAATGAACATTACGGTGAATGTCTCTTTTTGATTTATGGTTTTGTCTGGGTATATGTCCAGTACTGGGATTGCTGTATCATATGGTAATTCTATTATTAGTTTCTTAAGAAACTCCATATTGTTCTCCATAGTGACTGTATCAATTTATATTCCCAACAATAGTGGAAGAGGCTTCCTTTTCTCCACACCCTTTCCAGCATTTGTTGTTTGTAGATTTTCAGATGATGCCCATTCTAACAGGTGTGAGGTGATACCTCATTGTTGAGTCCATTTCGATGAACAAGGGGTAGGTCTTGTCTATTACATATTTGGCTTATGGAACGGTATCTATGCTAATTTCAAACTCTGGTTTTATGCAGCACCCCAACTCACCTTTCCCCTTAAGCAAGCATAAGTTGGTTTTCTAAACTTGAGACCCTGTTCTGTTTTGTAATTCAGTTCATGTGTAGCCAAGTTTACATTCCGTGCATTAGTGATACCTTATGATGTTTCTTTTTCTGTGTTACTTATTTCACTTAGAATCATCGTGCCTCAATCCACTCATTATGCTGGTACAGGTCTGGTGACACAGATTTCATTGCTGAGTGATATTGCATTGTACATAAGTACCACAACTTCTTTATCCAGTTTTTGCTCTCTGTGATATTGAACTTGTACCGTAAACGAGGTTCTTGTAAACAGAGCCGTCCCAAATTTTGGGGTGGCTGTGTCTTTTTGATTTTAATTTCCCTAAGCTATAGGACCATAAGTGGAAATGCCCTAGACTCTGTTGCTTTGTTTTTCAGATGTATCAGGAAACACCATACACTTCTCCAGAGTGGCTGTTGGCAATTTACATCCCGCCCATCAGCATAACAAGGCTCCTTATTCCCCATGGCCTGTCTTGCCTTTCTGGATTTTACACTTTTTTCAGATGGCCCTTTAGACTGGGGGGAAGTGACACTTCATAGTAGTTCGGATTTCCATTGCAAGCTTGCTTGGTTTGCCAAAAAGGGCGTATGTGTTTGTTCCTGAATATATTCAGGAACAAACTCATACGCCCTTTTTTGCCAAGTGCATCATTGTCGATGTTCTGCCTCTTTTCCTATGCTTTAAATGCAAATCCAGTCTACCTCCTGAAATCGGTTTCCTGAAATTCTGCCCCGCTTTCAAGTCTTCTTGGCAGCCTTACTTCAATATATTTTTGGACGTTATCTGTCATTTATAACTCTGCAGGTTTGTGAATTACAGGGCCCCTGAGCTCCTTTCTTCAACTCGCTTTCTTGTGAGCTGGCCGCAAACCCGCAAGACTGCTTCAGGCCCTAATCTGCTTCTGGCAGGGCACGCTGAGCCTTTGGTTAATTCCTCTTCCTGGTGGGAAATGAGTGTTAAATATGCCTGTCCAGACACCTACCTCACTCTCAACCCCTTGGTGATGTGGGTCCTCTGGTTTCTGGCCACCTTTGCTGGGTTCCTCACCTTTCGATGATGTGGCCCCACTAGTGTGAGGACATTCCTGCCTGGTTCTCATCTACGTGGTTATGTGGACCCCTGGTGAGAGTCTGTTCCTGGCTGTGTTCCTCACCCTTCTGTGAGGGAGACCCTCTGCTGATAGGTCACTCCTGCATGGCTGGCACACATTGCCTTGGTGAAGTCAGCCATGTGGTGGCAGTAGGAGCGTGCTGAGGATCTCCTCCCCCCGGTGATGAGGGCCCTCTTGCGTCAGGCCCTAACTGCTGGGCTCACCAACTTTTCTTAGTGAGCCCAATGATGCTTGGGCACTCCTCTTAGGATCCCATCTCGATGGGGATGTGGGCCTTCTGCTCTGAGGTCCCAACGGCTGGGTTGTTCACATTTTCATGATGTGGGCTCTCTGGTGTTAGTTCACTGTGGCCTGGATCCCATAGCCTCTGTGCTCTTGGCCACCTGTTGGGAGGTTCCAACTGCTGGATTCCTCACTTTTTTAAATTTTTGGGTCTTCTGTTGTGAGGATCCTCCTGCCTGCCTCACTCCCAGCCCCTTCGTGATGTGTGTCGTCTGGTCTGAGGCCACATGTGCTGGGTTCCTCACCTTTCGATGATGTGGGACCAATGGTCTTAGGAGACTCCTGCCTGGTTCACATCCCCTTGGTGATGTGGGCCCTCTGTTGAGAGTCTGATCCTGGCTGGGTTCCTCACCCATCTGTGAGGTGGGCCGTCTGCTGTGAGGTCACTCCTGCCTGGCTTGCTCACCTCGCCTTGTGGACATGAGCCCTCTGGTGGCACTTGGAGCCTGCTGGGAGCCTCCTCCCCTCGGTGATGAGGGCCCTCTGGCGTCAGGCCCTAACTGCTGGTCTCCCCACATTTTGTGATGTGCGCCCAGTGGTGCGAGGACACTCCAGCCAGGTTCACATCCCCATTGGGATGTGGGCCTTCTGCTCTGATGTACCAACGCCTGGGTTGCTCACAGTTTCATGATGTGGGCTCTCTGCTATTAGTTCACTCCTGCCTGCATCCCATAGCTTCTGTGCTCTCGGCCACCTGCTGGGAGGTTCCAACTGCTGGATTCCTCACCTTTCTTATTCTTTGGGCCCTCTGTTTTTAGGCTACTCCTGCCTGCCTCACTCCCATTCCCTTTGTGATATGTGTCCTCTGATTTGAGGGCACATGTGCTGGGTTCCGCACCTTTCGATGATGTGGCCCCACTGGAGGGAAGACAGTCCTGACTGGTTCCCATCTCCTTGCTGATGTGGGCCCTCAGGTGAGAGTCTGATCCTGGCTGGGTTCCCCACCCGTCTGTGTGGTGGCCCCTCTGCTGTGAGGTCATTCATGCCTGTCTGGCACACGTCACCTTGGCGACGTGGGCCCTCTGGTGGCAGTTGGAGTGTGCTGGGATCCTCCTCCCCTCAGTGATGAGGGCCCTCTTGCCTTAGGCCATAACTGCTGGGCTCCCCACATTTTCTGATGTGTGCCAAGTGAGTGAGGACACTCTTGCCAGGTTCCCATCCCCATGGGGATATGGGCCTTCTGCTCTGAGGTCAAAACGGCTGGCTTGCTCACAGTACCATGATGTGGGCCCTCTGCTGTGAGTTCACTCCGGCAAGGATCCCTTATCATCGGTGCTCTGAGCCGCCTGCTGGGAGGTTCCAACTGCTGGATTCCTCAACTTTTTTATTCTATGTGCCCTCTGTTGTGAGGCTCCTCCTGCCTGCCTCACTGCCAGCCCCTTGGTGATGACTGTCCTATGGCTTGAGGCCACATGTGCTGCGTTCCTCACCTTTCGATGATGTGGCCCCACTCGTGTGAGGACACTCCTGCCTGGTTCCCATCCCCTTGGTGAGGTGGGCCCTCTGGCGAGAGTCTAATCCTGGCTGGGTTCCTCAACGTTCTGTGAGGTAGGCCCTCTGCTGTGAGGTCACTCCTGCCTGGCTGGCACACGTCACCTTGGAGACGTGAGCCCTCTGGTGGCAGTTGGAGCGTGCAGGGTGCCTCCTCCTCTCGGTGATGACGGCCCTCTGGCATCAGGCCCTAAATGGTGGGCTCCCCACATTTTCTGATGTGTGCCCAGTGGTGTGAGGACACTCCAGCCAGGTTCCCATTCCCATGGGGATGTGGGCCTTCTGCGCTGAGGTCCCAACGCCTGGGTTGCTCACAGTTTTATGATGTGGGCCCTCTGCTGTGAGTTCACTGTGGCCTGGATCCCATAGCCTCGGTGTTCTGAGCCGCCTGCTGGAAGGTCTAAATGCTGGAATCCTCACGTTTTTCATATTATGTGCCCTGTGTTGTGAGGCTACTCCTGCCTGCCTCACTCCAAGGCCCTTGGTGATGTGGGTCCTCTGGTTTGAGGACACATGTGCTGGGTTCCTCACCTTAAGATGATGAGGCCCCACTGGTGTGAGGATAATCCTGACTGGTTCCCATCCCCTTTGTGATGTGGGCCCTCTGGTGAGAGTCTGATCCTGGCTGGGTTCCTCACCCATCTGTGAGGTGGGCCCTCTACTATCAGGTAACTCTTGCCTGGCTTGCTCACCTCGCCTTGTTAACATGAGCCCTCTGGTGGCACTTGGACCCTGCTGGGAGCCTCCTCACCTCTGTGATGAGGGCCCTCTGACGTCAGGCCCTAACTGCTGGGCTCCCCAACTTTTCTTAGTGAGCCCAGTGATGCTCGGGCACTCCTCTTAGGTTCCCATCTCCATGGGGATGTGGGCCTTCTGCTCTGAGGTTCCAACGGCTGGGTTGATCACAATTTCATGATGTGGGCTCTCTGGTGTTAGTTCACTGTGGCCTGGATCCCATAGCCTCTGTGCTCTTGACCACCTGCTGGGAGGTTCCAACCGCTGGATTCCTCACTTTTTTAATTTTTTAGGCCCTCTGTTGTGAGGATCCTCCTGCCTGCCTCACTCCCAGCCCATTTGTGATGTGTGTCGTCTGGTTTGAGGCCACATGTGCTGGATTCCTCACCTTTCGATGATGTGGGACCAATGGTCTTAGGAGACTCCTGCCTGGTTCACATCCCCTTGGTGATGTGGGCCCTCTGTTGAGAGTCTGATCCTGGCTGGGTTCCTCACCCTTCTGTGAGGTGGGCCGTCTGCTGTGAGGTCACTCCTGCTTGGCTTGCTCACCTCGCCTTGTGGACATGAGCCTTCGGTGGCACTTGGAGCCTGCTGGGAGCCTCCTCCCCTTGGTGATGAGGGCCCTCTGGCGTCAGGCCCTAACGGCTGGGCTCCCCACATTTTGTGATGTGCGCCCAGTGGTTCGAAGACACTCTATCCAGGTTCACATCCCCATTGGGATGTGGGTCTTCTGCTCTGAAGTCCCAACGGCTGGGTTGTTCACAGTTTCATGATGTGGGCTCTCTGCTGTTAGTTCACTCTGGCCTGGATGCCATAGCCTCTGTGCTCTGGGCCACCTGCTGGGAGGTTCCAACTGCTCGATTCCTCAACTTTTGTATTCTATGGGTCCTGTGTTGTGATGCTCCTCCTGCCTGCCTCACTCGCAACCCCTTCGTGATGTGGGTCCTCTGGTTTGAGGCCACATGTGCTGGGTTCCGCAACTTTCAATGATGTGGCCCCACTGGTGTGAGGACACTCCTGCCTGGTTCCCATCCCCTTGGTGATGTGGGCCTTCTGGTGACAGTCTTATCCTGGCTGGGTTCCTCACTCTTCTGTGAGGTAGGCCCTCTGCTGTGAGGTCAATCCTGCCTGACTTGCACACATCACCTTGGCGACGTGGGCCCTCTGTTGGCACATGGAACCTGCTGGGAGCCTCCTGCCCTCGGTGATGACGGCCCTCTAGCATCAGGCCATAACTGCTGGGCTCCCCACGTTTTCTGATGTGAGCCCAGTGATGCCAGGACACTCCTGTCAGGTTCCCATCCCCATGGGGATGTGGGCTTTCTGCTCTGAGGTCCCAACGCCTGGGTTGCTCACAGTTTCATGATGTGGGCTCTCTGGTGTTAGTTTACTCCTGCCTGCATCCCATAGCTTCTGTGCTCTCGGCCGCCTGCTGGGAGGTTCCAAATGCTGGATTCCTCACCTTTTTTATTCTTTGGGCCCTCTGTTTTTAGGCTACTCCTACCTGCCTCACTCCCATCCCCTTTGTGATGTATGTCCTCTGATATGAGGCTGCATGTGCTGGGTTCCTCACCTTTCGATGATGTGGCCCCACTGGTGGGAGGACAGTCCTGACTGGTTCCCATCCCCTTGGTGTTGTGGGCCCTCTGGCGAGACTCTCATCCTGCCTCGGTTCCTCACCCTTCTGTGAGATAGGCCCTCTGCTGTGAGGTCACTACTGCCTGGCTGGCGCATGCCTCCTTGTAGACGTGGGCCCTCTGTTGGCAGTTGGAACCTGCTGGGAGTCTCCTCCCCTCAGTTATGAGGGCCCCCTGGCGTCAGGCCCTAACTGCTGGGCTCCTAACATTTTCTGATATGTGCTAAGTGGTGCGAGGCCACTCCTGCCAGGTCCCCATCCCAATGGGGATGTGGGCCTTCTGTTCTGAGGTCCCAACGGCTGGGCTGCTCACAGGTTCATGATGTGGGCCGTCTGTTGTGAGTTCACTGCGGCCTGGATCTCATAGCCTCAGTGCTCTGGGCCGCTTGCTGGGAGGTTCCAACTGCTGGATTCCTCAACTTTTATATTCTATGGACCCTGTGTTGTGAGGCCGGTCCTGCCAGCCTCATTCCGAACCCCTTAGTGATGTGGTTCCTCTGGTTTGAGGCTACATGTGCTGGGATCCTCACCTTTCGATGATGTTGTCCCACTGGTGTGGGGACACTCCTGCCTTGTTCCCATCCCCTTGGTGATGTGGACCCTCTGGTGAGAGTCTGATCCTGGCTGTGTTCCTCACCCTTCTGTGAGGTGGGCCCTCTGCTGTGAGGTCACTCCTGCCGGGCTGGCACACATCGCCTTGTTGACGTTGGCCCTCTGGTGGCAGCTGGAGCCTGCTGGGAGCCTCCTCCCCTCGGTGATGAGTGCCCTCTAGCGTCAGGCCCTAACTTCTGAGCACCCCACGTTTTCTGATGTGAGCCCAGTGATGCCAGGACACTCCTGTCATGTTCCCATCACCATGGGGATGTGGGCCTTCTGCTCTGAGGTCCCAATGTCTGGGTTGCTCACAGTTTCATGATGTGGGCTGTCTGGTGTTAGTTCACTCTGGCCTGGATCCCCTAGCCTCTGTGCTCTGGGCCGCCTGCTGGGAGGTTCCAACTCCTGGATTCCTCACCTTATTTTTGGGCCCTCTGTTGTGAGACTCCTCCTGCCTGCCTCACTCCCAGCCCCTTGGTGATGGGTGTCCTATGGTTTGAAGCCACATGTTCTGGGTTCCTCACCTTTAGATGATGTGGCCCTACTCATGTGAGGACACTCCTGCCTGGTTCCAATCCATTTGGTGATGTGGGCCCTCTGGTGCGAGTGTGATCCTGACTGGGTTCATCACACTTCTCTGAGGTGGGCCCTCTGCTGTGAGGTCATTCGTGCCTGGTTGGCACACATCGCCTTGGTGACGTTAGCCCTCTGGTGGCAGTTGGAGCCTGCTGGGAGCCTCCTTCCCTTGGTGATGAGGGTCCTCTGGCGTCAGGCCCTAACTGCTGGTCTCCCAAAATTTTCTGATACATTCTCAGCGGTGCGAGGACACTCCTACCAGATTTATATCCCCATGGGGATGTGGGCCTCCTGCTCTGAGGTCCCAATGGCTGGGTTGCTCAGTTTCATGACATGGGCCCTCTTCTGTGAGTTCACTGTGGCCTGGATCCCATAGCCTCGGTGCTCTGGGCCACCTGCTGGGAGGTTCCAACTGCTGGATTCCTCACTTTTTTGTTCTATGGGCCCAGTGTTGTGAGGCTACTCCTGCCTGCCTCACTCCGAGGCCCTTGGTGATGTGGGTCCTCTGGTTTGAGGACACATGTGCTGAGTACCTCACCTTTCGATGATGTGACCCCACTGGTGTGAAGACACTCCTGCCTGGTTCCCATCCCCTTGGTGATGTGGGCCCTCTGGTGAGAGTCTGATGTTGGCTGATTTTCTCACCCTTCTGTGAGCTGGGACCTCTGCTGTGAGGTAACTCCTGCCTGGCTTGCTCACGTTGCCTTGACAACGTGAGCCTACAGGTGGCAGTTGGAGCCTGCTGGGAATCACCTCCCCTCGGTTATGAGAGCTCTGGATAAAACACATATGCCCTCTTTTGCCAAGTGCATTATTTTCCAAGTTCTGTCTCTTTTCCTATGCTTTAAGAGCGACTCCCGTGAACCTTCTGAAATCAGTTTCCAGCAATTCTGCACCATTTTCAAGTCCTCTTCGCAGCCTTACTTCAGTATAATTTTGGATGATACCTGTCATTTATAACTCTGCAGGTTTGTGAATTACAGTGCCCCTGAGCTCCTTTCTTCAACTCGCTTTCTTGTGAGCTGGCCACAAAACCACAGGATCTCTTCAGGTCCTAATCTGCTTCCAGCATGGTACGCGGAGCCTTTGGATCATTCGTCTTCCTGGTGGGAAATGAGAGTTAAATTTGCCCATCCAGACACCTACAGATAGTCTCTCATTGGTTCTCCTTATTCCTGTTCATCTTATGCAGAAATTGCAAACTGGGCCAAACAGGAGGTTAAAGGCACTGACTCTCCAAGTGGGGAGAGTGTTAGTAAAGCATCTGGAATGTTGCACCCAGGTTCCAGGGTACGAAAACTGAGACACATTTGAACACATTTCCCGATCATACGGTGGATCATACTCTGGGTTCCACATGCATGTTTTAGCTGAAGGAAGAATCCCTTAAACCTGGAGAGTTGAGACCCATGGAATGGGTACCATGCAATATGACTTCAAAGGGTCTGCATTTGCTCACCGAACCTCACCAATCCTATCACTGCTGCGTTTATGCCGCTGTACACACGCTTGGTTCTCTTTCGGAGACATATAAATCCATAGGTTTTAAGATTCTTACTAGTCAGGTATATTATTAGACGTTTAATATGGGGCGTTGAGACCACTTTGTTGAGCAAGGAGTAGCTCTGGTCTATTACATATTTGGCTTATGGAAAGGTATCTGTGCTAATTTCAATCTCTGGTTTTATGCAGCACCCCAACTCACCTTTCCCCTTAAGCAAGCATAAGTTGGTTTTCTACATTTGAGACCCTGTTCTGTTTTGTAATTCAGTTCCTGTGTAGCCAAGATTACATCCCGTGTAGTAGTGATATCTTATGATGTTTCTTTTTCTGTGTGACTTATTTCATTTAGAATCATCGTACCTGAATCCACTCATTATGCTGCTGCTGGCCTGATGACATAGATTTCATTGCTGAGTGATATTGCATTGTACGTAAGTACCACAACTTCGTTATCCATTTTTCGCTTTCTGTGATATTGAACTTGTACCGTAAACGAGGTTCTTGTAAAGAGAGCCGTCTCAAACATTGGGGTGGCAGTGTCTTTTTGATTTTAATTTCCCTGAGCTATAGGACCATAAGTGGAAGTGCCCTAGGCTCTGTTGCTTTGTTTTTTAGATGTTTCAGGAAACACCATACACTTCTCCAGAGTGGCTGTTGGCAATTTACATCCCACCCATCAGCATAACAAGGCTCCCAGTTCTCCATGGCCTGTCCTGCCTTTCTGGATTTTACACTTTTTTCAGATGGCCCTTTTGACCAGTGGGCAGTGAGACTTCATTGTAGTGCAGATTTCCTTTGCAAGCTTGCTTGGTTGGCCAAAAAGTGCGTATTCGTTTTTTCCTGAATATATTCAGGGCAAAACACATACGCCCTTTTTGGCCAAGTGCATCATTGTGGACGTTCTGCCTCTTTTCCTTTGTTTACATGCAATTCCAGTCTACCTCCTGAAATCGGTTTCCTGCAATTCTGCCCCGCTTTCAAGTCCTCTTGGCAGCCTTACTTCAATATATTTTTGGACGATAGCTGTCAATTATATCTCTGAAGGTTTGTGAATTACAGTGTCCCTGAGCTCCTTTCTTCAACTCGCTTTCTTGTGAGCTGGCCGCAACACCGCAGGATTGCTTCAGGCCCTAGTGTGGTTTCGGCATGGCTCGCTGAGCCTTTGGTTAATTCCTCTTCCTGGTGGGAAATGAGAGTTAAATTTGCCCGTCCAGACACCTCCAGCTAGTCTCTCATTGGTTCTCCCTATTCCTGTTCATTTTCCACAGAAATTGCAATCTGGGCCAAACAGGAGGTTAAAGGCACTGACTCTCCAAGTGGGGAGAGTGTTAGTAAAGCGTCTGGAATGTTGCACCCGAGTACCAGGGGACGAAACCTGAGACACATTTGAACACGTTTCCCGATCACACGGTGGATCATACTCTGGGTTCCACATGCATGTTTTAGCTGAAGGAAGAATCCCTTAAACCTGGAGAGTTGAGAACCATGAAATGGGTACCATGCAATATGACTTCAAAGGGTCTGCATTTGCTCACCGAACCTCACCAATCCTATCACTGCTGGGTTTATGCCGCAGTACACACGCTTGATTCTCTTTCGGAGACATATAAATCCATAGGTTTTAAGATTCTTACTAGTCAGGTATATTCTTAGGCGTTTAATATGGTATGTTGTGTCCTTTTCTGTGAGCAAGGAGTAGCTCTTGTCTATTACATATTTGGCTTATGGAACAGTATCTGTGCTAATTTCAATCTCTGGTTTTATGCAGCACCCCAACCCACCTTTCCCCTTAAGCAAGCATAAGTTGGTTTTCTACATTTGAGACCCTATTCTGTTTTGTAATTCAGTTCCTGTGTAGCCAAGTTTACATTCCGTGTATTAGTGATATCTTATGATGTTTCTTTTTCTGTGTGACTTATTTCACTTAGAATCATCGTACCTGAATCCACTCATTATGCTGCTATGGCCCTGATGACATAGATTTAATTGCTGAGTGATATTGCATTGTACGTAAGTACCACAACTTCTTTATCCATTTTTCGCTTTCTGCGACATTGAACATGTACCGTAAACGAGGTTCTTGTAAACAGAGCCGTCCCAAACTTTGGGGTGGCTGTGTCTTTTTGATTTTAATTTCCCTAAGCTATAGGACCATAAGTAGAAGTGCCCTAGGCTCTGTTGCTTTGTTTTTTAGATGTTTCAGGAAACACCATACACTTCTCCAGAGTGGCTGTTGGCAATTTACATCCCGCCCATCAGCATAACAAGGCTCCCAGTTCTCCATGGCCTGTCCTGCCTTTCTGGATTTTACACTTTTTTCAGATGGCCCTTTTGACCGGGGGGCAGTGAGACTTCATTGTAGTGCAGATTTCCTTTGCAAGCTTGCTTGGTTGGCCAAAAAGGGCATATGCGTTTTTTTCTGAATATATTCAGGATAAAACGCATACGCCCTTTTTGGCCAAGTGCATCATTGTGGACGTTCTGCCTCTTTTCCTATGCTTTACATGCAATTCCAGTCTACCTCCTGAAATCGGTTTCCTGCAATTCTGCCCCACTTTCAAGTCCTCTTGGCAGCCTTACTTCAATATATTTTTGGACGATAGCTGTGATTTATAACTCTGCAGGTTTGTGAATTACAGTGCCCCTGAGCTCCTTTCTTCAACTCGCTTTCTTGTGAGCTGGCCGCAACACCGCAGAATTGCTTCAGGCCCTTGTGTGGTTCCGGAATGGCACGCTGATCCTTTGGTTAATTCCTCTTCCTGGTGGGAAATGAGAGTTAAATTTGCCCGTCCAGACACCTCCAGCTAGTCTCTCATTGGTTCTCCCTATTCCTGTTCATTTTCCGCAGAAATTGCAAACTGGGCCAAACAGGAGGTTAAAGGCACTGACTCTCCAAGTGGAGAGAGTGTTAGTAAAGCGTCTGGAATGTGGCACCCGAGTACCAGGGGACGAAAACTGAGACACATTTGAACACGTTTCCCGATCACACGGTGGATCATACTCTGGGTTCCACATGCATGTTTTAGCTGAAGGAAGAATCCCTTAAACCTGGAGAGTTGAGACCCATGGAATGGGTACCTTGCAATATGACTTCAAAGGGTCTGCATTTGCTCACCAAACCTCACCAATCCTATCACTGCTGCGTTTATGCCGCTGTACAAACGCTTGATTCTCTTTCGGAGACATATAAATCCATAGGTTTTAAGATTCTTACTAGTCAGGTATATTCTTAGGCGTTTAATATGGGGTGTTGAGTCCACTTCTTTGAGCAAGCAGTAGCTCTTGTCTATTACATATTTGGCTTATGGAAAGGTATCTGTGCTAATTTCAATCTCTGGTTTTATGCAGCACCCCAACTCACCTTTCCCCTTAAGCAAGCATAAGTTGGTTTTCTACATTGGAGACCCTATTCTGTTTTGTAATTCAGTTCCTGTGTAGCCAAGTTTACATTCCGTGTATTAGTGATATCTTATGATGTTTCTTTTTCTGTGTGACTTATTTCACTTAGAATCATCGTACCTGAATCCACTCATTATGCTGCTACGGGCCTGATGACATAGATTTCATTGCTGAGTGATATTGCATTCTACGTAAGTACCACAACTTCTTTATCCATTTTTCGCTTTCTGCGATATTGAACTTGTACCGTAAACGAGGTTCTTGTCAACAGAGCCGTCCCAAACTTTGGGGTGGCTGTGTCTTTTTGATTTTAATTTCCCTAATCTATAGGACCATAAGTGGAAGTGCCCTAGGCTCTGTTGCTTTGTTTTTTAGATGTTTCAGGAAACACCATACACTTCTCCAGAGTGGCTGTTGGCAATTTACATCCCGCCCATCAGCATAACAAGGCTCCCAGTTCTCCATGGCCTGTCCTGCCTTTCTGGATTTTACACTTTTTTCAGATGCCCCTTTTGAACTGGGGGCAGTGAGACTTCATTGTAGTGCAGATTTCCTTTGCAAGCTTGCTTGGTTGGCCAAAAAGGGCGTATACATTTTTTCCTGAATATATTCAGAAAAAAACGCATATGCCCTTTTTGGCCAAGTGCATCATTGTGGACGTTCTGCCTCTTTTCCTATGCTTTACATGCAATTCCAGTCTACCTCCTGAAGTCGGTTTCCTGCAATTCTGCCCCGCTTTCAAGTCGTCTTGACAGCCTTATTTCAATATATTTTTGGACGATAGCTGTGATTTATAACTCTGCAGGTTTGTGAATTACAGTGCCCCTGAGCTCCTTTCTTCAACTCGCTGTCTTGTGAGCTAGCCGCAACACCGCAGAATTGCTTCAGGCCCTTGTGTGTTTCCGGCATGGCATGCTGAGCCTTTGGTTAATTCCTCTTCCTGGTGGGAAATGAGAGTTAAATTTGCCCGTCCAGACACCTCCAGCTAGTCTCTCATTGGTTCTCCCTATTCCTGTTCATTTTCCACAGAAATTGCAAACTGGGCCAAACAGGAGTGTAAAGGCACTGACTCTGCAAGTGGGGAGAGTGTTAGTAAAGGGTCTGGAATGTTGCACCCGAGTACCAGGGGACGAAAACTGAGACACATTTGAACACGTTTCCCGATCACACCGTGGATCGTACTCTGGGTTTCACATGCATGTTTTAGCTGAAGGAAGAATCCCTTAAACCTGGAGAGTTGAGACCCATGGAATGGGTACCATGCAATATGACTTCAAAGGGTCTGCATTTGCTCACCGAACCTCACCAATCCTATCACTGCTGCATTTATGCCGCTGTACACACGCTTGATTCTCTTTCGGAGACATATAAATCCATAGGTTTTAAGATTCTTACTAGTCAGGTATATTCTTAGGCGTTTAATATGGGGTGTTTAGTCCACTTCGTTGAGCAAGGAGTAGCTCTTGTCTATTACATATTTGGCTTATGGAACAGTATCTGTGCTAATTTCAATCTCTGGTTTTATGCAGCACCCCAACTCACCTTTCCCCTTAAGCAAGCATAAGTTGGTTCTCTACATTTGAGACCCTATTCTGTTTTTTAATTCAGTTCCTGTGTAGCCAAGTTTACATTCCGTGTATTAGTGATATCTTATGATGTTTCTTTTACTGTGTGACTTATTTCACTTAGAATCATCGTACCTGAATCCACTCATTATGCTGCTATGGGCCTGAGGATATAAATTTCATTGCTGAGTGATATTGCATTGTACGTAAGTACCACAAATTCTTTATCCATTTTTCGCTTTCTGTGATATTGAACTTGTACCGTAAATGAGGTTCTTGTAAACAGAGCGGTCCCAAGCTTTGAGGTGGCTGTGTCTTTTTGATTTTAATTTCCCTAAGCTGTAGGACCATAAGTGGAAGTGCCCTAGGTTCTGTTGCTTTGTTTTTTAGATGTTTCAGGAAACACCATACACTTCTCCAGAGTGGCTGTTGGCAATTTACATACCGCCAATCAGCATAACAAGGCTCCCAGTTCTCCATGGCCTGTCCTGCTTTTCTGGATTTTACACTTTTTTCAGATGGCCCTTTTGACTGGGCGGGCAGTGAGACTTCATTATAGTGCAGATTTCCTTTGCAAGCTTGCTTGGTTGGCCAAAAAGGGCGTATGCGTTTTTTCCTGAATATATTCAGGAAAAAACGCATACGCCCTTTTTGGCCAAGTGCATCATTGTGGACGTTCTGCCTCTTTTCCTATGCTTTATATGCAATTCCAGTCTACCTCCTGAAATCGGTTTCCTGCAATTCTGCCCCGCTTTCAAGTCCTCTTGGCTGCCTTACTTCAATATATTTTTGGACGATAGCTGTCATTTATAATTCTGCAGGTTTGTGAATAACAGTGCCCCTGAGCTCCTTTCTTCAACTCGCTTTCTTGTAAGCTGGCCGCAACACCACAGGATTGCTTCAGGCCTTTGTGTGGTTCCGGCATGGCACGCTGAGCCTTTGGTTAATTCCTCTTCCTGGTGGGAAATGAGAGTTAAATTTGCCCGTCCAGACACCTACAGCTAGTCTCTCATTGGTTCTCCCTATTCCTGTTCCTTTTCCGCAGAAATTGCAAACTGGGCCAAACAGGCGTGTAAAGGCACTGACTCTGCAAGTGGGGAGAGTGTTAGTAAAGCATCTGGAATGTTGCACCCGAGTACCAGGGGACGAAAACTGAGACACATTTGAACACGTTTCCCGATCACACCGTGGATCGTACTCTGGGTTCCACATGCATGTTTTAGCTGAAGGAAGAATCCCTTAAACCTGGAGAGTTGAGACCCATGGAATGGGTACCATGCAATATGACTTCAAAGGGTCTGCATTTGCTCACCGAACCTCACCAATCCTATCACTGCTGCGTTTATGCCGCTGTACACACGCTTGATTCTCTTTCAGAGACATATAAATCCATAGGTTTTAAGATTCTTACTAGTCAGGTATATTCTTAGGCGTTCAATATGGGGTGTTGAGTCCACTTCGTTGAGCAAGCAGTAGCTCTTGTCTATTACATATTTGGCTTATGGAAAGGTATCTGTGCTAATTTCAATCTCTGGTTTTATGCAGCACCCCAACTCACCTTTCCCCTTAAGCAAGCATAAGTTGGTTTTCTACATTTGAGACCCTATTCTGTTTTGTAATTCAGTTCCTGTGTAGCCAAGTTTACATTCCGTGTATTAGTGATATCTTATGATGTTTCTTTTTCTGTGTGACTTATTTCACTTAGAATCATCGTACCTGAATCCACTCATTATGCTGCTATGGGCCTGATGACATAGATTTCATTGCTGAGTGATATTGCATTGTACGTGAGTACCACAACTTCTTTATCCATTTTTCGCTTTCTGTGATATTGAACTTGTACCGTAAACGAGGTTATTGTAAACAGAGCCGTCCCAAACTTTGGGGTGGCTGTGTCTTTTTGATTTTAATTTCCCTAAGCTATAGGACCATAAGTGGAAGTGCCCTAGGTTCTGTTGCTTTGTTTTTTAGATGTTTCAGGAAACACCATACACTTCTCCAGAGTGGCTGTTGGCAATTTACATCCGGCCCATCAGCCTAACTAGGCTCCCAGTTCTCCATGGCCTGTCCTGCCTTTCTGGATTTTACACTTTTTTCAGATGGCCCTTTGGACCGGGGGGCAGTGAGACTTCATTGTAGTGCAGATTTCCTTTGCAAGCTTGCTTGGTTGGCCAAAAAGGGCGTATGCGTTTTTTCTTGAATATATTCAGGAAAAAACACATATGCCCTTTTTGGCCAAGTGCATCATTGTGTACGTTCTGCCTCTTTTCCTATGCTTTACGTGCAATTCCAGTCTACCTCCTGAAATCGGTTTCCTGCAATTCTGCCCCGCTTTCAAGTCCTCTTGGCTGCCTTACTTCAATATATTTTCGGACGATAGCTGTCATTTATAACTCTGCAGGTTTGTGAATTACAGTGCCCCTGAACTCCTTTCTTCAACTCGCTTTCTTGTGAGCTGGCCGCAACACCGCAGGATTGCTTCAGGCCCCAGTGTGGTTCTGGCATGGCACGCTGAGCCTTTGGTTAATTCTTCTTCCTGGTGGGAAATGAGAGTTAAATTTTCCCGTCCAGACACCTCCAGCTAGTGTCTCATTGGTTCTCCCTACTCCTGTTCATTTTCCGCTGATATTGCAAACTGGGCCCAACAGGAGGTTAAAGGCACTGACTCTCCAAGTGGGGAGAGTGTTAGTAAAGCGTCTGGAATGTTGCACCCGAGTACCAGGGGACGAAAACTGAGACACATTTTAACACGTTTCCCGATCACATGGTGGATCATACTCTGGGTTCCACATGCATGTTTTAGCTGAAGGAAGAATTCCTTAAACCTGGAGAGTTGAGAACCATGGAATGGGTACCATGCAATATGACTTCACAGGGTCTGCATTTGCTCACCGAACCTCACCAATCCTATCACTGCTGCGTTTATGCCGCTGTACACACGCATGATACTCTTTCAGAGACATATAAATCCATAGGTTTTAAGATTCTTACTAGTCAGGTATATTCTTAGGCGTTTAATATGTGGTGTTGAGTCCACTTCGTTGAGCAAGCAGTGGCTCTTGTCTATTAAATATTTGGCTTATGGAAAGGTATCTGTGCTAATTTCAATCTCTGGTTTTATGCAGCACCCCAACTCACCTTTCCCCTTAAGCAAGCATAAGTTGGTTTTCTACATTTGAGACCCTATTCTGTTTTGTAATTCAGTTCCTGTGTAGCCAAGTTTACATTCCGTGTATTAGTGATATCTTATGATGTTTCTTTTTCTGTGTGACTTATTTCACTTAGAATCATCGTACCTGAATCCACTCATTATGCTGCTATGGGCCTGATGACATAGATTTCATTGCTGAGTGATATTGCATTGTACGTTAGTACCACAACTTCTTTATCCATTTTTCGCTTTCTGTGATATTGAACTTGTACCGTAAACGAGGTTCTTGTAAACAGAGCCGTCCCAAACTTTGGGGTGGCTGTGTCTTTTTGATTTTAATTTCCCTAATCTATAGGACCATAAGTGGAAGTGCCTTAGGCTCTGTTGCTTTGTTTTTTAGATGCTTCAGGAAACACCATACACTTCTCCAGGGTGGCTGTTGGTAATTTACATCCCGCCCATCAGCATAAGAAGGCTCCCAGTTCTCCATGGCCTGTCCTGCCTTTCTGGATTTTACACTTTTTTCAGATGGCCCTTTTGACCGGGGGCAGTGAGACTTCACTGTAGTGCAGATTTCCTTTGCAAGCTTGCTTGGTTGGCCAAAAAGGGCGTCTGCGTTTTTTCCTGAATATATTCAGGAAAAAACGCATACACCCTTTTGGACCAAGTGCATCATTGTGGACGTTCTGCCCCTTTTCCTATGCTTTACATGCAATTCCAGTCTACCTCCTGAAATCGGTTTCCTGCAATTCTGCCCCCCATTCAAGTCCTCTTGGCAGCCTTACTTCAATATATTTTTGGACGATAGCTGTCATTTATAACTCTGCAGGTTTGTGAATTACAGTGCCCCTGAGCTCCTTTCTTCAACTCGGTTTCTTGTGAGCTGGCCGCAACACCGCAGGATTGCTTGAGGCCCTAGTGTGGTTCTGGCATGGCTCGCTGAGCCTTTGGTTAATTCCTCTTCCTGGTGGGAAATGAGAGTTAAATTTGCCCGTCCAGACACCTCCAGCTAGTCTCTCATTGGTTCTCCCTATTCCTGTTCATTTTCCGCAGAAATTGCAAACTGGGCCAAACAGGAGGTTAAAGGCACTGACTCTCCAAGTGGGGAGAGTGTTAGTAAAGCGTCTGGAATGTTGCACCCGAGTACCAGGGGACGAAAACTGAGACACATTTGAACACGTTTCCCGATCACACGGTGGATCATACTCTGGGTTCCACATGCATGATTTAGCTGAAGGAAGAATCCCTTAAACCCGGAGAGTAGAGACCCATGGAATGGGTACCATGCAATATGACTTCAAAGGGTCTGCATTTGTTCACCGAACCTCACCAATCCTATCACTGCTGCGTTTATGCCGCTGTACACATGCTGGATTCTCTTTTGGAGACATATCAATCCATAGGTTTTAAGATTCTTACTAGTCAGGTATATTCTTAGGCGTTTAATATGGGATGTTGAGTCCATTTCTTTGAGCAAGGAGTAGCTCTTGTCTATTACATATTTGGCTTATGTAACGGTATCTGTGCTCATTTCAATCTCTAGTTTTATGCAGCTCCCCAACTCAACTTTCCCCTTAAGCAAGCATAAGTTGGTTTTCTAAATTAGAGACCCTGTTCTGTTTTGTAATTCAGTTCCTGTGTAGCCAACTTTACATTCCGTGTATTAGTGATATCTTATGATGTTTGTTTTTCTGTGTGACTTATTTCGCTTAGAATCATCGTACCTGAATCCACTCATTATGCTGCTACGGGCCTGATGACATAGATTTCATGGCTGAGTGATACTGCATTGTACGTTAGTACCATATCTTCTTTATCCGTTTTTCGCTTTCTGCGATATTGACCTTGTACCGTAAACGAGGTTCTTGTAAACAGAGCCGTCCCAAAATTTGGGGTGGCTGTGTCTTTTTGATTTTCATTTCCCTAAGCTATAGGACCATAAGTAGAAGTGCCCTAAGCTCTGTTGCTTTGTTTTTTAGATGTTTCAGGAAACACCATACACTTCTCCAGAGTGGCTGTTGGCAATTTACATCCCGCCCATCAGCATAACAAGGCTCTCAGTTCTCCATGGCCTGTCCTTCCTTTCTGGATTTGACACTTTTTTCAGATGGCCCTTTTGACCGGAGCGAAGTGAGACTTCATTGTAGTGCAGATTTCCTTTGCAAGCTTGCTTGGTTGGCCAAAAAGTGCGTATGCGCTTTTTCCTGAATATATTCAGGAAAAAACGCATACGCCCTTTTTGGCCAAGTGCATCATTGTCGACGTTCTGAGTCTTTTCATATGTTTTCAATGCAATTCCAGTCTACCTCCTGAAATCGGTTTCCTGCAATTTGCCTTGCTGTCAGTGCCTCTTCATAGCCTTACCTCCTTATTCTTTTGGAAAATAGTTGGCCTTTATAACTCTGCAGGTTTTTGAATTGCACTGGTCCTTAGCTCCATGTTTCAGCTCTTATTTTTGTGATCTTGCCTCATATCCACAGGATTTCTTCAGGCCCTATTCTTCTTCTAGTGCGCCTTTCTCTGCCTTTGGTTAATTCTTCTTCCTGATGTGAAATTAGAGTGACATGTGCCCATTGAAACCGCTACAGCTATTTTCTCACTGGTTCCCCCTATTCCCATTCATCCTCCGCACTAACTGCAGACTGTGCGATACCGGAACTTAAAGGCATTGACTCTCCATGTGGAGATGTTGTTAGTAAAGTGGCTGGAATGTTGATCCGGAGCCCCAGGAGAGGAAAATGAGGTGCGTTTTAGAAACCTTTCCCGATCATATGGTATACCATCCACTGGATTCCCCATGCATGGTTTAGCTGTAGGAAGATTCCCTTCAACCTGGAGTGTTGGGACCCTTGGAATGAGTAGTATGAAGTATTGCATTAAACTTTCGGCAGTTGCTCACCAAAGCTCACCAATGCTCTCAGCCCCAAGTGTCCAGCCTTATGTCTTATCCAGCTGTGGGTTTATATGTGGTCATTCCAGGTTGCATCACAGCCCCTGAGCGAATTTTGTAAGAATTTTTCTCTCTTTCATTGTTTCTGCGTTTTGGTTTTAAAATTTATTTCTATAATGGGGTTTAGCTCATTTTCACTGCTGTGTTTGTGCCGCTCTGCGCACACTTGATTCCCTTATGGAGATATATCAATACATGGGTTTTAAGATTCTTATTACTCAGATATATTTCTCTGCGGTGTATAGGGTGTGTTGAGGCCAGTTCATTGAGCAAGGTGTAGATCTTGTCTAATACCTATTTGGTTTATTGAACGGTATCTGTGCTAATTTCAAACTCTGGTTTTATGCATCACCCCACCTCTCCTTTCCCCTTAAGCTGACATAAGTGTGTTTTCTAAATGTGAGACACTGTTCTGTTTTGTAATTCATTTTTTGTGCAGCCATATTTATCCTCCCTCTATAAGTGATATCTTATGATATGTTTCTTTTTCTGTTTGACTTATTTCAAGTAGTATTATCGGACCTAAATCCACTCTTTATCCTTCTACTAGCCTTATTACATTGATTTCATGGTGAAGAGATATTCCATTGTACATAAGTACCACATTTTCTTTATCCATTGTTCTCTTTCCTGGGATATTTAAGGTGTACTGAAGTTGAGGTTCCTGTAAACAGAGTAGCCCTAAACTGTGGTGTGCTTGTGTCTTGTTGATTTTTAGACTTCCCTAGATATACTTCCATGATTGGAAGTGCCCTATGCTCTGTAGCTCTGTTTTTTAGATGATTTAGGAACCACCATACACTTCTCCAGAGTGGCTCTCGGCAGTTCACACACTGTCCATCAGTGTATAAAGGCTCCCTATTCTCCATGGCTTGTCCTGCATTTCTGGTTTTTACAATTTTTTCGGATGGCCCTTTTGACCGGTGGGAAATGAGACTTCTTTGTTGTGCACATTTGCATTACTTGCTTGCTTGGTTGCCCATAAAGTGCGTATGCGTTTTTTCCTGGATATATTCAGGAAAAAACGCATACTCCCTTTGGGGCCAACTGCATCATTGTCGAAATTCTGCCGCTTTTCATGTGCTTTAAAGACGAGTCCAATCTATCTCTTGAAATCTGTTTCTTGCAATTCTGTCTTGCATTCAGATCCTCTTCTTTGCCTTACCTCAACATATTTTTGGACGTTAGTTTTCATTTATAACTCTGCAGGTTTGTGAATTGCAGTGACCCTGAGCTCCATTTTTTAAGTTGCTCTTTTGTGAGCTGGCCTCAAAGCCGCAGGATTGCTTCAGGCCCTATTTTGGCTCCGGCGAGGCGGGCTGAGCCTTTTTTTAATTCTTATTCTTAATGGGAAATTAGAGTGACATGTGCCCGTCCAAACCCCTACAACTATTCTCTCATTGGTTCCCCCTCTTCCCGTTCATCCTCCTCACAATTTGCAAAATGTGTGAAACAGAAGTTTAAATGTGCTGATTCTCTAAGTGGGGAGATTCTAAGTAACGTGGCTGGAATGATGAACAGGAGCACCAGGAGAGGATAAATGAGGTGCATTTTAGACACATCTCCCGAGAACACGGTGTACAGTCCTCTGGGTTTTCCATGCATGTTTTAGCTATAGGAAGATTCCTTGAACCTGCAGATTTTGGACCCATTGAATGGGTACCAGGTAGTATTACTTTAAAGGGTGTGCATTTCCTCACCCAACCTCACATTTCTCTTAGTGCGAACAGTTTCCAGCCTTATGTCTCATCCTGCTGTGGGTCTAGATGTGTTCAATCCATGTTGCATCACCGTCCCTGACGAAAAGTTGTAAGAGGTTTTCTCTGTCTCTCTGTCGTTTATTTTTTTCAATTTATTACTATATTGGTTACAGCTGATTTTCAAAGCTCTGTTTCTTGCTGCTGTACATCCACTTGATTCACGTACAGAGAGATATCAATAAATTCTTTTTCAGATTCTTACCAGTCATAGATATTCTTTTCCGGTGACTTGAGTGTGCTGAGTGCAGTTCTTTTAGCTACCGTGTAGGCCTTGTTGATTATCAGTTTGGTATTTGGAATGGTATCTTTGCTAATTTCAACCTCCTGGATGATGCCTCACCCCTCCCCACCTTTCCCGTTTAGCAGCCTTATGCGTGTTTTCTACATATTTGACTATGTTTTTGTTTTGTAATTTATTTCATGTGTAGCCATTTTGGGTTCCACCTTTAAGTGATATCTTATGATATGTGTCTTTTTCTTTTTGAATTATGTCACTTAGAATGATCATACGTAACTCCTCCGGAGTTGTTACAACTGGCCATATTTCATTGATTTCCAGGCTGAGTAATATTCCACTCTACATAAGTACCACATCTCTATCCATTTTTTCCCTCCAGAGACATTTAAGTTATATCCTAGTCGAGGATCTTTTAAACAGAGAGGCAGTAAACATTGGGGTGCCTGTGTCCTCTCGATTTTTGTTTTTCCCAAGATATACGCCCATGAGTGCAAGTGCCCTATGCTCTGTAGCTCATTTTTTAGATGCTTTAGTAAACACAATACACTTCTCCAGAATGGCCGTTGGCAATATACATTTCCACTATAAGCCTCACAGGGCTCCCTCTTCTCCTTGCCCTGTCCTGCATTTCTGGTGTTTACACTTTATGAGGATGGCTCTTCTGACTGATGCGAAGTGATATCTTTTGTAGTATTGATTTCCAGTGCCCACCTGTTTGGTTGGCTAAAAAAGTGTATGCCCTTTTCTTGAATATATACAGAAAAAAACGCATACAGCCTTTTTGGCCAACTGCAATGTTGGCAATGTTCAGCCCCTTTTCTTGTGCTTAATGGCGAGTCCTTTCTACCTCCTCAAATCCCTTTCCTGCCATTCTCCCTTGCTTACCAATCCTTTTCTCTGACTTTCCTCAAGACATTTTTCAGTGATAGATATTTTCAACTCTGCAGTTTCGTGAATTTTACTGCCTCTGAGTTCCATTGTTCAACTTGTGTTTATGGGAACTGGCCACAAAGCAGTGGGATTTCCTCAAGCCCTATACTGTTTCCATGGGCAACCCTAGCCTTTGGTCAATTCGTCTTCCTGATTGGAAATTAGAGTGACATGTGCCTGTCTGAACACCTAGGACTTGTCTCTCATTGTTCCTCATCCTTCTGCTTCATCCTCTGGACAAATTCCAAACTGTACGCAACAGGATGTTGACAGTGCTGACATCTCTAAGTGGAGAGACTGTTAGTAAAGACGCTGGAGGGGTGAACCCGAGCACCAGGAGATGAGGAGATGAGATGCCTTTTCCAAACTCTTCCCGATCAGACGGTATACCATCCTCTGTGTGTGACAGACATGTTTTAGCAGTAGAAAGAGTCCCATTCATGTAAGGAGAACACCAGGGCTTTTTCAAAATCAGTGTCTCCCCGAACCCCAAACTGGGGAATTTTTTAAGCTACGGCTACACATATGTTCATTAAGGGCCTTGGGAAGTAGGCAGAGTCCAAACTTTAGATGATTGAAGTCTTCAGGGTCAGAAGCACTCACCACCGGCTTCCCTTAGGTTACACTTTAACTGTCATTGATAGATGATGTCAATAAAAATATCTATTCTTTTTCCGATTATTTCCCCTTATAGGTTATTGCAAAATATTGAGTGTAGTTCCCTGTGCTATACAGTAGTTCCTTGTTGATGATCTATTTTATACATAGCAGTGTGTATGTGTTAATTCCAAACTGTTAATTTATCCCTCCTCCCACCTTTCCCCTTTGGTAATAATAAATTATAAGATTTTATACTTCTCAGAAATGGGGGAGCTGAAAGAGAGGTATCATTTTCAATGGAAAAGCATTTAAAACAAGATTGAAGCTTTAACCAAGATTATTAGATGTACATCCTTGGAAAGAAATCACTTCATTTCTCTAATATTGACCTGACAAATAAGACAAACCTTTTCACTGAACTTGCTTATAATAAAGTGATGGAAATATCAAATGGAATTGTTAGAAACATCTTATTTTACCCGAGCCTTATAAACTGTTCTATGTTAACTACAGTTTGGTTTACACATCTGTTCATTGAAGTTACAGTAGTCTCAATTTCTGTTACTGATCCTCCAGAGTGGACCCCAACAAGTGTCCCCCTGCCCAGTGTCATTGGGGCCAACAGATCGAGACTGAGTTTGGTTCACAAGCAAAGGAAACTTTATATTTTGATCAGAGAATGGAGAGGTGAGAGCATGCACTACCCCGTGGGCTGTGGGCTGGGCTGCTGTGTAGAGATCCTGTCAGAGTCAGTGGGAGGGAGGGGGCGGAGCTCTCGAGGGCCGGGTTGGCTGCAGCTCAGGCTCTATATCTCGGAGTCTGCACTGGGCCCCAGGAGCTGAGGTGTCGACCCAGCCATTCTGCACTAGGAAATCTGGTCTGAAGTGCCGGGTGTGGAACCTCTGTATGCGGGACCCTAGGAGCACGTGAAATTAGACAAAGCACAAAGGATAAAAAAGGTCAGACTTGACTTTATTGCCCAGATTCTATTTTTATCTCCCAGGGATTTTTAATGGGCTTTGCTGGGGACAAACCCCTCCTCTGCCTTTTGTCCCATTCCTCATTCTTGGAGTGCTGAGGGTGCAGACCCTTCTTCTGTAACTGCTGAGTGCTGAGTTGGGAGCCCTCATACCAGGGGGCGAGGGTCAGAACTTCTCCCCAGCAGCCTCCAGGTGACGTTGATTGGCCCCAGGACCCCTGCCTCCCTGCTCGTCCGCCTGAGCACCAGCATTGGAAGTGTTATAGATTCTAATGACCTTTAAGGGTCCAGGAAAAAGATGTGCAGAGACGCTGTGGGGGCCGGTTTCACCCCGCCCCACATTTGTTCGGCCACCTTAGGCTGACCGTTTCTGCCAGCCTAGATGCTCTGACCAGTAGTCTGCTCTTTCTTCAATTAGGTCCCTGAATTAACGTAAAAACAGCACCAGGTGTCAGAGCCCTGCCCGCTCAACTCCCAGACAGTCCAGGGTCAGTGGTGATCAAGGACCATGATGGCCACTGAGTCAACAGCCTTTTGAAGTAAACAGGAGTCCAGCCGGTCTTATTGGCCACCATCATCACGGTGTCTGTAGGCTTTTCTATGGTGACAGTGTGATATACGGTTCCCCCGCCAAGATTATTAGCTCCCCTCCGGGTGCAGTAAGTCCTGCAAGCAGTAGTCTACTCCTTCGGGACACACTATTGTTGTTTTATGAGAGAAACTCCAGGTCAAGTGATGTTCACACGAGTCGTCATGGTGCCCTGCTGCCCCCGGTTATCTCTCTGGATGTTGGAGTTGGAGGGCCTCCTCACTCGAGGTCGGTGTGCCCACGGAGCGAACCCTGCAACTTCAGGGCATGGTTGGTGATTAGGATCACCACGTGGGGTCCTTTTCCCTTAGGAGGGAGGTGGCCTTTTGGGCTGCTGATTTCCAGGTTTTTAGATACCGCCAGTATCTTGGCCAGATGTGGCAGTGGGCCAAGCCCCTTGGTGACTGTAGTTTATCCTACCTGGATGGCATTCTTGCGTTGTTCCATTTCAAGTGGTCCCAGTTTTTGCACTAATTCTCCAATGGCGATTCACCTTTCACCGGGAATGGAAAGGTCAAAGAGTTTAGCTCAATTAGGGAGTTCCAGGGCAAGGGTCTGAATTGACTGCTCTTTCCATTCTTGAAAGGCCACTTCTGGATTCTGTTCAAAAGGATCATCATCTTTTCCTTTCAGTGTTTCATATAGAGGCCCAGCTAGTAGACTGTAGTTAGGGATCCAGAAGCAGCAAACCCTGGCCTCCCCAGGAACCCCTAAGCTGTCTTCTCATTTTAGAAAGGGGTAAGGCTGCAAATGGTTTCTTCCCTTTCCTGGGATGGGCTTCTCCGACCTTGTGTGAGAATGAAGCCCAGGCAGGTCACCGCAGTCTGTGATATTTGAGCTTTATCTTGGACAACTTCTATCCTTTATTGGCTTGGTAGTTCAGAGGCCTCCTTAGTAGGGCTGGCGATCAGAATGTCGTCTGCATATTGAAGGAGGGTTTCCTTTTCCAGAGGTAGAACTTTTCGGTCTTTAGCTAAGCTTTCCCCAAAGATGGTGTGGGAATTTTTGAACCCTTGGGGCAAGACGGCCCGGAAGTATTGTTTTAGTTGTATGTTGAGTCCTGCCACTCACAAGCCAAAATTTCTTGTGACTCTGGGACTAATGGAATACAAAAGAAGGCATCATTGAAGACTAATACAGAATACCATGTCCTGGTGGTTGGTAGAATGACCAGCAGGGTGTAGGAATTAGGAGCAACTGGAGGTATATCCTCGGTGGCTTCACTGACTGTCCTGACATCTTTACCAGGTCCCCAGCAGCCCATGGAGCTCTCGTGGTCAGGCCCCTCCCAGGATACAGAGCTACCCTTGCAGGTACCGTGGCAGGGCTGGGCACACAGGAACCGTGCACATAGCCCTCATTGAAGAGCACCCCCAGCTCACCTGTCGCTCAGAGCTGACACAGAGCACCTCAGAGCAGGACTTGAACTAACAAACAGCAGCTCCGACAGGTCTGTGACCCTGGGCATCACTCTGTGTGGCCTCCCTCCACCTGGTCTTCCAGAGACTTCCACTGCACCCGGGGCACCAGGTCTCTGTCTCCAACCACCACCCACCCCTCCTCTCCCTGACTCCTGGGTTCCTCTCATTAGGAGAGGGTTTTCTTGAAGTTGTCTCCCACTCATGGGCCAGATAAAATGATTAGAAAACAAGCCAAAGCTGCAGCCCCTTGTCTATCCTGACTCTCAGGAGCCCACACCTGTTCCTTGGACCTGGCCGGTTCAGCAAGTTCCATTTTCTGCAACTGTGAGCCCCTGAGGGGTGATGATTGGCTGACCTGGGCAGCCTTACGGTGCCGGCCAGCCCTCCCCAGGTGTGCCTGGGTTGAGATCAATATAAATACCACTCCAGGCAGCAAGAGCCCCTGCAGCTGTGTCTGACGCCATTTTCTCTGCCCTGTCAGCAGTCTCGGGGCTGGGCTGGTGGGAGGGAGTGAGAGGCCACGGCTTTGTGGGTGGCCCAGTGTGAGTGGGGCTCTGCTGGACTTTCTGCAGCAGTTGCCAGGCTGCCACCTGCTAAAGAAGAGGATGTGTCACCCATACCTGCTGCTGGAATTGCTCCCTGGGCAGAGGTGAGGAAGGAAAAAAGCAGTGGGGGCAGGGACAGGACGGGTATCTCAGGCAGGGAAATGGAAATCTTCCAGAAGAGCACCCAGGGCCAGGACCATCCTGGCTGGCCTGCAGGCACCAAGTCAGCTGGCATGCTGTCACTCGTGTGGCTCCATGGCCCTTCCTCTAGGCTTTCAAGTCCTTGTATATATTCAGGTGTTTTACCTGGGAAGGGTGGGAACAGTTCAGCAGCAACTGGCCTGGGGCTCAGCTCACGTTTACTCACAGATGCCTCGGCACGGTGCCCCAGCTTTGCAATGAGGACGCTTGTTGTGTGGGGGCTGCTGGCTGAATGGGAGCCGATTCCCCACCACTGGCCAACTTCAGAATTGTTTACAACTGGAGCAAGTGCCCTGATACGGTTTTCCTCTGAGTAACTGGTGGGTTCTGTTTTTTTTTTCTCTTTTTCGTTTTTGGTTCAAGGTAGATTTTATTCCTCTTTTTTGTATTTACAGATATAAGCATGGAAATAATTTATTCATATAAATACATGTATGTGAAGGGAATAATTGTTTTTTCTGTTTTATTTTTTAAATTTTATTTCTTTTTAATTTTGAATTTTATTTTATATTTTTATACAGCAGGTTCTTATTGGTTATCTATTTTATACATATAAATGTTTACATGCCAATCCCAATCTCTCAACTCCTCCCACCACCACCACCCCCAAGAGCTTTCCCCCCTTGTTGTCCATACGATTGTTGTCTACATCTGTTGCTCTATTTATGCCTTGCAAAACGGTTAATCTGTACAGTTTTTCTAGGTTCCACATATATGCATGAATATACAAGATTTGTTTTTCTCTTTCTGACTTACTTCACTCTGTATGACAGTCTCTAGATCCATCGACGTCTCTACAAATGACCCAATTTCATTCCTTTCATGGCTTAGTAATATTCCATTTTATATATGTACCACATCTTTATGCATTCGTCTGTCTGTGGGCATTTAGGTTGCTTCCATTACCTCGATATTGTAAATAGTGATGCAATGAACATTACGGTGAATGTCTCTTTTTGATTTATGGTTTTGTCTGGGTATATGTCCAGTACTGGGATTGCTGTATCATATGGTAATTCTATTATTAGTTTCTTAAGAAACTCCATATTGTTCTCCATAGTGACTGTATCAATTTATATTCCCAACAATAGTGGAAGAGGCTTCCTTTTCTCCACACCCTTTCCAGCATTTGTTGTTTGTAGATTTTCAGATGATGCCCATTCTAACAGGTGTGAGGTGATACCTCATTGTTGAGTCCATTTCGATGAACAAGGGGTAGGTCTTGTCTATTACATATTTGGCTTATGGAACGGTATCTATGCTAATTTCAAACTCTGGTTTTATGCAGCACCCCAACTCACCTTTCCCCTTAAGCAAGCATAAGTTGGTTTTCTAATCTTGAGACCCTGTTCTGTTTTGTAATTCAGTTCATGTGTAGCCAAGTTTACATTCCGTGCATTAGTGATACCTTATGATGTTTCTTTTTCTGTGTTACTTATTTCACTTAGAATCATCGTGCCTCAATCCACTCATTATGCTGGTACAGGTCTGGTGACACAGATTTCATTGCTGAGTGATATTGCATTGTACATAAGTACCACAACTTCTTTATCCAGTTTTTGCTCTCTGTGATATTGAACTTGTACCGTAAACGAGGTTCTTGTAAACAGAGCCGTCCCAAATTTTGGGGTGGCTGTGTCTTTTTGATTTTAATTTCCCTAAGCTATAGGACCATAAGTGGAAATGCCCTAGACTCTGTTGCTTTGTTTTTCAGATGTATCAGGAAACACCATACACTTCTCCAGAGTGGCTGTTGGCAATTTACATCCCGCCCATCAGCATAACAAGGCTCCTTATTCCCCATGGCCTGTCTTGCCTTTCTGGATTTTACACTTTTTTCAGATGGCCCTTTAGACTGGGGGGAAGTGACACTTCATAGTAGTTCGGATTTCCATTGCAAGCTTGCTTGGTTTGCCAAAAAGGGCGTATGTGTTTGTTCCTGAATATATTCAGGAACAAACTCATACGCCCTTTTTTGCCAAGTGCATCATTGTCGATGTTCTGCCTCTTTTCCTATGCTTTAAATGCAAATCCAGTCTACCTCCTGAAATCGGTTTCCTGAAATTCTGCCCCGCTATCAAGTCCTCTTGGCAGCCTTACTTCAATATATTTTTGGACGTTATCTGTCATGTATAACTCTGCAGGTTTGTGAATTACAGGGCCCCTGAGCTCCTTTCTTCAACTCGCTTTCTTGTGAGCTGGCCGCAAACCCGCAAGACTGCTTCAGGCCCTAATCTGCTTCTGGCAGGGCACGCTGAGCCTTTGGTTAATTCCTCTTCCTGGTGGGAAATGAGTGTTAAATATGCCCGTCCAGACACCTACCTCACTCTCAACCCCTTGGTGATGTGGGTCCTCTGGTTTCTGGCCACCTTTGCTGGGTTCCTCACCTTTCGATGATGTGGCCCCACTAGTGTGAGGACATTCCTGCCTGGTTCTCATCTACGTGGTTATGTGGACCCCCTGGTGAGAGTCTGTTCCTGGCTGTGTTCCTCACCCTTCTGTGAGGGAGACCCTCTGCTGATAGGTCACTCCTGCATGGCTGGCACACATTGCCTTGGTGAAGTCAGCCATGTGGTGGCAGTAGGAGCGTGCTGAGGATCTCCTCCCCCCGGTGATGAGGGCCCTCTTGCGTCAGGCCCTAACTGCTGGGCTCACCAACTTTTCTTAGTGAGCCCAATGATGCTTGGGCACTCCTCTTAGGATCCCATCTCGATGGGGATGTGGGCCTTCTGCTCTGAGGTCCCAACGGCTGGGTTGTTCACATTTTCATGATGTGGGCTCTCTGGTGTTAGTTCACAGAGGCCTGGATCCCATAGCCTCTGTGCTCTTGGCCACCTGTTGGGAGGTTCCAACTGCTGGATTCCTCACTTTTTTAATTTTTTGGGTCTTCTGTTGTGAGGATCCTCCTGCCTGCCTCACTCCCAGCCCCTTCGTGATGTGTGTCGTCTGGTCTGAGGCCACATGTGCTGGGTTCCTCACCTTTCGATGATGTGGGACCAATGGTCTTAGGAGACTCCTGCCTGGTTCACATCCCCTTGGTGATGTGGGCCCTCTGTTGAGAGTCTGATCCTGGCTGGGTTCCTCACCCATCTGTGAGGTGGGCCGTCTGCTGTGAGGTCACTCCTGCCTGGCTTGCTCACCTCGCCTTGTGGACATGAGCCCTCTGGTGGCACTTGGAGCCTGCTGGGAGCCTCCTCCCCTCGGTGATGAGGGCCCTCTGGCGTCAGGCCCTAACTGCTGGTCTCCCCACATTTTGTGATGTGCGCCCAGTGGTGCGAGGACACTCCAGCCAGGTTCACATCCCCATTGGGATGTGGGCCTTCTGCTCTGATGTACCAACGCCTGGGTTGCTCACAGTTTCATGATGTGGGCTCTCTGCTATTAGTTCACTCCTGCCTGCATCCCATAGCTTCTGTGCTCTCGGCCACCTGCTGGGAGGTTCCAACTGCTGGATTCCTCACCTTTCTTATTCTTTGGGCCCTCTGTTTTTAGGCTACTCCTGCCTGCCTCACTCCCATTCCCTTTGTGATATGTGTCCTCTGATTTGAGGGCACATGTGCTGGGTTCCGCACCTTTCGATGATGTGGCCCCACTGGAGGGAAGACAGTCCTGACTGGTTCCCATCTCCTTGCTGATGTGGGCCCTCAGGTGAGAGTCTGATCCTGGCTGGGTTCCCCACCCGTCTGTGTGGTGGCCCCTCTGCTGTGAGGTCATTCATGCCTGTCTGGCACACGTCACCTTGGCGACGTGGGCCCTCTGGTGGCAGTTGGAGTGTGCTGGGATCCTCCTCCCCTCAGTGATGAGGGCCCTCTTGCCTTAGGCCATAACTGCTGGGCTCCCCACATTTTCTGATGTGTGCCAAGTGAGTGAGGACACTCTTGCCAGGTTCCCATCCCCATGGGGATATGGGCCTTCTGCTCTGAGGTCAAAACGGCTGGCTTGCTCACAGTACCATGATGTGGGCCCTCTGCTGTGAGTTCACTCTGGCAAGGATCCCTTATCATCGGTGCTCTGAGCCGCCTGCTGGGAGGTTCCAACTGCTGGATTCCTCAACTTTTTTATTCTATGTGCCCTCTGTTGTGAGGCTCCTCCTGCCTGCCTCACTGCCAGCCCCTTGGTGATGACTGTCCTATGGCTTGAGGCCACATGTGCTGCGTTCCTCACCTTTCGATGATGTGGCCCCACTCGTGTGAGGACACTCCTGCCTGGTTCCCATCCCCTTGGTGAGGTGGGCCCTCTGGCGAGAGTCTAATCCTGGCTGGGTTCCTCAACGTTCTGTGAGGTAGGCCCTCTGCTGTGAGGTCACTCCTGCCTGGCTGGCACACGTCACCTTGGAGACGTGAGCCCTCTGGTGGCAGTTGGAGCGTGCAGGGTGCCTCCTCCTCTCGGTGATGACGGCCCTCTGGCATCAGGCCCTAAATGGTGGGCTCCCCACATTTTCTGATGTGCGCCCAGTGGTGTGAGGACACTCCAGCCAGGTTCCCATTCCCATGGGGATGTGGGCCTTCTGCGCTGAGGTCCCAACGCCTGGGTTGCTCACAGTTTTATGATGTGGGCCCTCTGCTGTGAGTTCACTGTGGCCTGGATCCCATAGCCTCGGTGTTCTGAGCCGCCTGCTGGAAGGTCTAAATGCTGGAATCCTCACGTTTTTCATATTATGTGCCCTGTGTTGTGAGGCTACTCCTGCCTGCCTCACTCCAAGGCCCTTGGTGATGTGGGTCCTCTGGTTTGAGGACACATGTGCTGGGTTCCTCACCTTAAGATGATGAGGCCCCACTGGTGTGAGGATAATCCTGACTGGTTCCCATCCCCTTTGTGATGTGGGCCCTCTGGTGAGAGTCTGATCCTGGCTGGGTTCCTCACCCATCTGTGAGGTGGGCCCTCTACTATCAGGTAACTCTTGCCTGGCTTGCTCACCTCGCCTTGTTAACATGAGCCCTCTGGTGGCACTTGGACCCTGCTGGGAGCCTCCTCACCTCTGTGATGAGGGCCCTCTGACGTCAGGCCCTAACTGCTGGGCTCCCCAACTTTTCTTAGTGAGCCCAGTGATGCTCGGGCACTCCTCTTAGGTTCCCATCTCCATGGGGATGTGGGCCTTCTGCTCTGAGGTTCCAACGGCTGGGTTGATCACAATTTCATGATGTGGGCTCTCTGGTGTTAGTTCACTGTGGCCTGGATCCCATAGCCTCTGTGCTCTTGACCACCTGCTGGGAGGTTCCAACCGCTGGATTCCTCACTTTTTTAATTTTTTAGGCCCTCTGTTGTGAGGATCCTCCTGCCTGCCTCACTCCCAGCCCATTTGTGATGTGTGTCATCTGGTTTGAGGCCACATGTGCTGGATTCCTCACCTTTCGATGATGTGGGACCAATGGTCTTAGGAGACTCCTGCCTGGTTCACATCCCCTTGGTGATGTGGGCCCTCTGTTGAGAGTCTGATCCTGGCTGGGTTCCTCACCCTTCTGTGAGGTGGGCCGTCTGCTGTGAGGTCACTCCTGCTTGGCTTGCTCACCTCGCCTTGTGGACATGAGCCTTCGGTGGCACTTGGAGCCTGCTGGGAGCCTCCTCCCCTTGGTGATGAGGGCCCTCTGGCGTCAGGCCCTAACGGCTGGGCTCCCCACATTTTGTGATGTGCGCCCAGTGGTTCGAAGACACTCTATCCAGGTTCACATCCCCATTGGGATGTGGGTCTTCTGCTCTGAAGTCCCAACGGCTGGGTTGTTCACAGTTTCATGATGTGGGCTCTCTGCTGTTAGTTCACTCTGGCCTGGATGCCATAGCCTCTGTGCTCTGGGCCACCTGCTGGGAGGTTCCAACTGCTCAATTCCTCAACTTTTGTATTCTATGGGTCCTGTGTTGTGATGCTCCTCCTGCCTGCCTCACTCGCAACCCCTTCGTGATGTGGGTCCTCTGGTTTGAGGCCACATGTGCTGGGTTCCGCAACTTTCAATGATGTGGCCCCACTGGTGTGAGGACACTCCTGCCTGGTTCCCATCCCCTTGGTGATGTGGGCCTTCTGGTGACAGTCTTATCCTGGCTGGGTTCCTCACTCTTCTGTGAGGTAGGCCCTCTGCTGTGAGGTCAATCCTGCCTGACTTGCACACATCACCTTGGCGACGTGGGCCCTCTGTTGGCACATGGAACCTGCTGGGAGCCTCCTGCCCTCGGTGATGACGGCCCTCTAGCATCAGGCCATAACTGCTGGGCTCCCCACGTTTTCTGATGTGAGCCCAGTGATGCCAGGACACTCCTGTCAGGTTCCCATCCCCATGGGGATGTGGGCTTTCTGCTCTGAGGTCCCAACGCCTGGGTTGCTCACAGTTTCATGATGTGGGCTCTCTGGTGTTAGTTCACTCCTGCCTGCATCCCATAGCTTCTGTGCTCTCGGCCGCCTGCTGGGAGGTTCCAAATGCTGGATTCCTCACCTTTTTTATTCTTTGGGCCCTCTGTTTTTAGGCTACTCCTACCTGCCTCACTCCCATCCCCTTTGTGATGTATGTCCTCTGATATGAGGCTGCATGTGCTGGGTTCCTCACCTTTCGATGATGTGGCCCCACTGGTGGGAGGACAGTCCTGACTGGTTCCCATCCCCTTGGTGTTGTGGGCCCTCTGGCGAGACTCTCATCCTGCCTCGGTTCCTCACCCTTCTGTGAGATAGGCCCTCTGCTGTGAGGTCACTACTGCCTGGCTGGCGCATGCCTCCTTGTAGACGTGGGCCCTCTGTTGGCAGTTGGAACCTGCTGGGAGTCTCCTCCCCTCAGTTATGAGGGCCCCCTGGCGTCAGGCCCTAACTGCTGGGCTCCTAACATTTTCTGATATGTGCTAAGTGGTGCGAGGCCACTCCTGCCAGGTCCCCATCCCAATGGGGATGTGGGCCTTCTGTTCTGAGGTCCCAACGGCTGGGCTGCTCACAGGTTCATGATGTGGGCCGTCTGTTGTGAGTTCACTGCGGCCTGGATCTCATAGCCTCAGTGCTCTGGGCCGCTTGCTGGGAGGTTCCAACTGCTGGATTCCTCAACTTTTATATTCTATGGACCCTGTGTTGTGAGGCCGGTCCTGCCAGCCTCATTCCGAACCCCTTAGTGATGTGGTTCCTCTGGTTTGAGGCTACATGTGCTGGGATCCTCACCTTTCGATGATGTTGTCCCACTGGTGTGGGGACACTCCTGCCTTGTTCCCATCCCCTTGGTGATGTGGACCCTCTGGTGAGAGTCTGATCCTGGCTGTGTTCCTCACCCTTCTGTGAGGTGGGCCCTCTGCTGTGAGGTCACTCCTGCCGGGCTGGCACACATCGCCTTGTTGACGTTGGCCCTCTGGTGGCAGCTGGAGCCTGCTGGGAGCCTCCTCCCCTCGGTGATGAGTGCCCTCTAGCGTCAGGCCCTAACTTCTGAGCACCCCACGTTTTCTGATGTGAGCCCAGTGATGCCAGGACACTCCTGTCATGTTCCCATCACCATGGGGATGTGGGCCTTCTGCTCTGAGGTCCCAATGTCTGGGTTGCTCACAGTTTCATGATGTGGGCTGTCTGGTGTTAGTTCACTCTGGCCTGGATCCCCTAGCCTCTGTGCTCTGGGCCGCCTGCTGGGAGGTTCCAACTGCTGGATTCCTCACCTTATTTTTGGGCCCTCTGTTGTGAGACTCCTCCTGCCTGCCTCACTCCCAGCCCCTTGGTGATGGGTGTCCTATGGTTTGAAGCCACATGTTCTGGGTTCCTCACCTTTAGATGATGTGGCCCTACTCATGTGAGGACACTCCTGCCTGGTTCCAATCCATTTGGTGATGTGGGCCCTCTGGTGCGAGTGTGATCCTGACTGGGTTCATCACACTTCTCTGAGGTGGGCCCTCTGCTGTGAGGTCATTCGTGCCTGGTTGGCACACATCGCCTTGGCGACGTCAGCCCTCTGGTGGCAGTTGGAGCCTGCTGGGAGCCTCCTTCCCTTGGTGATGAGGGTCCTCTGGCGTCAGGCCCTAACTGCTGGTCTCCCAAAATTTTCTGATACATTCTCAGTGGTGCGAGGACACTCCTACCAGATTTATATCCCCATGGGGATGTGGGCCTCCTGCTCTGAGGTCCCAATGGCTGGGTTGCTCAGTTTCATGACATGGGCCCTCTTCTGTGAGTTCACTGTGGCCTGGATCCCATAGCCTCGGTGCTCTGGGCCACCTGCTGGGAGGTTCCAACTGCTGGATTCCTCACTTTTTTGTTCTATGGGCCCAGTGTTGTGAGGCTACTCCTGCCTGCCTCACTCCGAGGCCCTTGGTGATGTGGGTCCTCTGGTTTGAGGACACATGTGCTGAGTACCTCACCTTTCGATGATGTGGCCCCACTGGTGTGAAGACACTCCTGCCTGGTTCCCATCCCCTTGGTGATGTGGGCCCTCTGGTGAGAGTCTGATGTTGGCTGATTTTCTCACCCTTCTGTGAGCTGGGACCTCTGCTGTGAGGTAACTCCTGCCTGGCTTGCTCACGTTGCCTTGACAACGTGAGCCTACAGGTGGCAGTTGGAGCCTGCTGGGAATCACCTCCCCTCGGTTATGAGAGCTCTGGATAAAACACATATGCCCTCTTTTGCCAAGTGCATTATTTTCCAAGTTCTGTCTCTTTTCCTATGCTTTAAGAGCGACTCCCGTGAACCTTCTGAAATCAGTTTCCAGCAATTCTGCACCATTTTCAAGTGCTCTTCGCAGCCTTACTTCAGTATAATTTTGGATGATACCTGTCATTTATAACTCTGCAGGTTTGTGAATTACAGTGCCCCTGAGCTCCTTTCTTCAACTCGCTTTCTTGTGAGCTGGCCACAAAACCACAGGATCTCTTCAGGTCCTAATCTGCTTCCAGCATGGTACGCGGAGCCTTTGGATCATTCGTCTTCCTGGTGGGAAATGAGAGTTAAATTTGCCCATCCAGACACCTACAGATAGTCTCTCATTGGTTCTCCTTATTCCTGTTCATCTTATGCAGAAATTGCAAACTGGGCCAAACAGGAGGTTAAAGGCACTGACTCTCCAAGTGGGGAGAGTGTTAGTAAAGCATCTGGAATGTTGCACCCAGGTTCCAGGGTACGAAAACTGAGACACATTTGAACACATTTCCCGATCATACGGTGGATCATACTCTGGGTTCCACATGCATGTTTTAGCTGAAGGAAGAATCCCTTAAACCTGGAGAGTTGAGACCCATGGAATGGGTACCATGCAATATGACTTCAAAGGGTCTGCATTTGCTCACCGAACCTCACCAATCCTATCACTGCTGCGTTTATGCCGCTGTACACACGCTTGGTTCTCTTTCGGAGACATATAAATCCATAGGTTTTAAGATTCTTACTAGTCAGGTATATTATTAGACGTTTAATATGGGGCGTTGAGACCACTTTGTTGAGCAAGGAGTAGCTCTTGTCTATTACATATTTGGCTTATGGAAAGGTATCTGTGCTAATTTCAATCTCTGGTTTTATGCAGCACCCCAACTCACCTTTCCCCTTAAGCAAGCATAAGTTGGTTTTCTACATTTGAGACCCTGTTCTGTTTTGTAATTCAGTTCCTGTGTAGCCAAGATTACATCCCGTGTAGTAGTGATATCTTATGATGTTTCTTTTTCTGTGTGACTTATTTCATTTAGAATCATCGTACCTGAATCCACTCATTATGCTGCTACTGGCCTGATGACATAGATTTCATTGCTGAGTGATATTGCATTGTACATAAGTACCACAACTTCGTTATCCATTTTTCGCTTTCTGTGATATTGAACTTGTACCGTAAACGAGGTTCTTGTAAAGAGAGCCGTCTCAAACATTGGGGTGGCAGTGTCTTTTTGATTTTAATTTCCCTGAGCTATAGGACCATAAGTGGAAGTGCCCTAGGCTCTGTTGCTTTGTTTTTTAGATGTTTCAGGAAACACCATATACTTCTCCAGAGTGGCTGTTGGCAATTTACATCCCGCCCATCAGCATAACAAGGCTCCCAGTTCTCCATGGCCTGTCCTGCCTTTCTGGATTTTACACATTTTTCAGATGGCCCTTTTGACCGGTGGGCAGTGAGACTTCATTGTAGTGCAGATTTCCTTTGCAAGCTTGCTTGGTTGGCCAAAAAGTGCGTATTCGTTTTTTCCTGAATATATTCAGGGCAAAACACATACGCCCTTTTTGGCCAAGTGCATCATTGTGGACGTTCTGCCTCTTTTCCTTTGTTTACATGCAATTCCAGTCTACCTCCTGAAATCGGTTTCCTGCAATTCTGCCCCGCTTTCAAGTCCTCTTGGCAGCCTTACTTCAATATATTTTTGGACGATAGCTGTCAATTATATCTCTGAAGGTTTGTGAATTACAGTGTCCCTGAGCTCCTTTCTTCAACTCGCTTTCTTGTGAGCTGGCCGCAACACCGCAGGATTGCTTCAGGCCCTAGTGTGGTTCCGGCATGGCTCGCTGAGCCTTTGGTTAATTCCTCTTCCTGGTGGGAAATGAGAGTTAAATTTGCCCGTCCAGACACCTCCAGCTAGTCTCTCATTGGTTCTCCCTATTCCTGTTCATTTTCCACAGAAATTGCAATCTGGGCCAAACAGGAGGTTAAAGGCACTGACTCTCCAAGTGGAGAGAGTGTTAGTAAAGCGTCTGGAATGTTGCACCCGAGTACCAGGGGACGAAACCTGAGACACATTTGAACACGTTTCCCGATCACACGGTGGATCATACTCTGGGTTCCACATGCATGTTTTAGCTGAAGGAAGAATCCCTTAAACCTGGAGAGTTGAGAACCATGGAATGGGTACCATGCAATATGACTTCAAAGGGTCTGCATTTGCTCACCGAACCACACCAATCCTATCACTGCTGGGTTTATGCCGCAGTACACACGCTTGATTCTCTTTCGGAGACATATAAATCCATAGGTTTTAAGATTCTTACTAGTCAGGTATATTCTTAGGCGTTTAATATGGGATGTTGTGTCCTTTTCTGTGAGCAAGGAGTAGCTCTTGTCTATTACATATTTGGCTTATGGAACAGTATCTGTGTTAATTTAAGTCTCTGGTTTTATGCAGCACCCCAACCCACCTTTCCCCTTAAGCAAGCATAAGTTGGTTTTCTACATTTGAGACCCTATTCTGTTTTGTAATTCAGTTCCTGTGTAGCCAAGTTTACATTCCGTGTATTAGTGATATCTTATGATGTTTCTTTTTCTGTGTGACTTATTTCACTTAGAATCATCGTACCTGAATCCACTCATTATGCTGCTATGGCCCTGATGACATAGATTTAATTGCTGAGTGATATTGCATTGTACGTAAGTACCACAACTTCTTTATCCATTTTTCGCTTTCTGCGACATTGAACATGTACCGTAAACGAGGTTCTTGTAAACAGAGCCGTCCCAAACTTTGGGGTGGCTGTGTCTTTTTGATTTTAATTTCCCTAAGCTATAGGACCATAAGTAGAAGTGCCCTAGGCTCTGTTGCTTTGTTTTTTAGATGTTTCAGGAAACACCATACACTTCTCCAGAGTGGCTGTTGGCAATTTACATCCCGCCCATCAGCATAACAAGGCTCCCAGTTCTCCATGGCCTGTCCTGCCTTTCTGGATTTTACACTTTTTTCAGATGTCCCTTTTGACCGGGGGGCAGTGAGACTTCATTGTAGTGCAGATTTCCTTTGCAAGCTTGCTTGGTTGGCCAAAAAGGGCGTATGCGTTTTTTTCTGAATATATTCAGGATAAAACGCATACGCCCTTTTTGGCCAAGTGCATCATTGTGGACGTTCTGCCTCTTTTCCTATGCTTTACATGCAATTCCAGTCTACCTCCTGAAATCGGTTTCCTGCAATTCTGACCCACTTTCAAGTCCTCTTGGCAGCCTTACTTCAATATATTTTTGGACGATAGCTGTGATTTATGACTCTGCAGGTTTGTGAATTACAGTGCCCCTGAGCTCCTTTCTTCAACTCGCTTTCTTGTGAGCTGGCCGCAACACCGCAGAATTGCTTCAGGCCCTTGTGTGGTTCCGGAATGGCACGCTGATCCTTTGGTTAATTCCTCTTCCTGGTGGGAAATGAGAGTTAAATTTGCCCGTCCAGACACCTCCAGCTAGTCTCTCATTGGTTCTCCCTATTCCTGTTCATTTTCCGCAGAAATTGCAAACTGGGCCAAACAGGAGGTTAAAGGCACTGACTCTCCAAGTGGAGAGAGTGTTAGTAAAGCGTCTGGAATGTGGCACCCGAGTACCAGGGGACGAAAACTGAGACACATTTGAACACGTTTCCCGATCACACGGTGGATCATACTCTGGGTTCCACATGCATGTTTTAGCTGAAGGAAGAATCCCTTAAACCTGGAGAGTTGAGACCCATGGAATGGGTACCATGCAATATGACTTCAAAGGGTCTGCATTTGCTCACCAAACCTCACCAATCCTATCACTGCTGCGTTTATGCCGCTGTACACACGCTTGATTCTCTTTCAGAGACATATAAATCCATAGGTTTTAAGATTCTTACTAGTCAGGTATATTCTTAGGCGTTTAATATGGGGTGTTGAGTCCACTTCTTTGAGCAAGCAGTAGCTCTTGTCTATTACATATTTGGCTTATGGAAAGCTATCTGTGCTAATTTCAATCTCTGGTTTTATGCAGCACCCCAACTCACCTTTCCCCTTAAGCAAGCATAAGTTGGTTTTCTACATTGGAGACCCTATTCTGTTTTGTAATTCAGTTCCTGTGTAGCCAAGTTTACATTCCGTGTATTAGTGATATCTTATGATGTTTCTTTTACTGTGTGACTTATTTCACTTAGAATCATCGTACCTGAATCCACTCATTATGCTGCTATGGGCCTGATGATATAAATTTCATTGCTGAGTGATATTGCATTGTACGTAAGTACCACAAATTCTTTATCCATTTTTCGCTTTCTGTGATGTTGAACTTGTACCGTAAATGAGGTTCTTGTAAACAGAGCGGTCCCAAGCTTTGAGGTGGCTGTGTCTTTTTGATTTTAATTTCCCTAAGCTATAGGACCATAAGTGGAAGTGCCCTAGGTTCTGTTGCTTTGTTTTTTAGATGTTTCAGGAAACACCATACACTTCTCCAGAGTGGCTGTTGGCAATTTACATACCGCCAATCAGCATAACAAGGCTCCCAGTTCTCCATGGCCTGTCCTGCTTTTCTGTATTTTACACTTTTTTCAGATGGCCCTTTTGACTGGGCGGGCAGTGAGACTTCATTATAGTGCAGATTTCCTTTGCAAGCTTGCTTGGTTGGCCAAAAAGGGCGTATGCGTTTTTTCCTGAATATATTCAGGAAAAAACGCATACGCCCTTTTTAACCAAGTGCATCATTGTGGACGTTCTGCCTCTTTTCCTATGCTTTACATGCAATTCCAGTCTACCTCCTGAAATCGGTTTCCTGCAATTCTGCCCCGCTTTCAAGTCCTCTTGGCTGCCTTACTTCAATATATTTTTGGACGATAGCTGTCATTTATAACTCTGCAGGTTTGTGAATTACAGTGCCCCTGAGCTCCTTTCTTCAACTCGCTTTCTTGTGAGCTGGCCGCAACACCGCAGAATTGCTTCAGGCCCTCGTGTGTTTCCGGGATGGCACGCTGAGCCTTTGGTTAATTCCTCTTCCTGGTGGGAAATGAGAGTTAAATTTGCCCGTCCAGACACCTCCAGCTAGTCTCTCATTGGTTCTCCCTATTCCTGTTCATTTTCCACAGAAATTGCAAACTGGGCCAAACAGGAGTGTAAATGCACTGACTCTCCAAGTGGGGAGAGTGTTAGTAAAGCTTCTGGAATGTTGCACCCGAGTACCAGGGGACGAAAACTGAGACACATTTGAACACGTTTCCCGATCACACCGTGGATCGTACTCTGGGTTCCACATGCATGTTTTAGCTGAAGGAAGAATCCCTTAAACCTGGAGAGTTGAGACCCATGGAATGGGTACCATGCAATATGACTTCAAAGGGTCTGCATTTGCTCACCGAACCTCACCAATCCTATCACTGCTGCGTTTATGCCGCTGTACACACGCTGGATTCTCTTTCGGAGACATATAAATCCATAGGTTTTAAGATTCTTACTAGTCAGGTATATTCTTAGGCGTTTAATATGGGGTGTTGAGTCCACTTCGTTGAGCAAAGAGTAGCTCTTGTCTATTACATATTTGGCTTATGGAACGGTATCTGTGCTAATTTCAATCTCTGGTTTTATGCAGCACCCCAACTCACCTTTCCCCTTAAGCAAGCATAAGTTGGTTTTCTACATTTGAGACCCTATTCTGTTTTTTAATTCAGTTACTGTGTAGCCAAGTTTACATTCCGTGTATTAGTGATATCTTATGATGTTTCTTTTACTGTGTGACTTATTTCACTTAGAATCATCGTACCTGAATCCACTCATTATGCTGCTACTGGCCTGATGACATAGATTTCATTGCTGAGTGATATTGCCTTGTACGTAAGTACCACAACTTCTTTATCCATTTTTCGCTTTCTGTGATATTGAACTTGTACCGTAAATGAGGTTCTTGTAAACAGAGCGGTCCCAAGCTTTGAGGTGGCTGTGTCTTTTTGATTTTAATTTCCCTAAGCTATAGGACCATAAGTGGAAGTGCCCTAGGCTCTGTTGCTTTTTTTTTAGATGTTTCAGGAAACACCATACACTTCTCCAGAGTGGCTGTTGGCAATTTACATACCGCCAATCAGCATAACAAGGCTCCCAGTTCTCCATGGCCTGTCCTGCTTTTCTGTATTTTACACTTTTTTCAGATGGCCCTTTTGACTGGGCGGGCAGTGAGACTTCATTGTAGTGCAGATTTCCTTTGCAAGCTTGCTTGGTTGGCCAAAAAGGGCGTATGCGTTTTTTCCTGAATATATTCAGGAAAAAACGCATACGCCCTTTTTGGCCAAGTGCATCATTGTGGACGTTCTGCCTCTTTTCCTATGCTTTATATGCAATTCCAGTCTACCTCCTGAAATCGGTTTCCTGCAATTCTGCCCCGCTTTCAAGTCCTCTTGGCTGCCTTACTTCAATATATTTTTGGACGATAGCTGTCATTTATAACTCTGCAGGTTTGTGAATTACAGTGCCCCTGAGCTCCTTTCTTCAACTCGCTTTCTTGTAAGCTGGACACAACACCACACGATTGCTTCCGGCCTTAGTGTGGTTCCGGCATGGCACGCTGAGCCTTTGGTTAATTCCTCTTCCTGGTGGGAAATGAGAGTTAAATTTGCCCGTCCAGACACCTACAGCTAGTCTCTCATTGGTTCTCCCTATTCCTGTTCCTTTTCCGCAGAAATTGCAAACTGGGCCAAACAGGCGTGTAAAGGCACTGACTCTGCAAGTGGGGAGAGTGTTAGTAAAGCATCTGGAATGTTGCACCCGAGTACAAGGGGACGAAAACTGAGACACATTTGAACACGTTTCCCGATCACACCGTGGATCGTACTCTGGGTTCCACATGCATGTTTTAGCTGAAGGAAGAATCCCTTAAACCTGGAGAGTTGAGACCCATGGAATGGGTACCATGCAATATGACTTCAAAGGGTCTGCATTTGCTCACCGAACCTCACCAATCCTATCACTGCTGCGTTTATGCCGCTGTACACACGCTTGATTCTCTTTCAGAGACATATAAATCCATAGGTTTTAAGATTCTTACTAGTCAGGTATATTCTTAGGCGTTCAATATGGGGTGTTGAGTCCACTTCGTTGAGCAAGCAGTAGCTCTTGTCTATTACATATTTGGCTTATGGAAAGGTATCTGTGCTAATTTCAATCTCTGGTTTTATGCAGCACCCCAACTCACCTTTCCCCTTAAGCAAGCATAAGTTGGTTTTCTACATTTGAGACCCTATTCTGTTTTGTAATTCAGTTCCTGTGTAGCCAAGTTTACATTCCGTGTATTAGTGATATCTTATGATGTTTCTTTTTCTGTTTGACTTATTTCACTTAGAATCATCGTACCTGAATCCACTCATTATGCTGCTACTGGCCTGATGACATAGATTTCATTGCTGAGTGATATTGCATTGTACGTGAGTACCACAACTTCTTTATCCATTTTTCGCTTTCTGTGATATTGAACTTGTACTGTAAACGAGGTTCTTGTAAACAGAGCCGTCCCAAACTTTGGGGTGGCTGTGTATTTTTGATTTTAATTTCCCTAAGCTATAGGACCATAAGTGGAAGTGCCCTAGGCTCTGTTGCTTTGTTTTTTAGATGTTTCAGGAAACACCATACACTTCTCCAGAGTGGCTGTTGGCAATTTACATCCGGCCCATCAGCCTAACTAGGCTCCCAGTTCTCCATGGCCTGTCCTGCCTTTCTGGATTTTACACTTTTTTCAGATGGGCCTTTGGACCGGGGGGCAGTGAGACTTCATTGTAGTGCAGATTTCCTTTGCAAGCTTGCTTGGTTGGCCAAAAAGTGCGTATGCGTTTTTTCTTGAATATATTCAGGAAAAAACGCATATGCCCTTTTTGGCCAAGTGCATCATTGTGTACGTTCTGCCTCTTTTCCTATGCTTTACGTGCAATTCCAGTCTACCTCCTGAAATCGGTTTCCTGCAATTCTGCCCCGCTTTCAAGTCCTCTTGGCTGCCTTACTTCAATATATTTTTGGACGATAGCTGTCATTTATAACTCTGCAGGTTTGTGAATTACAGTGCCCCTGAACTCCTTTCTTCAACTCGCTTTCTTGTGAGCTGGCCGCAACACCGCAGGATTGCTTCAGGCCCCAGTGTGGTTCTGGCATGGCACGCTGAGCCTTTGGTTAATTCTTCTTCCTGGTGGGAAATGAGAGTTAAATTATCCCGTCCAGACACCTCCAGCTAGTGTCTCATTGGTTCTCCCTACTCCTGTTCATTTTCCGCAGAAATTGCAAACTGGGCCCTACAGGAGGTTAAAGGCACTGACTCTCCAAGTGGGGAGAGTGTTAGTAAAGCGTCTGGAATGTTGCACCCGAGTACCAGGGGACGAAAACTGAGACACATTTTAACACGTTTCCCGATCACACGGTGGATCATACTCTGGGTTCCACATGCATGTTTTAGCTGAAGGAAGAATTCCTTAAACCTGGAGAGTTGAGAACCATGGAATGGGTACCATGCAATATGACTTCAAAGGGTCTGCATTTCCTCACCGAACCTCACCAATCCTATCACTGCTGCGTTTATGCCGCTGTACACACGCATGATACTCTTTCAGAGACATATAAATCCATAGGTTTTAAGATTCTTACTAGTCAGGTATATTCTTAGGCGTTTAATATGGGGTGTTGAGTCCACTTCGTTGAGCAAGCAGTGGCTCTTGTCTATTACATATTTGGCTTATGGAAAGGTATCTGTGCTAATTTCAATCTCTGGTTTTATGCAGCACCCCAACTCACCTTTCCCCTTAAGCAAGCATAAGTTGGTTTTCTACATTTGAGACCCTATTCTGTTTTGTAATGGAGTTCTTGTGTAGCCAAGTTTACATTCCGTGTATTAGTGATATCTTATGATGTTTCTTTTTCTGTGTGACTTATTTCACTTAGAATCATCGTACCTGAATCCACTCATTATGCTGCTATGGGCCTGATGACATAGATTTCATTGCTGAGTGATATTGCATTGTACGTTAGTACCACAACTTCTTTATCCATTTTTCGCTTTCTGTGATATTGAACTTGTACCGTAAACGAAGTTCTTGTAAACAGAGCCGTCCCAAACTTTGGGGTGGCTGTGTCTTTTTGATTTTAATTTCCCTAATCTATAGGACCATAAGTGGAAGTGCCTTAGGCTCTGTTGCTTTGTTTTTTAGATGTTTCAGGAAACACCATACACTTCTCCAGGGTGGCTGTTGGTAATTTACATCCCGCCCATCAGCATAAGAAGGCTCCCAGTTCTCCATGGCCTGTCCTGCCTTTCTGGATTTTACACTTTTTTCAGATGGCCCTTTTGACCGGGGGCAGTGAGACTTCACTGTAGTGCAGATTTCCTTTGCAAGCTTGCTTGGTTGGCCAAAAAGGGCGTCTGCGTTTTTTCCTGAATATATTCAGGAAAAAACGCATACACCCTTTTGGACCAAGTGCATCATTGTGGACGTTCTGCCTCTTTTCCTATGCTTTACATGCAATTCCAGTCTACCTCCTGAAATCGGTTTCCTGCAATTCTGCCCCCCATTCAAGTCCTCTTGGCAGCCTTACTTCAATATATTTTTGGACGATAGCTGTCATTTATAACTCTGCAGGTTTGTGAATTACAGTGCCCCTGAGCTCCTTTCTTCAACTCGGTTTCTTGTGAGCTGGCCGCAACACCGCAGGATTGCTTGAGGCCCTAGTGTTGTTCTGGCATGGCTCGCTGAGCCTTTGGTTAATTCCTCTTCCTGGTGGGAAATGAGAGTTAAATTTGCCCGTCCAGAAACCTCCAGCTAGTCTCTCATTGGTTCTCCCTATTCCTGTTCATTTTCCGCAGAAATTGCAAACTGGGCCAAACAGGAGGTTAAAGGCACTGACTCTCCAAGTGGGGAGAGTGTTAGTAAAGCGTCTGGAATGTTGCACCCGAGTACCAGGGGACGAAAACTGAGACACATTTGAACACGTTTCCCGATCACACGGTGGATCATACTCTGGGTTCCACATGCATGATTTAGCTGAAGGAAGAATCCCTTAAACCCGGAGAGTAGAGACCCATGGAATGGGTACCATGCAATATGACTTCAAAGGGTCTGCATTTGTTCACCGAACCTCACCAATCCTATCACTGCTGCGTTTATGCCGCTGTACACACGCTGGATTCTCTTTCGGAGACATATCAATCCATAGGTTTTAAGATTCTTACTAGTCAGGTATATTCTTAGGCGTTTAATATGGGATGTTGAGTCCATTTCTTTGAGCAAGGAGTAGCTCTTGTCTATTACATATTTGGCTTATGTAACGGTATCTGTGCTCATTTCAATCTCTAGTTTTATGCAGCTCCCCAACTCAACTTTCCCCTTAAGCAAGCATAAGTTGGTTTTCTAAATTAGAGACCCTGTTCTGTTTTGTAATTCAGTTCCTTTGTAGCCAACTTTACATTCCGTGTATTAGTGATATCTTATGATGTTTGTTTTTCTGTGTGACTTATTTCACTTAGAATCATCGTACCTGAATCCACTCATTATGCTGCTACGGGCCTGATGACATAGATTTCATGGCTGAGTGATACTGCATTGTACGTTAGTACCATATCTTCTTTATCCGTTTTTCGCTTTCTGCGATATTGACCTTGTACCGTAAACGAGGTTCTTGTAAACAGAGCCGTCCCAAAATTTGGGGTGGCTGTGTCTTTTTGATTTTCATTTCCCTAAGCTATAGGACCATAAGTAGAAGTGCCCTAAGCTCTGTTGCTTTGTTTTTTAGATGTTTCAGGAAACACCATACACTTCTCCAGAGTGGCTGTTGGCAATTTACATCCCGCCCATCAGCATAACAAGGCTCTCAGTTCTCCATGGCCTGTCCTTCCTTTCTGGATTTGACACTTTTTTCAGATGGCCCTTTTGACCGGAGCGAAGTGAGACTTCATTGTAGTGCAGATTTCCTTTGCAAGCTTGCTTGGTTGGCCAAAAAGTGCGTATGCGCTTTTTCCTGAATATATTCAGGAAAAAACGCATACGCCCTTTTTGGCCAAGTGCATCATTGTCGACGTTCTGAGTCTTTTCATATGTTTTCAATGCAATTCCAGTCTACCTCCTGAAATCGGTTTCCTGCAATTTGCCTTGCTGTCAGTGCCTCTTCATAGCCTTACCTCCTTATTCTTTTGGAAAATAGTTGGCCTTTATAACTCTGCAGGTTTTTGAATTGCACTGGTCCTTAGCTCCATGTTTCAGCTCTTATTTTTGTGATCTTGCCTCATATCCACAGGATTTCTTCAGGCCCTATTCTTCTTCTAGTGCGCCTTTCTCTGCCTTTGGTTAATTCTTCTTCCTGATGTGAAATTAGAGTGACATGTGCCCATTGAAACCGCTACAGCTATTTTCTCACTGGTTCCCCCTATTCCCATTCATCCTCCGCACTAACTGCAGACTGTGCGATACCGGAACTTAAAGGCATTGACTCTCCATGTGGAGATGTTGTTAGTAAAGTGGCTGGAATGTTGATCCGGAGCCCCAGGAGAGGAAAATGAGGTGCGTTTTAGAAACCTTTCCCGATCATATGGTATACCATCCACTGGATTCCCCATGCATGGTTTAGCTGTAGGAAGATTCCCTTCAACCTGGAGTGTTGGGACCCTTGGAATGAGTAGTATGAAGTATTGCATTAAACTTTCGGCAGTTGCTCACCAAAGCTCACCAATGCTCTCAGCCCCAAGTGTCCAGCCTTATGTCTTATCCAGCTGTGGGTTTATATGTGGTCATTCCAGGTTGCATCACAGCCCCTGAGCGAATTTTGTAAGAATTTTTCTCTCTTTCATTGTTTCTGCGTTTTGGTTTTAAAATTTATTTCTATAATGGGGTTTAGCTCATTTTCACTGCTGTGTTTGTGCCGCTCTGCGCACACTTGATTCCCTTATGGAGATATATCAATACATGGGTTTTAAGATTCTTATTACTCAGATATATTTCTCTGCGGTGTATAGGGTGTGTTGAGGCCAGTTCATTGAGCAAGGTGTAGATCTTGTCTAATACCTATTTGGTTTATTGAACGGTATCTGTGCTAATTTCAAACTCTGGTTTTATGCATCACCCCACCTCTCCTTTCCCCTTAAGCTGACATAAGTGTGTTTTCTAAATGTGAGACACTGTTCTGTTTTGTAATTCATTTTTTGTGCAGCCATATTTATCCTCCCTCTATAAGTGATATCTTATGATATGTTTCTTTTTCTGTTTGACTTATTTCAAGTAGTATTATCGGACCTAAATCCACTCTTTATCCTTCTACTAGCCTTATTACATTGATTTCATGGTGAAGAGATATTCCATTGTACATAAGTACCACATTTTCTTTATCCATTGTTCTCTTTCCTGGGATATTTAAGGTGTACTGAAGTTGAGGTTCTTGTAAACAGAGTAGCCCTAAACTGTGGTGTGCTTGTGTCTTGTTGATTTTTAGACTTCCCTAGATATACTTCCATGATTGGAAGTGCCCTATGCTCTGTAGCTCTGTTTTTTAGATGATTTAGGAACCACCATACACTTCTCCAGAGTGGCTCTTGGCAGTTCACACACTGTCCATCAGCGTATAAAGGCTCCCTATTCTCCATGGCTTGTCCTGCATTTCTGGTTTTTACAATTTTTTCGGATGGCCCTTTTGACCGGTGGGAAATGAGACTTCTTTGTTGTGCACATTTGCATTACTTGCTTGCTTGGTTGCCCATAAAGTGCGTATGCGTTTTTTCCTGGATATATTCAGGAAAAAACGCATACTCCCTTTGGGGCCAACTGCATCATTGTCGAAATTCTGCCGCTTTTCATGTGCTTTAAAGACGAGTCCAATCTATCTCTTGAAATCTGTTTCTTGCAATTCTGTCTTGCATTCAGATCCTCTTCTTTGCCTTACCTCAACATATTTTTGGATGTTAGTTTTCATTTATAACTCTGCAGGTTTGTGAATTGCAGTGACCCTGAGCTCCATTTTTTAAGTTGCTCTTTTGTGAGCTGGCCTCAAAGCCGCAGGATTGCTTCAGGCCCTATTTTGGCTCCGGCGAGGCGGGCTGAGCCTTTTTTTAATTCTTATTCTTAATGGGAAATTAGAGTGACATGTGCCCGTCCAAACCCCTACAACTATTCTCTCATTGGTTCCCCCTCTTCCCGTTCATCCTCCTCACAATTTGCAAAATGTGTGAAACAGAAGTTTAAATGTGCTGATTCTCTAAGTGGGGAGATTCTAAGTAACGTGGTTGGAATGATGAACAGGTGCACCAGGAGAGGATAAATGAGGTGCATTTTAGACACATCTCCCGAGAACATGGTGTACAGTCCTCTGGGTTTTCCATGCATGTTTTAGCTATAGGAAGATTCCTTGAACCTGCAGATTTTGGACCCATTGAATGGGTACCAGGTAGTATTACTTTAAAGGGTGTGCATTTCCTCACCCAACCTCACATTTCTCTTAGTGCGAACAGTTTCCAGCCTTATGTCTCATCCTGCTGTGGGTCTAGATGTGTTCAATCCATGTTGCATCACCGTCCCTGACGAAAAGTTGTAAGAGGTTTTCTCTGTCTCTCTGTCGTTTATTTTTTTCAATTTATTACTATATTGGTTACAGCTGATTTTCAAAGCTCTGTTTCTTGCTGCTGTACATCCACTTGATTCACGTACAGAGAGACATCAATAAATTCTTTTTCAGATTCTTACCAGTCATAGATATTCTTTTCCGGTGACTTGAGTGTGCTGAGTGCAGTTCTTTTAGCTACCGTGTAGGCCTTGTTGATTATCAGTTTGGTATTTGGAATGGTATCTTTGCTAATTTCAACCTCCTGGATGATGCCTCACCCCTCCCCACCTTACCCGTTTAGCAGCCTTATGCGTGTTTTCTACATATTTGACTATGTTTTTGTTTTGTAATTTATTTCATGTGTAGCCATTTTGGGTTCCACCTTTAAGTGATATCTTATGATATGTGTCTTTTTCTTTTTGAATTATGTCACTTAGAATGATCATACGTAACTCCTCCGGAGTTGTTACAACTGGCCATATTTCATTGATTTCCAGGCTGAGTAATATTCCACTCTACATAAGTACCACATCTCTATCCATTTTTTCCCTCCAGAGACATTTAAGTTATATCCTAGTCGAGGATCTTTTAAACAGAGAGGCAGTAAACATTGGGGTGCCTGTGTCCTCTCGATTTTTGTTTTTCCCAAGATATACGCCCATGAGTGCAAGTGCCCTATGCTCTGTAGCTCATTTTTTAGATGCTTTAGTAAACACAATACACTTCTCCAGAATGGCCGTTGGCAATATACATTTCCACTATAAGCCTCACAGGGCTCCCTCTTCTCCTTGCCCTGTCCTGCATTTCTGGTGTTTACACTTTATGAGGATGGCTCTTCTGACTGATGCGAAGTGATATCTTTTGTAGTATTGATTTCCAGTGCCCACCTGTTTGGTTGGCTAAAAAAGTGTATGCCCTTTTCTTGAATATATACAGAAAAAAACGCATACAGCCTTTTTGGCCAACTGCAATGTTGGCAATGTTCAGCCCCTTTTCTTGTGCTTAATGGCGAGTCCTTTCTACCTCCTCAAATCCCTTTCCTGCCATTCTCCCTTGCTTACCAATCCTTTTCTCTGACTTTCCTCAAGACATTTTTCAGTGATAGATATTTTCAACTCTGCAGTTTCGTGAATTTTACTGCCCCTGAGTTCCATTGTTCAACTTGTGTTTATGGGAACTGGCCACAAAGCAGTGGGATTTCCTCAAGCCCTATACTGTTTCCATGGGCAACCCTAGCCTTTGGTCAATTCGTCTTCCTGATTGGAAATTAGAGTGACATGTGCCTGTCTGAACACCTAGGACTTGTCTCTCATTGTTCCTCATCCTTCCGCTTCATCCTCTGGACAAATTCCAAACTGTACGCAACAGGATGTTGACAGTGCTGACATCTCTAAGTGGAGAGACTGTTAGTAAAGACGCTGGAGGGGTGAACCCGAGCACCAGGAGATGAGGAGATGAGATGCCTTTTCCAAACTCTTCCCGATCAGACGGTATACCATCCTCTGTGTGTGACAGACATGTTTTAGCAGTAGAAAGAGTCCCATTCATGTAAGGAGAACACCAGGGCTTTTTCAAAATCAGTGTCTCCCCGAACCCCAAACTGGGGAATTTTTTAAGCTACGGCTACACATATGTTCATTAAGGGCCTTGGGAAGTAGGCAGAGTCCAAACTTTAGATGATTGAAGTCTTCAGGGTCAGAAGCACTCACCACCGGCTTCCCTTAGGTTACACTTTAACTGTCATTGATAGATGATGTCAATAAAAATATCTATTCTTTTTCCGATTATTTCCCCTTATAGGTTATTGCAAAATATTGAGTGTAGTTCCCTGTGCTATACAGTAGTTCCTTGTTGATGATCTATTTTATACATAGCAGTGTGTATGTGTTAATTCCAAACTGTTAATTTATCCCTCCTCCCACCTTTCCCCTTTGGTAATAATAAATTATAAGATTTTATACTTCTCAGAAATGGGGGAGCTGAAAGAGAGGTATCATTTTCAATGGAAAAGCATTTAAAACAAGATTGAAGCTTTAACCAAGATTATTAGATGTACATCCTTGGAAAGAAATCACTTCATTTCTCTAATATTGACCTGACAAATAAGACAAACCTTTTCACTGAACTTGCTTATAATAAAGTGATGGAAATATCAAATGGAATTGTTAGAAACATCTTATTTTACCCGAGCCTTATAAACTGTTCTATGTTAACTACAGTTTGGTTCACACATCTGTTCATTGAAGTTACAGTAGTCTCAATTTCTGTTACTGATCCTCCAGAGTGGACCCCAACAAGTGTCCCCCTGCCCAGTGTCATTGGGGCCAACAGATCGAGACTGAGTTTGGTTCACAAGCAAAGGAAACTTTATATTTTGATCAGAGAATGGAGAGGTGAGAGCATGCACTACCCCGTGGGCTGTGGGCTGGGCTGCTGTGTAGAGATCCTGTCAGAGTCAGTGGGAGGGAGGGGGCGGAGCTCTCGAGGGCCGGGTTGGCTGCAGCTCAGGCTCTATATCTCGGAGTCTGCACTGGGCCCCAGGAGCTGAGGTGTCGACCCAGCCATTCTGCACTAGGAAATCTGGTCTGAAGTGCCGGGTGTGGAACCTCTGTATGCGGGACCCTAGGAGCACGTGAAATTAGACAAAGCACAAAGGATAAAAAAGGTCAGACTTGACTTTATTGCCCAGATTCTATTTTTATCTCCCAGGGATTTTTAATGGGCTTTGCTGGGGACAAACCCCTCCTCTGCCTTTTGTCCCATTCCTCATTCTTGGAGTGCTGAGGGTGCAGACCCTTCTTCTGTAACTGCTGAGTGCTGAGTTGGGAGCCCTCATACCAGGGGGCGAGGGTCAGAACTTCTCCCCAGCAGCCTCCAGGTGACGTTGATTGGCCCCAGGACCCCTGCCTCCCTGCTCGTCCGCCTGAGCACCAGCATTGGAAGTGTTATAGATTCTAATGACCTTTAAGGGTCCAGGAAAAAGATGTGCAGAGACGCTGTGGGGGCCGGTTTCACCCCGCCCCACATTTGTTCGGCCACCTTAGGCTGACCGTTTCTGCCAGCCTAGATGCTCTGACCAGTAGTCTGCTCTTTCTTCAATTAGGTCCCTGAATTAACGTAAAAACAGCACCAGGTGTCAGAGCCCTGCCCGCTCAACTCCCAGACAGTCCAGGGTCAGTGGTGATCAAGGACCATGATGGCCACTGAGTCAACAGCCTTTTGAAGTAAACAGGAGTCCAGCCGGTCTTATTGGCCACCATCATCACGGTGTCTGTAGGCTTTTCTATGGTGACAGTGTGATATACGGTTCCCCCGCCAAGATTATTAGCTCCCCTCCGGGTGCAGTAAGTCCTGCAAGCAGTAGTCTACTCCTTCGGGACACACTATTGTTGTTTTATGAGAGAAACTCCAGGTCAAGTGATGTTCACACGAGTCGTCATGGTGCCCTGCTGCCCCCGGTTATCTCTCTGGATGTTGGAGTTGGAGGGCCTCCTCACTCGAGGTCGGTGTGCCCACGGAGCGAACCCTGCAACTTCAGGGCATGGTTGGTGATTAGGATCACCACGTGGGGTCCTTTTCCCTTAGGAGGGAGGTGGCCTTTTGGGCTGCTGATTTCCAGGTTTTTAGATACCGCCAGTATCTTGGCCAGATGTGGCAGTGGGCCAAGCCCCTTGGTGACTGTAGTTTATCCTACCTGGATGGCATTCTTGCGTTGTTCCATTTCAAGTGGTCCCAGTTTTTGCACTAATTCTCCAATGGCGATTCACCTTTCACCGGGAATGGAAAGGTCAAAGAGTTTAGCTCAATTAGGGAGTTCCAGGGCAAGGGTCTGAATTGACTGCTCTTTCCATTCTTGAAAGGCCACTTCTGGATTCTGTTCAAAAGGATCATCATCTTTTCCTTTCAGTGTTTCATATAGAGGCCCAGCTAGTAGACTGTAGTTAGGGATCCAGAAGCAGCAAACCCTGGCCTCCCCAGGAACCCCTAAGCTGTCTTCTCATTTTAGAAAGGGGTAAGGCTGCAAATGGTTTCTTCCCTTTCCTGGGATGGGCTTCTCCGACCTTGTGTGAGAATGAAGCCCAGGCAGGTCACCGCAGTCTGTGATATTTGAGCTTTATCTTGGACAACTTCTATCCTTTATTGGCTTGGTAGTTCAGAGGCCTCCTTAGTAGGGCTGGCGATCAGAATGTCGTCTGCATATTGAAGGAGGGTTTCCTTTTCCAGAGGTAGAACTTTTCGGTCTTTAGCTAAGCTTTCCCCAAAGATGGTGTGGGAATTTTTGAACCCTTGGGGCAAGACGGCCCGGAAGTATTGTTTTAGTTGTATGTTGAGTCCTGCCACTCACAAGCCAAAATTTCTTGTGACTCTGGGACTAATGGAATACAAAAGAAGGCATCATTGAAGACTAATACAGAATACCATGTCCTGGTGGTTGGTAGAATGACCAGCAGGGTGTAGGAATTAGGAGCAACTGGAGGTATATCCTCGGTGGCTTCACTGACTGTCCTGACATCTTTACCAGGTCCCCAGCAGCCCATGGAGCTCTCGTGGTCAGGCCCCTCCCAGGATACAGAGCTACCCTTGCAGGTACCGTGGCAGGGCTGGGCACACAGGAACCGTGCACATAGCCCTCATTGAAGAGCACCCCCAGCTCACCTGTCGCTCAGAGCTGACACAGAGCACCTCAGAGCAGGACTTGAACTAACAAACAGCAGCTCCGACAGGTCTGTGACCCTGGGCATCACTCTGTGTGGCCTCCCTCCACCTGGTCTTCCAGAGACTTCCACTGCACCCGGGGCACCAGGTCTCTGTCTCCAACCACCACCCACCCCTCCTCTCCCTGACTCCTGGGTTCCTCTCATTAGGAGAGGGTTTTCTTGAAGTTGTCTCCCACTCATGGGCCAGATAAAATGATTAGAAAACAAGCCAAAGCTGCAGCCCCTTGTCTATCCTGACTCTCAGGAGCCCACACCTGTTCCTTGGACCTGGCCGGTTCAGCAAGTTCCATTTTCTGCAACTGTGAGCCCCTGAGGGGTGATGATTGGCTGACCTGGGCAGCCTTACGGTGCCGGCCAGCCCTCCCCAGGTGTGCCTGGGTTGAGATCAATATAAATACCACTCCAGGCAGCAAGAGCCCCTGCAGCTGTGTCTGACGCCATTTTCTCTGCCCTGTCAGCAGTCTCGGGGCTGGGCTGGTGGGAGGGAGTGAGAGGCCACGGCTTTGTGGGTGGCCCAGTGTGAGTGGGGCTCTGCTGGACTTTCTGCAGCAGTTGCCAGGCTGCCACCTGCTAAAGAAGAGGATGTGTCACCCATACCTGCTGCTGGAATTGCTCCCTGGGCAGAGGTGAGGAAGGAAAAAAGCAGTGGGGGCAGGGACAGGACGGGTATCTCAGGCAGGGAAATGGAAATCTTCCAGAAGAGCACCCAGGGCCAGGACCATCCTGGCTGGCCTGCAGGCACCAAGTCAGCTGGCATGCTGTCACTCGTGTGGCTCCATGGCCCTTCCTCTAGGCTTTCAAGTCCTTGTATATATTCAGGTGTTTTACCTGGGAAGGGTGGGAACAGTTCAGCAGCAACTGGCCTGGGGCTCAGCTCACGTTTACTCACAGATGCCTCGGCACGGTGCCCCAGCTTTGCAATGAGGACGCTTGTTGTGTGGGGGCTGCTGGCTGAATGGGAGCCGATTCCCCACCACTGGCCAACTTCAGAATTGTTTACAACTGGAGCAAGTGCCCTGATACGGTTTTCCTCTGAGTAACTGGTGGGTTCTGTTTTTTTTTTCTCTTTTTCGTTTTTGGTTCAAGGTAGATTTTATTCCTCTTTTTTGTATTTACAGATATAAGCATGGAAATAATTTATTCATATAAATACATGTATGTGAAGGGAATAATTGTTTTTTCTGTTTTATTTTTTAAATTTTATTTCTTTTTAATTTTGAATTTTATTTTATATTTTTATACAGCAGGTTCTTATTGGTTATCTATTTTATACATATAAATGTTTACATGCCAATCCCAATCTCTCAACTCCTCCCACCACCACCACCCCCAAGAGCTTTCCCCCCTTGTTGTCCATACGATTGTTGTCTACATCTGTTGCTCTATTTATGCCTTGCAAAACGGTTAATCTGTACAGTTTTTCTAGGTTCCACATATATGCATGAATATACAAGATTTGTTTTTCTCTTTCTGACTTACTTCACTCTGTATGACAGTCTCTAGATCCATCGACGTCTCTACAAATGACCCAATTTCATTCCTTTCATGGCTTAGTAATATTCCATTTTATATATGTACCACATCTTTATGCATTCGTCTGTCTGTGGGCATTTAGGTTGCTTCCATTACCTCGATATTGTAAATAGTGATGCAATGAACATTACGGTGAATGTCTCTTTTTGATTTATGGTTTTGTCTGGGTATATGTCCAGTACTGGGATTGCTGTATCATATGGTAATTCTATTATTAGTTTCTTAAGAAACTCCATATTGTTCTCCATAGTGACTGTATCAATTTATATTCCCAACAATAGTGGAAGAGGCTTCCTTTTCTCCACACCCTTTCCAGCATTTGTTGTTTGTAGATTTTCAGATGATGCCCATTCTAACAGGTGTGAGGTGATACCTCATTGTTGAGTCCATTTCGATGAACAAGGGGTAGGTCTTGTCTATTACATATTTGGCTTATGGAACGGTATCTATGCTAATTTCAAACTCTGGTTTTATGCAGCACCCCAACTCACCTTTCCCCTTAAGCAAGCATAAGTTGGTTTTCTAAACTTGAGACCCTGTTCTGTTTTGTAATTCAGTTCATGTGTAGCCAAGTTTACATTCCGTGCATTAGTGATACCTTATGATGTTTCTTTTTCTGTGTTACTTATTTCACTTAGAATCATCGTGCCTCAATCCACTCATTATGCTGGTACAGGTCTGGTGACACAGATTTCATTGCTGAGTGATATTGCATTGTACATAAGTACCACAACTTCTTTATCCAGTTTTTGCTCTCTGTGATATTGAACTTGTACCGTAAACGAGGTTCTTGTAAACAGAGCCGTCCCAAATTTTGGGGTGGCTGTGTCTTTTTGATTTTAATTTCCCTAAGCTATAGGACCATAAGTGGAAATGCCCTAGACTCTGTTGCTTTGTTTTTCAGATGTATCAGGAAACACCATACACTTCTCCAGAGTGGCTGTTGGCAATTTACATCCCGCCCATCAGCATAACAAGGCTCCTTATTCCCCATGGCCTGTCTTGCCTTTCTGGATTTTACACTTTTTTCAGATGGCCCTTTAGACTGGGGGGAAGTGACACTTCATAGTAGTTCGGATTTCCATTGCAAGCTTGTTTGGTTTGCCAAAAAGGGCGTATGTGTTTGTTCCTGAATATATTCAGGAACAAACTCATACGCCCTTTTTTGCCAAGTGCATCATTGTCGATGTTCTGCCTCTTTTCCTATGCTTTAAATGCAAATCCAGTCTACCTCCTGAAATCGGTTTCCTGAAATTCTGCCCCGCTATCAAGTCCTCTTGGCAGCCTTACTTCAATATATTTTTGGACGTTATCTGTCATGTATAACTCTGCAGGTTTGTGAATTACAGGGCCCCTGAGCTCCTTTCTTCAACTCGCTTTCTTGTGAGCTGGCCGCAAACCCGCAAGACTGCTTCAGGCCCTAATCTGCTTCTGGCAGGGCACGCTGAGCCTTTGGTTAATTCCTCTTCCTGGTGGGAAATGAGTGTTAAATATGCCCGTCCAGACACCTACCTCACTCTCAACCCCTTGGTGATGTGGGTCCTCTGGTTTCTGGCCACCTTTGCTGGGTTCCTCACCTTTCGATGATGTGGCCCCACTAGTGTGAGGACATTCCTGCCTGGTTCTCATCTACGTGGTTATGTGGACCCCCTGGTGAGAGTCTGTTCCTGGCTGTGTTCCTCACCCTTCTGTGAGGGAGACCCTCTGCTGATAGGTCACTCCTGCATGGCTGGCACACATTGCCTTGGTGAAGTCAGCCATGTGGTGGCAGTAGGAGCGTGCTGAGGATCTCCTCCCCCCGGTGATGAGGGCCCTCTTGCGTCAGGCCCTAACTGCTGGGCTCACCAACTTTTCTTAGTGAGCCCAATGATGCTTGGGCACTCCTCTTAGGATCCCATCTCGATGGGGATGTGGGCCTTCTGCTCTGAGGTCCCAACGGCTGGGTTGTTCACATTTTCATGATGTGGGCTCTCTGGTGTTAGTTCACAGAGGCCTGGATCCCATAGCCTCTGTGCTCTTGGCCACCTGTTGGGAGGTTCCAACTGCTGGATTCCTCACTTTTTTAATTTTTTGGGTCTTCTGTTGTGAGGATCCTCCTGCCTGCCTCACTCCCAGCCCCTTCGAGATGTGTGTCGTCTGGTCTGAGGCCACATGTGCTGGGTTCCTCACCTTTCGATGATGTGGGACCAATGGTCTTAGGAGACTCCTGCCTGGTTCACATCCCCTTGGTGATGTGGGCCCTCTGTTGAGAGTCTGATCCTGGCTGGGTTCCTCACCCATCTGTGAGGTGGGCCGTCTGCTGTGAGGTCACTCCTGCCTGGCTTGCTCACCTCGCCTTGTGGACATGAGCCCTCTGGTGGCAATTGGAGCCTGCTGGGAGCCTCCTCCCCTCGGTGATGAGGGCCCTCTGGCGTCAGGCCCTAACTGCTGGTCTCCCCACATTTTGTGATGTGCGCCCAGTGGTGCGAGGACACTCCAGCCAGGTTCACATCCCCATTGGGATGTGGGCCTTCTGCTCTGATGTACCAACGCCTGGGTTGCTCACAGTTTCATGATGTGGGCTCTCTGCTATTAGTTCACTCCTGCCTGCATCCCATAGCCTCTGTGCTCTCGGCCACCTGCTGGGAGGTTCCAACTGCTGGATTCCTCACCTTTCTTATTATTTGGGCCCTCTGTTTTTAGGCTACTCCTGCCTGCCTCACTCCCATTCCCTTTGTGATATGTGTCCTCTGATTTGAGGGCACATGTGCTGGGTTCCGCACCTTTCGATGATGTGGCCCCACTGGAGGGAAGACAGTCCTGACTGGTTCCCATCTCCTTGCTGATGTGGGCCCTCAGGTGAGAGTCTGATCCTGGCTGGGTTCCCCACCCGTCTGTGAGGTGGCCCCTCTGCTGTGAGGTCATTCATGCCTGTCTGGCACACGTCACCTTGGCGACGTGGGCCCTCTGGTGGCAGTTGGAGTGTGCTGGGATCCTCCTCCCCTCAGTGATGAGGGCCCTCTTGCCTTAGGCCATAACTGCTGGGCTCCCCACATTTTCTGATGTGTGCCAAGTGAGTGAGGACACTCTTGCCAGGTTCCCATCCCCATGGGGATATGGGCCTTCTGCTCTGAGGTCAAAACGGCTGGCTTGCTCACAGTACCATGATGTGGGCCCTCTGCTGTGAGTTCACTCCGGCAAGGATCCCTTATCATCGGTGCTCTGAGCCGCCTGCTGGGAGGTTCCAACTGCTGGATTCCTCAACTTTTTTATTCTATGTGCCCTCTGTTGTGAGGCTCCTCCTGCCTGCCTCACTGCCAGCCCCTTGGTGATGACTGTCCTATGGCTTGAGGCCACATGTGCTGCGTTCCTCACCTTTCGATGATGTGGCCCCACTCGTGTGAGGACACTCCTGCCTGGTTCCCATCCCCTTGGTGAGGTGGGCCCTCTGGCGAGAGTCTAATCCTGGCTGGGTTCCTCAACGTTCTGTGAGGTAGGCCCTCTGCTGTGAGGTCACTCCTGCCTGGCTGGCACACGTCACCTTGGAGATGTGAGCCCTCTGGTGGCAGTTGGAGCGTGCAGGGTGCCTCCTCCTCTCGGTGATGACGGCCCTCTGGCATCAGGCCCTAAATGGTGGGCTCCCCACATTTTCTGATGTGCGCCCAGTGGTGTGAGGACACTCCAGCCAGGTTCCCATTCCCATGGGGATGTGGGCCTTCTGCGCTGAGGTCCCAACGCCTGGGTTGCTCACAGTTTTATGATGTGGGCCCTCTGCTGTGAGTTCACTGCGGCCTGGATCCCATAGCCTCGGTGTTCTGAGCCGCCTGCTGGAAGGTCTAAATGCTGGAATCCTCACGTTTTTTATATTATGTGCCCTGTGTTGTGAGGCTACTCCTGCCTGCCTCACTCCAAGGCCCTTGGTGATGTGGGTCCTCTGGTTTGAGGACACATGTGCTGGGTTCCTCACCTTAAGATGATGAGGCCCCACTGGTGTGAGGATAATCCTGACTGGTTCCCATCCCCTTTGTGATGTGGGCCCTCTGGTGAGAGTCTGATCCTGGCTGGGTTCCTCACCCATCTGTGAGGTGGGCCCTCTACTATCAGGTAACTCTTGCCTGGCTTGCTCACCTCGCCTTGTTAACATGAGCCCTCTGGTGGCACTTGGACCCTGCTGGGAGCCTCCTCACCTCTGTGATGAGGGCCCTCTGACGTCAGGCCCTAACTGCTGGGCTCCCCAACTTTTCTTAGTGAGCCCAGTGATGCTCGGGCACTCCTCTTAGGTTCCCATCTCCATGGGGATGTGGGCCTTCTGCTCTGAGGTTCCAACGGCTGGGTTGATCACAATTTCATGATGTGGGCTCTCTGGTGTTAGTTCACTGTGGCCTGGATCCCATAGCCTCTGTGCTCTTGGCCGCCTGCTGGGAGGTTCCAACCGCTGGATTCCTCACTTTTTAAATTTTTTAGGCCCTCTGTTGTGAGGATCCTCCTGCCTGCCTCACTCCCAGCCCATTTGTGATGTGTGTCGTCTGGTTTGAGGCCACATGTGCTGGATTCCTCACCTTTCGATGATGTGGGACCAATGGTCTTAGGAGACTCCTGCCTGGTTCACATCCCCTTGGTGATGTGGGCCCTCTGTTGAGAGTCTGATCCTGGCTGGGTTCCTCACCCTTCTGTGAGGTGGGCCGTCTGCTGTGAGGTCACTCCTGCTTGGCTTGCTCACCTCGCCTTGTGGACATGAGCCTTCGGTGGCACTTGGAGCCTGCTGGGAGCCTCCTCCCCTTGGTGATGAGGGCCCTCTGGCGTCAGGCCCTAACGGCTGGGCTCCCCACATTTTGTGATGTGCGCCCAGTGGTTCAAAGACACTCTATCCAGGTTCACATCCCCATTGGGATGTGGGTCTTCTGCTCTGAAGTCCCAACGGCTGGGTTGTTCACAGTTTCATGATGTGGGCTCTCTGCTGTTAGTTCACTCTGGCCTGGATGCCATAGCCTCTGTGCTCTGGGCCTCCTGCTGGGAGGTTCCAACTGCTCGATTCCTCAACTTTTGTATTCTATGGGTCCTGTGTTGTGATGCTCCTCCTGCCTGCCTCACTCACAACCCCTTCGTGATGTGGGTCCTCTGGTTTGAGGCCACATGTGCTGGGTTCCGCAACTTTCAATGATGTGGCCCCACTGGTGTGAGGACACTCCTGCCTGGTTCCCATCCCCTTGGTGATGTGGGCCTTCTGGTGACAGTCTTATCCTGGCTGGGTTCCTCACTCTTCTGTGAGGTAGGCCCTCTGCTGTGAGGTCAATCCTGCCTGACTTGCACACATCACCTTGGCGACGTGGGCCCTCTGTTGGCACATGGAACCTGCTGGGAGCCTCCTGCCCTCGGTGATGACGGCCCTCTAGCATCAGGCCATAACTGCTGGGCTCCCCACGTTTTCTGATGTGAGCCCAGTGATGCCAGGACACTCCTGTCAGGTTTCCATCCCCATGGGGATGTGGGCTTTCTGCTCTGAGGTCCCAACGCCTGGGTTGCTCACAGTTTCATGATGTGGGCTCTCTGGTGTTAGTTCACTCCTGCCTGCATCCCATAGCTTCTGTGCTCTTGGCCGCCTGCTGGGAGGTTCCAAATGCTGGATTCCTCACCTTTTTTATTCTTTGGGCCCTCTGTTTTTAGGCTACTCCTACCTGCCTCACTCCCATCCCCTTTGTGATGTATGTCCTCTGATATGAGGCCGCATGTGCTGGGTTCCTCACCTTTCGATGATGTGGCCCCACTGGTGGGAGGACAGTCCTGACTGGTTCCCATCCCCTTGGTGTTGTGGGCCCTCTGGCGAGAGTCTCATCCTGCCTCGGTTCCTCACCCTTCTGTGAGATAGGCCCTCTGCTGTGAGGTCACTACTGCCTGGCTGGCGCATGCCTCCTTGTAGACGTGGGCCCTCTGTTGGCAGTTGGAACCTGCTGGGAGTCTCCTCCCCTCAGTTATGAGGGCCCCCTGGCGTCAGGCCCTAACTGCTGGGCTCCTAACATTTTCTGATATGTGCTAAGTGGTGCGAGGCCACTCCTGCCAGGTCCCCATCCCAATGGGGATGTGGGCCTTCTGTTCTGAGGTCCCAACGGCTGGGCTGCTCACAGGTTCATGATGTGGGCCGTCTGTTGTGAGTTCACTGCGGCCTGGATCTCATAGCCTCAGTGCTCTGGGCCGCTTGCTGGGAGGTTCCAACTGCTGGATTCCTCAACTTTTATATTCTATGGACCCTGTGTTGTGAGGCCGGTCCTGCCAGCCTCATTCCGAACCCCTTAGTGATGTGGTTCCTCTGGTTTGAGGCTACATGTGCTGGGATCCTCACCTTTCGATGATGTTGTCCCACTGGTGTGGGGACACTCCTGCCTTGTTCCCATCCCCTTGGTGATGTGGACCCTCTGGTGAGAGTCTGATCCTGGCTGTGTTCCTCACCCTTCTGTGAGGTGGGCCCTCTGCTGTGAGGTCACTCCTGCCGGGCTGGCACACATCGCCTTGTTGACGTTGGCCCTCTGGTGGCAGCTGGAGCCTGCTGGGAGCCTCCTCCCCTCGGTGATGAGTGCCCTCTAGCGTCAGGCCCTAACTTCTGAGCACCCCACGTTTTCTGATGTGAGCCCAGTGATGCCAGGACACTCCTGTCATGTTCCCATCACCATGGGGATGTGGGCCTTCTGCTCTGAGGTCCCAATGTCTGGGTTGCTCACAGTTTCATGATGTGGGCTGTCTGGTGTTAGTTCACTCTGGCCTGGATCCCCTAGCCTCTGTGCTCTGGGCCGCCTGCTGGGAGGTTCCAACTGCTGGATTCCTCACCTTTCTTATTTTTGGGCCCTCTGTTGTGAGGCTCCTCCTGTCTGCCTCACTCCCAGCCCCTTGGTGATGGGTGTCCTATGGTTTGAAGCCACATGTTCTGGGTTCCTCACCTTTAGATGATGTGGCCCTACTCATGTGAGGACACTCCTGCCTGGTTCCAATCCATTTGGTGATGTGGGCCCTCTGGTGCGAGTGTGATCCTGACTGGGTTCATCACACTTCTCTGAGGTGGGCCCTCTGCTGTGAGGTCATTCGTGCCTGGTTGGCACACATCGCCTTGGTGACGTCAGCCCTCTGGTGGCAGTTGGAGCCTGCTGGGAGCCTCCTTCCCTTGGTGATGAGGGTCCTCTGGCGTCAGGCCCTAACTGCTGGTCTCCCAAAATTTTCTGATACATTCTCAGCGGTGCGAGGACACTCCTACCAGATTTATATCCCCATGGGGATGTGGGCCTCCTGCTCTGAGGTCCCAATGGCTGGGTTGCTCAGTTTCATGACATGGGCCCTCTTCTGTGAGTTCACTGTGGCCTGGATCCCATAGCCTCGGTGCTCTGGGCCACCTGCTGGGAGGTTCCAACTGCTGGATTCCTCACTTTTTTGTTCTATGGGCCCAGTGTTGTGAGGCTACTCCTGCCTGCCTCACTCCGAGGCCCTTGGTGATGTGGGTCCTCTGGTTTGAGGACACATGTGCTGAGTACCTCACCTTTCGATGATGTGGCCCCACTGGTGTGAAGACACTCCTGCCTGGTTCCCATCCCCTTGGTGATGTGGGCCCTCTGGTGAGAGTCTGATGTTGGCTGATTTTCTCACCCTTCTGTGAGCTGGGACCTCTGCTGTGAGGTAACTCCTGCCTGGCTTGCTCACGTTGCCTTGACAACGTGAGCCTACAGGTGGCAGTTGGAGCCTGCTGGGAATCACCTCCCCTCGGTTATGAGAGCTCTGGATAAAACACATATGCCCTCTTTTGCCAAGTGCATTATTTTCCAAGTTCTGTCTCTTTTCCTATGCTTTAAGAGCGACTCCCGTGAACCTTCTGAAATCAGTTTCCAGCAATTCTGCACCATTTTCAAGTCCTCTTCGCAGCCTTACTTCAGTATAATTTTGGATGATACCTGTCATTTATAACTCTGCAGGTTTGTGAATTACAGTGCCCCTGAGCTCCTTTCTTCAACTCGCTTTCTTGTGAGCTGGCCACAAAACCACAGGATCTCTTCAGGTCCTAATCTGCTTCCAGCATGGTACGCGGAGCCTTTGGATCATTCGTCTTCCTGGTGGGAAATGAGAGTTAAATTTGCCCATCCAGACACCTACAGATAGTCTCTCATTGGTTCTCCTTATTCCTGTTCATCTTATGCAGAAATTGCAAACTGGGCCAAACAGGAGGTTAAAGGCACTGACTCTCCAAGTGGGGAGAGTGTTAGTAAAGCATCTGGAATGTTGCACCCAGGTTCCAGGGTACGAAAACTGAGACACATTTGAACACATTTCCCGATCATACGGTGGATCATACTCTGGGTTCCACATGCATGTTTTAGCTGAAGGAAGAATCCCTTAAACCTGGAGAGTTGAGACCCATGGAATGGGTACCATGCAATATGACTTCAAAGGGTCTGCATTTGCTCACCGAACCTCACCAATCCTATCACTGCTGCGTTTATGCCGCTGTACACACGCTTGGTTCTCTTTCGGAGACATATAAATCCATAGGTTTTAAGATTCTTACTAGTCAGGTATATTATTAGACGTTTAATATGGGGCGTTGAGACCACTTTGTTGAGCAAGGAGTAGCTCTGGTCTGTTACATATTTGGCTTATGGAAAGGTATCTGTGCTAATTTCAATCTCTGGTTTTATGCAGCACCCCAACTCACCTTTCCCCTTAAGCAAGCATAAGTTGGTTTTCTACATTTGAGACCCTGTTCTGTTTTGTAATTCAGTTCCTGTGTAGCCAAGATTACATCCCGTGTAGTAGTGATATCTTATGATGTTTCTTTTTCTGTGTGACTTATTTCATTTAGAATCATCGTACCTGAATCCACTCATTATGCTGCTGCTGGCCTGATGACATAGATTTCATTGCTGAGTGATATTGCATTGTACGTAAGTACCACAACTTCGTTATCCATTTTTCGCTTTCTGTGATATTGAACTTGTACCGTAAACGAGGTTCTTGTAAAGAGAGCCGTCTCAAACATTGGGGTGGCAGTGTCTTTTTGATTTTAATTTCCCTGAGCTATAGGACCATAAGTGGAAGTGCCCTAGGCTCTGTTGCTTTGTTTTTTAGATGTTTCAGGAAACACCATACACTTCTCCAGAGTGGCTGTTGGCAATTTACATCCCACCCATCAGCATAACAAGGCTCCCAGTTCTCCATGGCCTGTCCTGCCTTTCTGGATTTTACACTTTTTTCAGATGGCCCTTTTGACCAGTGGGCAGTGAGACTTCATTGTAGTGCAGATTTCCTTTGCAAGCTTGCTTGGTTGGCCAAAAAGTGCGTATTCGTTTTTTCCTGAATATATTCAGGGCAAAACACATACGCCCTTTTTGGCCAAGTGCATCATTGTGGACGTTCTGCCTCTTTTCCTTTGTTTACATGCAATTCCAGTCTACCTCCTGAAATCGGTTTCCTGCAATTCTGCCCCGCTTTCAAGTCCTCTTGGCAGCCTTACTTCAATATATTTTTGGACGATAGCTGTCAATTATATCTCTGAAGGTTTGTGAATTACAGTGTCCCTGAGCTCCTTTCTTCAACTCGCTTTCTTGTGAGCTGGCCGCAACACCGCAGGATTGCTTCAGGCCCTAGTGTGGTTTCGGCATGGCTCGCTGAGCCTTTGGTTAATTCCTCTTCCTGGTGGGAAATGAGAGTTAAATTTGCCCGTCCAGACACCTCCAGCTAGTCTCTCATTGGTTCTCCCTATTCCTGTTCATTTTCCACAGAAATTGCAATCTGGGCCAAACAGGAGGTTAAAGGCACTGACTCTCCAAGTGGGGAGAGTGTTAGTAAAGCGTCTGGAATGTTGCACCCGAGTACCAGGGGACGAAACCTGAGACACATTTGAACACGTTTCCCGATCACACGGTGGATCATACTCTGGGTTCCACATGCATGTTTTAGCTGAAGGAAGAATCCCTTAAACCTGGAGAGTTGAGAACCATGAAATGGGTACCATGCAATATGACTTCAAAGGGTCTGCATTTGCTCACCGAACCTCACCAATCCTATCACTGCTGGGTTTATGCCGCAGTACACACGCTTGATTCTCTTTCGGAGACATATAAATCCATAGGTTTTAAGATTCTTACTAGTCAGGTATATTCTTAGGCGTTTAATATGGTATGTTGTGTCCTTTTCTGTGAGCAAGGAGTAGCTCTTGTCTATTACATATTTGGCTTATGGAACAGTATCTGTGCTAATTTCAATCTCTGGTTTTATGCAGCACCCCAACCCACCTTTCCCCTTAAGCAAGCATAAGTTGGTTTTCTACATTTGAGACCCTATTCTGTTTTGTAATTCAGTTCCTGTGTAGCCAAGTTTACATTCCGTGTATTAGTGATATCTTATGATGTTTCTTTTTCTGTGTGACTTATTTCACTTAGAATCATCGTACCTGAATCCACTCATTATGCTGCTATGGCCCTGATGACATAGATTTAATTGCTGAGTGATATTGCATTGTACGTAAGTACCACAACTTCTTTATCCATTTTTCGCTTTCTGCGACATTGAACATGTACCGTAAACGAGGTTCTTGTAAACAGAGCCGTCCCAAACTTTGGGGTGGCTGTGTCTTTTTGATTTTAATTTCCCTAAGCTATAGGACCATAAGTAGAAGTGCCCTAGGCTCTGTTGCTTTGTTTTTTAGATGTTTCAGGAAACACCATACACTTCTCCAGAGTGGCTGTTGGCAATTTACATCCCGCCCATCAGCATAACAAGGCTCCCAGTTCTCCATGGCCTGTCCTGCCTTTCTGGATTTTACACTTTTTTCAGATGGCCCTTTTGACCGGGGGGCAGTGAGACTTCATTGTAGTGCAGATTTCCTTTGCAAGCTTGCTTGGTTGGCCAAAAAGGGCGTATGCGTTTTTTTCTGAATATATTCAGGATAAAACGCATACGCCCTTTTTGGCCAAGTGCATCATTGTGGACGTTCTGCCTCTTTTCCTATGCTTTACATGCAATTCCAGTCTACCTCCTGAAATCGGTTTCCTGCAATTCTGCCCCACTTTCAAGTCCTCTTGGCAGCCTTACTTCAATATATTTTTGGACGATAGCTGTGATTTATAACTCTGCAGGTTTGTGAATTACAGTGCCCCTGAGCTCCTTTCTTCAACTCGCTTTCTTGTGAGCTGGCCGCAACACCGCAGAATTGCTTCAGGCCCTTGTGTGGTTCCGGAATGGCACGCTGATCCTTTGGTTAATTCCTCTTCCTGGTGGGAAATGAGAGTTAAATTTGCCCGTCCAGACACCTCCAGCTAGTCTCTCATTGGTTCTCCCTATTCCTGTTCATTTTCCGCAGAAATTGCAAACTGGGCCAAACAGGAGGTTAAAGGCACTGACTCTCCAAGTGGAGAGAGTGTTAGTAAAGCGTCTGGAATGTGGCACCCGAGTACCAGGGGACGAAAACTGAGACACATTTGAACACGTTTCCCGATCACACGGTGGATCATACTCTGGGTTCCACATGCATGTTTTAGCTGAAGGAAGAATCCCTTAAACCTGGAGAGTTGAGACCCATGGAATGGGTACCTTGCAATATGACTTCAAAGGGTCTGCATTTGCTCACCAAACCTCACCAATCCTATCACTGCTGCGTTTATGCCGCTGTACAAACGCTTGATTCCCTTTCGGAGACATATAAATCCATAGGTTTTAAGATTCTTACTAGTCAGGTATATTCTTAGGCGTTTAATATGGGGTGTTGAGTCCACTTCTTTGAGCAAGCAGTAGCTCTTGTCTATTACATATTTGGCTTATGGAAAGGTATCTGTGCTAATTTCAATCTCTGGTTTTATGCAGCACCCCAACTCACCTTTCCCCTTAAGCAAGCATAAGTTGGTTTTCTACATTGGAGACCCTATTCTGTTTTGTAATTCAGTTCCTGTGTAGCCAAGTTTACATTCCGTGTATTAGTGATATCTTATGATGTTTCTTTTTCTGTGTGACTTATTTCACTTAGAATCATCGTACCTGAATCCACTCATTATGCTGCTACGGGCCTGATGACATAGATTTCATTGCTGAGTGATATTGCATTCTACGTAAGTACCACAACTTCTTTATCCATTTTTCGCTTTCTGCGATATTGAACTTGTACCGTAAACGAGGTTCTTGTCAACAGAGCCGTCCCAAACTTTGGGGTGGCTGTGTCTTTTTGATTTTAATTTCCCTAATCTATAGGACCATAAGTGGAAGTGCCCTAGGCTCTGTTGCTTTGTTTTTTAGATGTTTCAGGAAACACCATACACTTCTCCAGAGTGGCTGTTGGCAATTTACATCCCGCCCATCAGCATAACAAGGCTCCCAGTTCTCCATGGCCTGTCCTGCCTTTCTGGATTTTACACTTTTTTCAGATGCCCCTTTTGAACTGGGGGCAGTGAGACTTCATTGTAGTGCAGATTTCCTTTGCAAGCTTGCTTGGTTGGCCAAAAAGGGCGTATACATTTTTTCCTGAATATATTCAGAAAAAAACGCATATGCCCTTTTTGGCCAAGTGCATCATTGTGGACGTTCTGCCTCTTTTCCTATGCTTTACATGCAATTCCAGTCTACCTCCTGAAGTCGGTTTCCTGCAATTCTGCCCCGCTTTCAAGTTGTCTTGACAGCCTTATTTCAATATATTTTTGGACGATAGCTGTGATTTATAACTCTGCAGGTTTGTGAATTACAGTGCCCCTGAGCTCCTTTCTTCAACTCGCTGTCTTGTGAGCTAGCCGCAACACCGCAGAATTGCTTCAGGCCCTTGTGTGTTTCCGGCATGGCACGCTGAGCCTTTGGTTAATTCCTCTTCCTGGTGGGAAATGAGAGTTAAATTTGCCCTTCCAGACACCTCCAGCTAGTCTCTCATTGGTTCTCCCTATTCCTGTTCATTTTCCACAGAAATTGCAAACTGGGCCAAACAGGAGTGTAAAGGCACTGACTCTGCAAGTGGGGAGAGTGTTAGTAAAGGGTCTGGAATGTTGCACCCGAGTACCAGGGGACGAAAACTGAGACACATTTGAACACGTTTCCCGATCACACCGTGGATCGTACTCTGGGTTTCACATGCATGTTTTAGCTGAAGGAAGAATCCCTTAAACCTGGAGAGTTGAGACCCATGGAATGGGTACCATGCAATATGACTTCAAAGGGTCTGCATTTGCTCACCGAACCTCACCAATCCTATCACTGCTGCATTTATGCCGCTGTACACACGCTTGATTCTCTTTCGGAGACATATAAATCCATAGGTTTTAAGATTCTTACTAGTCAGGTATATTCTTAGGCGTTTAATATGGGGTGTTTAGTCCACTTCGTTGAGCAAGGAGTAGCTCTTGTCTATTACATATTTGGCTTATGGAACAGTATCTGTGCTAATTTCAATCTCTGGTTTTATGCAGCACCCCAACTCACCTTTCCCCTTAAGCAAGCATAAGTTGGTTCTCTACATTTGAGACCCTATTCTGTTTTTTAATTCAGTTCCTGTGTAGCCAAGTTTACATTCCGTGTATTAGTGATATCTTATGATGTTTCTTTTACTGTGTGACTTATTTCACTTAGAATCATCGTACCTGAATCCACTCATTATGCTGCTATGGGCCTGAGGATATAAATTTCATTGCTGAGTGATATTGCATTGTACGTAAGTACCACAAATTCTTTATCCATTTTTCGCTTTCTGTGATATTGAACTTGTACCGTAAATGAGGTTCTTGTAAACAGAGCGGTCCCAAGCTTTGAGGTGGCTGTGTCTTTTTGATTTTAATTTCCCTAAGCTGTAGGACCATAAGTGGAAGTGCCCTAGGTTCTGTTGCTTTGTTTTTTAGATGTTTCAGGAAACACCATACACTTCTCCAGAGTGGCTGTTGGCAATTTACATACCGCCAATCAGCATAACAAGGCTCCCAGTTCTCCATGGCCTGTCCTGCTTTTCTGTATTTTACACTTTTTTCAGATGGCCCTTTTGACTGGGCGGGCAGTGAGACTTCATTATAGTGCAGATTTCCTTTGCAAGCTTGCTTGGTTGGCCAAAAAGGGCGTATGCGTTTTTTCCTGAATATATTCAGGAAAAAACGCATACGCCCTTTTTGGCCAAGTGCATCATTGTGGACGTTCTGCCTCTTTTCCTATGCTTTATATGCAATTCCAGTCTACCTCCTGAAATCGGTTTCCTGCAATTCTGCCCCGCTTTCAAGTCCTCTTGGCTGCCTTACTTCAATATATTTTTGGACGATAGCTGTCATTTATAATTCTGCAGGTTTGTGAATAACAGTGCCCCTGAGCTCCTTTCTTCAACTCGCTTTCTTGTAAGCTGGCCGCAACACCACAGGATTGCTTCAGGCCTTTGTGTGGTTCCGGCATGGCACGCTGAGCCTTTGGTTAATTCCTCTTCCTGGTGGGAAATGAGAGTTAAATTTGCCCGTCCAGACACCTACAGCTAGTCTCTCATTGGTTCTCCCTATTCCTGTTCCTTTTCCGCAGAAATTGCAAACTGGGCCAAACAGGCGTGTAAAGGCACTGACTCTGCAAGTGGGGAGAGTGTTAGTAAAGCATCTGGAATGTTGCACCCGAGTACCAGGGGACGAAAACTGAGACACATTTGAACACGTTTCCCGATCACACCGTGGATCGTACTCTGGGTTCCACATGCATGTTTTAGCTGAAGGAAGAATCCCTTAAACCTGGAGAGTTGAGACCCATGGAATGGGTACCATGCAATATGACTTCAAAGGGTCTGCATTTGCTCACCGAACCTCACCAATCCTATCACTGCTGCGTTTATGCCGCTGTACACACGCTTGATTCTCTTTCAGAGACATATAAATCCATAGGTTTTAAGATTCTTACTAGTCAGGTATATTCTTAGGCGTTCAATATGGGGTGTTGAGTCCACTTCGTTGAGCAAGCAGTAGCTCTTGTCTATTACATATTTGGCTTATGGAAAGGTATCTGTGCTAATTTCAATCTCTGGTTTTATGCAGCACCCCAACTCACCTTTCCCCTTAAGCAAGCATAAGTTGGTTTTCTACATTTGAGACCCTATTCTGTTTTGTAATTCAGTTCCTGTGTAGCCAAGTTTACATTCCGTGTATTAGTGATATCTTATGATGTTTCTTTTTCTGTGTGACTTATTTCACTTAGAATCATCGTACCTGAATCCACTCATTATGCTGCTATGGGCCTGATGACATAGATTTCATTGCTGAGTGATATTGCATTGTACGTGAGTACCACAACTTCTTTATCCATTTTTCGCTTTCTGTGATATTGAACTTGTACCGTAAACGAGGTTATTGTAAACAGAGCCGTCCCAAACTTTGGGGTGGCTGTGTCTTTTTGATTTTAATTTCCCTAAGCTATAGGACCATAAGTGGAAGTGCCCTAGGTTCTGTTGCTTTGTTTTTTAGATGTTTCAGGAAACACCATACACTTCTCCAGAGTGGCTGTTGGCAATTTACATCCGGCCCATCAGCCTAACTAGGCTCCCAGTTCTCCATGGCCTGTCCTGCCTTTCTGGATTTTACACTTTTTTCAGATGGCCCTTTGGACCGGGGGGCAGTGAGACTTCATTGTAGTGCAGATTTCCTTTGCAAGCTTGCTTGGTTGGCCAAAAAGGGCGTATGCGTTTTTTCTTGAATATATTCAGGAAAAAACACATATGCCCTTTTTGGCCAAGTGCATCATTGTGTACGTTCTGCCTCTTTTCCTATGCTTTACGTGCAATTCCAGTCTACCTCCTGAAATCGGTTTCCTGCAATTCTGCCCCGCTTTCAAGTCCTCTTGGCTGCCTTACTTCAATATATTTTCGGACGATAGCTGTCATTTATAACTCTGCAGGTTTGTGAATTACAGTGCCCCTGAACTCCTTTCTTCAACTCGCTTTCTTGTGAGCTGGCCGCAACACCGCAGGATTGCTTCAGGCCCCAGTGTGGTTCTGGCATGGCACGCTGAGCCTTTGGTTAATTCTTCTTCCTGGTGGGAAATGAGAGTTAAATTTTCCCGTCCAGACACCTCCAGCTAGTGTCTCATTGGTTCTCCCTACTCCTGTTCATTTTCCGCTGATATTGCAAACTGGGCCCAACAGGAGGTTAAAGGCACTGACTCTCCAAGTGGGGAGAGTGTTAGTAAAGCGTCTGGAATGTTGCACCCGAGTACCAGGGGACGAAAACTGAGACACATTTTAACACGTTTCCCGATCACATGGTGGATCATACTCTGGGTTCCACATGCATGTTTTAGCTGAAGGAAGAATTCCTTAAACCTGGAGAGTTGAGAACCATGGAATGGGTACCATGCAATATGACTTCACAGGGTCTGCATTTGCTCACCGAACCTCACCAATCCTATCACTGCTGCGTTTATGCCGCTGTACACACGCATGATACTCTTTCAGAGACATATAAATACATAGGTTTTAAGATTCTTACTAGTCAGGTATATTCTTAGGCGTTTAATATGTGGTGTTGAGTCCACTTCGTTGAGCAAGCAGTGGCTCTTGTCTATTAAATATTTGGCTTATGGAAAGGTATCTGTGCTAATTTCAATCTCTGGTTTTATGCAGCACCCCAACTCACCTTTCCCCTTAAGCAAGCATAAGTTGGTTTTCTACATTTGAGACCCTATTCTGTTTTGTAATTCAGTTCCTGTGTAGCCAAGTTTACATTCCGTGTATTAGTGATATCTTATGATGTTTCTTTTTCTGTGTGACTTATTTCACTTAGAATCATCGTACCTGAATCCACTCATTATGCTGCTATGGGCCTGATGACATAGATTTCATTGCTGAGTGATATTGCATTGTACGTTAGTACCACAACTTCTTTATCCATTTTTCGCTTTCTGTGATATTGAACTTGTACCGTAAACGAGGTTCTTGTAAACAGAGCCGTCCCAAACTTTGGGGTGGCTGTGTCTTTTTGATTTTAATTTCCCTAATCTATAGGACCATAAGTGGAAGTGCCTTAGGCTCTGTTGCTTTGTTTTTTAGATGCTTCAGGAAACACCATACACTTCTCCAGGGTGGCTGTTGGTAATTTACATCCCGCCCATCAGCATAAGAAGGCTCCCAGTTCTCCATGGCCTGTCCTGCCTTTCTGGATTTTACACTTTTTTCAGATGGCCCTTTTGACCGGGGGCAGTGAGACTTCACTGTAGTGCAGATTTCCTTTGCAAGCTTGCTTGGTTGGCCAAAAAGGGCGTCTGCGTTTTTTCCTGAATATATTCAGGAAAAAACGCATACACCCTTTTGGACCAAGTGCATCATTGTGGACGTTCTGCCCCTTTTCCTATGCTTTACATGCAATTCCAGTCTACCTCCTGAAATCGGTTTCCTGCAATTCTGCCCCCCATTCAAGTCCTCTTGGCAGCCTTACTTCAATATATTTTTGGACGATAGCTGTCATTTATAACTCTGCAGGTTTGTGAATTACAGTGCCCCTGAGCTCCTTTCTTCAACTCGCTTTCTTGTGAGCTGGCCGCAACACCGCAGGATTGCTTCAGGCCCTAGTGTGGTTCCGGCATGGCTCGCTGAGCCTTTGGTTAATTCCTCTTCCGGGTGGGAAATGAGAGTTAAATTTGCCCGTCCAGACACCTCCAGCTAGTCTCTCATTGGTTCTCCCTATTCTTGTTCATTTTCCGCAGAAATTGCAAACTGGGCCAAACAGGAGGGTAAAGGCACTGACTCTCCAAGTTGGGAGAGTGTTAGTAAAGCGTCTGGAATGTTGCACCCGAGTACCAGGGAACGAAAACTGAGACACATTTGAACACGTTTCCCGATCACACGGTGGATCATACTCTGGGTTCCACATGCATGTTTTAGCTGAAGGAAGAATCCCTTAAACCTGGAGAGTTGAGAACCATGGAATGGGTACCATGCAATATGACTTCAAAGGGTCTGCATTTGCTCACCGAACCTCACCAATCCTATCACTGCTGCATTTATGCCGCTGTACACACGCTTGATTCTCTTTAGGAGACATATAAATCCATAGGATTTAAGATTCTTACTAGTCAGGTATATTCTTAGGCGTTTAATATGGGGTGTTGAGTCCACTTCGTTGAGCAAGCAGTAGCTCTTGTCTATTACATATTTGGCTTATGGAAAGGGATCTGTGCTAATTTCAATCTCTGGTTTTATGCAGCACCTCAACTCACCTTTCCCCTTAAGCAAGCATAAGTTGGTTTTCTACATTTGAGACCCTATTCTGTTTTGTAATTCAGTTCCTGTGTAGCCAAGTTTACATTCCATGTATTAGTGATATCTTATGATGTTTCTTTTTCTGTGTGACTTATTTCACTTAGAATCATCGTACCTGAATCCACTCATTATGCTGCTACTGGCCTGATGACATAGATTTCATTGCTGAGGGATATTGCATTGTACGTATGTACCACAACTTCTTTATCCATTTTTCGCTTTCTGCGATATTGAACTTGTACCGGAAACGAGGTTCTTGTAAACAGAGCCGTCCCAAACTTAGGGGTGGCTGTGTCTTTTTGATTTTAATTTCCCTAAGCTATAGGACCATAAGTGGAAGTGCCCTAGGCTCTGTTGCTTTGTTTTTTAGATGTTTCAGGAAACACCATACACTTCTCCAGAGTGGCTGTTGGCAATTTACATCCCGCCCATCAGCATAACAAGGCTCCCAGTTCTCCATGGCCTGTCCTGCCTTTCTGGATTTTACACTTTTTTCAGATAGCCCTTTTGACCAGGGGGCAGTGAGACTTCATTGTAGTGCAGATTTCCTTTGCAAGCTTTCTTGGTTGGCCAAAAAGGGCGTATGCGTTTTTTCCTGATTCAGGAAAAAACGCATACACCCTTTTTGGCCAAGTGCATCATTGTGGACGTTCTGCCTCTTTTCCTATGCTTTACATGCAATTCCAGTCTACCTCCTGAAATCGGTTTCCTGCAATTCTACCCCACTTTCAAATCCTCTTGGCAGCCTTACTTCAATATATTTTTGGACAATAGCTGTCATTTATAACTCTGCAAGTTTGTGAATTACAGGGCCCCTGAGCTCCTTTCTTCAACTCGCTTTCTTGTGAGCTGGCCGCAACACCGCAGGATTGCTTCAGGCCCTAGTGTGGTTCCGGCATGGCTCGCTGAGCCTTTGGTTAATTCCTCTTCCTGGTGGGAAATGAGAGTTAAATTTGCCCGTCCAGACACCTCCAGCTAGTCTCTCATTGGTTCTCCCTATTCCTGTTCATTTTCCGCAGAAATTGCAAACTGGGCCAAACAGGAGGTTAAAGGCACTGACTCTCCAAGTGGGGAGAGTGTTAGTAAAGCATCTGGAATGTTGCACCCGAGTACCAGGGGCGAATACTTAGACACATTTGAACGTGCTTCCCGATCACATGGTGGATCATACTCTGGGTTCCACATGCATGTTTTAGCTGAAGGAAGAATCCCTTAACCCTGGAGAGTTGAGACCCATGGAATGGGTACCATGCAATATGACTTCAAAGGGTCTGCATTTGCTCACCGAACCTCACCAATCTTATCACTGCTGCGTTTATGCCACTGTACACACGCTTGATTCTCTTTCGGAGACATATAAATCCATAGGTTTTAAGATTCTTACTAGTCAGGTATATTCTTAGGCGTTTAATATGGGGTGTTGAGTCCACTTCGTTGAGCAAGCAGTAGCTCTTGTCTATTACATATTTGGCTTATGGAAAGGTATCTGTGTTAATTTCAATCTCTGGTTTTATGCAGCACCCCAACTCACCTTTCCCCTTAAGCAAGCATAAGTTGGTTTCTACATTTGAGACCCTATTCTATTTTGTAATTCAGTTCCTGTGTAGCCCAGTTTACATTCTCTGTATTAGTGATATGTTATGATGTTTCTTTTTCTGTGTGACTTATTTCACTTAGAATCATCGTACATGAAAACACCCATTATGCTGCTACTTGCCTGATGACATAGATTTCATTGCTCAGTGATATTGCATTGTACGTAAGTACCACAACTTATTTATCCATTTTTCGCTTTCTGCGATATTGAACTTGTACCGTACATGAGGTTCTTGTAAACAGAGCCATCCCAAACTTTGGGGTGGCTGTGTCTTTTTGATTTTAATTTCCCTAAGCTATAGGACCATAAGTGGAAGTGCCCTAGGCTCTGTTGCTTTGTTTTTTAGATGTTTCAGGAAACACCATACACTTCTCCACAGTGGCTGTTGGCAATTTACATCCCGCCCTTCAGCATAACAAGGCTCCCAGTTCTCCATGGCCTGTCCTGCCTTTCTGGATTTTACACTTTTTTCAGATGGCCCTTTTGACCAGGGGGCAGTGGGAATTCATTGTAGTGCAGATTTCCTTTGCAAGCTTGCTTGGTTGGCCAAAAAGGGCGTCTGCGTTTTTTCCTGAATATATTCAGGAAAAAACGCAGACGCCCTTTTTGGCCAAGTGCATCATTGTGGACGTTCTGCCTCTTTTCCTATGCTTTACATGCAATTCCAGTCTACCTCCTGAAATCGGTTTCCTGCAATTCTACCCCGCTTTCAAGTCCTCTTGGCAGCCTTACTTCAATATATTTTTGGACGATAGCTGTCATTTATAACTCTGCAGGTTTGTGAAATACAGTGCCCCTGAGCTCGTTTCTTCAACTCGCTTTCTTGTGAGCTGGCCGCAACACCGCAGGATTGCTTCAGGCCCTAATGTGGTTCCGGCACGGCACGCTGAGCCTTTGGTTAATTCCTCTTCCTGGTGGGAAATGAGAGTTAAATTTGCCCGTCCAGACACCTCCAGCTAGTCTCTCATTGGTTCTCCCTATTCTTGTTCATTTTCCGCAGAAATTGCAAACTGGGCCAAACAGGAGGGTAAAGGCACTGACTCTCCAAGTGGGGAGAGTGTTAGTAAAGCGTCTGGAATCTTGCACCCGAGTACCAGGGGACGAAAACTGAGACACATTTGAACACGTTTCCCGATCACACGGTGGATCATACTCTGGGTTCCACATGCATGTTTTAGCTGAAGGAAGAATCCCTTAAACCTGGAGAGTTGAGAACCATGGAATGGGTACCATGCAATATGACTTCAAATGGTCTGCATTTGCTCACCGAACCTCACCAATCCTATCACTGCTGCGTTTATGCCGCTGTACACACGCTTGATTCTCTTTCGGAGACATATAAATCCATAGGTTTTAAGATTCTTACTAGTCAGGTATATTCTTAGGCGTTTAATATGGGATGTTGTGTCCTTTTCTGTGAGCAAGGAGTAGCTCTTGTCTATTACATATTTGGCTTATGGAACAGTATCTGTGCTAATTTCAATCTCTGGTTTTATGCAGCACCCCAACTCACCTTTCCCCTTAAGCAAGCATAAGTTGTTTTTCTACATTTGAGACCCTGTTCTGTTTTGTAATTCAGTTCCTGTGTAGCCAAGGTTACATTCCATGTATTAGTGATATCTTATGATGTTTCTTTTTCTGTGTGACTTATTTCACTTAGAATCATCGTACCTGAATCCACTCATTATGCTGCTACTGGCCTGATGACATAGATTTCATTGCTGAGTGATATTGCGTTGTACGTAAGTACCACAGCTTCTTTATCCATTTTTTGCCTTCTGTGATATTGAACTTGTACCGTAAACGAGGTTCTTGTAAACAGAGCCATCCCAAACTTTGGGGTGGCTGTGTCTTTTTGATTTTAATTTCCCTAAGCTATAGGACCATAAGTGGAAGTGCCCTATGCTCTGTTGCTTTGTTTTTTAGATGTTTCAGGAAACACCATACACTTCTCCAGAGTGGCTGTTGGCAATTTACATCCCGCCCTTCAGCATAACAAGGCCCCCAGTTCTTCATGGCCTGTCCTGTCTTTCTGGATTTTACACTTTATTCAGATGGCCCTTTTGACCGAGGGGCAGTGGGAATTCATTGTAGTGCAGATTTCCTTTGCAAGCTTGCTTGGTTGGCCAAAAAGGGCGTATGCCTTTTTTCCTGAATATATTCAGGAAAAAACGCATACGCCCTTTTTGGCCAAGTGCATCATTGTGGACGTTCTGCCTCTTTTCCTATGCTTTACATGCAATTCCAGTCTACCTCCTGAAATCGGTTTCCTGCAATTCTGCCCCGCTTTCAAGTCTCTTGGCAGCCATACTTCAATATATTTTTGGACGATAGCTGTCATTTATAACTCTGCAGTTTTGTGAATTACAGTGCCCCTGAGCTCCTTTCTTCAACTCGCTTTCTTGTGAGCTGGCCGCAACACCGCAGGATTGCTTCAGGCCCTAGTGTGGTTCCGGCATGGCTCGCTGCGCCTTTGGTTAATTCCTCTTCCTGGTGGGAAATGAGAGTTAAATTTGCCCGTCCAGACACCTCCAGCTAGTCTCTCATTGGTTCTCCCTATTCTTGTTCATTTTTCGCAGAAATTGCAAACTGGGCCAAACAGGAGGTTAAAGGCACTGACTCTCCAAGTGGGGAGAGTGATAGTAAAGCATCTGGAATGTTGCACCCGAGTACCAGGGGACGAAAACTGAGACACTTTTGAACACGTTTCCCGATCACACGGTGGATCATACTCTGGGTTCCACATGCATGTTTTAGCTGAAGGAAGAATCCCTTAAACCTGGAGAATTGAGAACCATGGAATGGGTACCATGCAATACGACTTCAAAGGGTCTGCATTTGCTCACCGAACCTCACCAATCCTATCACTGCTGCATTTATGCTGCCGTACACACGCTTGATTCTCTTTCGGAGACATATAAATCCATAGGTTTTAAGATTCTTACTAGTCAGGTATATTCTTAGGCGTTTAATATGGGGTGTTGAGTCCACTTCGTTGAGCAAGCAGTAGCTCTTGTCTATTACATATTTGGCTTATGGAAAGGTATCTGTGCTAATTTCAATCTCTGGTTTTATGCAGCACCCCAACTCACCTTTCCCCTTAAGCAAGCATAAGTTGGTTTTCTACATTTGAGACACTATTCTGTTTTGTAATTCAGTTCCTGTGTAGCCAAGTTTACATTCCGTGTATTAGTGATATCTTATGATGTTTCTTTTCTGTGTGACTTATTTCACTTAGAATCATCGTACCTGAATCCACTCATTATGCTACTACTGGCCTGATGACATAGATTTCATTGCTGAGTGATATTGCGTTGTACGTAAGTACCACAGCTTCTTTATCCATTTTTCGCCTTCTGTGATATTGAACTTGTACCGTAAACGAGGTTCTTGTAAACAGAGCCATCCCAAACTTTGGGGTGGCTGTGTCTTTTTGATTTTAATTTCCCTAATCTATAGGACCATAAGTGGAAGTGCCCTAGGCTCTGTTGCTTTGTTTTTTAGATGTTTCAGGAAACACCATACACTTCTCCAGAGTGGCTGTTGGTAATTTACATCCCGCCCTTCAGCATAACAATGCTCCCAGTTCTCCGTGGCCTGTCCTGCCTTTCTGGATTTTACACTTTTTTCAGATGGGCCTTTGGACCGGGGGGCAGTGGGAATTCATTGTAGTGCAGATTTCATTTGCAAGCTTGCTTGGTTGGCCAAAAAGGGCGTATGCGTTTTTTCCTGAATATATTCAGGAAAAAACGCATATGCCCTTTTTGGCCAAGTGCATCATTGTGGACGTTCTGCCTCTTTTCCTATGCTTTACATGCAATTCCAGTCTACCTCCTGAAATCGCTTTCCTGCAATTCTGCCCCGCTTTCAAGTCCTCTTGGCAGCCTTACTTCAATATATTTTTGGACGATAGCTGTCATTTATAACTCTGGAGGTTTGTGAAATACAGTGCCCCTGAGCTCCTTTCTTCAACTCGCTTTCTTGTGAGCTGGCCGCAACACCGCAGGATTGCTTCAGGCCCTAATGTGGTTCCGGCACGGCACACTGAGCCTTTGGTTAATTCCTCTTCCGGGTGGGAAATGAGAGTTAAATTTGCCCGTCCAGACACCTCCAGCTAGTCTGTCATTGGTTCTCCTTATTCCTGTTCATTTTCCGCAGAAAATGCAAACTGGCCCAAACAGGAGGTTAAAGGCACTGACTCTCCAAGTGGGGAGAGTGTTAGTAAAGCGTCTGGAATGTTGCACCCGAGTACCAGGGGACGAAAACTGAGACACATTTGAACACGTTTCCCGATCACACGGTGGATCATACTCTGGGTTCCACATGCATGTTTAGCTGAAGGAAGAATCCCTTAAACCTGGAGAGTTGAGACCCATGGAATGGGTACCATGCAATATGACTTCAAAGGGTCTGCATTTGCTCACCGTACCTCACCAATCCTATCACTGCTTCGCTTATGCCGCTGTACACACGCTTGATTCTCTTTCGGAGACATATAAATCCATAGGTTTTAAGATTCTTACTAGTCAGGTATATTCTTAGGCGTTTACTATGGGGTGTTGAGTGCACTTCGTTGAGCAAGCAGTAGCTCTTGTCTATTACATATTTGGCTTATGGAAAGGTATCTGTGCTAATTTCAATCTCTGGTTTTATGCAGCACCCCAACTCAACTGTCCCCTTAAGCAAGCATAAGTTGTTTTTCTATATTTGAGACCCTGTTCTGTTTTGTAATTCAGTTCCTGTGTAGCCAAGTTTACATTCCGTGTATTAGTGATATCTTATGATGTTTCTTTTTCTGTGTGACTTATTTCACTTAGAATCATCGTACCTGAATCCACGCATTATGCTGCTACTGGCCTGATGACATAGATTTCATTGCTGAGTGATATTGCGTTGTACGTAAGTACCACAGCTTCTTTATCCATTTTTCGCCTTCTGTGATATTGAACTTGTACCGTAAACGAGGTTCTTGTAAACAGAGCCGTCCCAAACATTGGGGTGGCTGTGTCTTTTTGATTTTAATTTCCCTAATCTATAGGACCATAAGTGGAAGTGCCCTAGGCTCTGTTGCTTTGTTTTTTAGATGTTTCAGGAAACACCATACACTTCTCCAGAGTGGCTGTTGGAAATTTACATCCCGCCCTTCAGCATAAGAAGGCTCCCAGTTCTCCATGGCCTGTCCTGCCTTTCTGGATTTTACACTTTTTTCATAGGGCCCTTTTGACTGGGGGGCAGTGGGAATTCATTGTAGTGCAGATTTCCTTTGCAAGCTTGCTTGGTTGGCCAAAAAGGGCGTATGCGTATTTTCCTGAATATATTCAGGAAAAAACGCATACGCCCTTTTTGGCCAAGTGCATCATTGTGGACGTTCTGCCTCTTTTCCTATGCTTTACATGCAATTCCAGTCTACCTCCTGAAATCGGTTTCCTGCAATTCTACCCCGCTTTCAAGTCCTCTTGGCAGCCTTACTTCAATATATTTTTGGACGATAGCTGTCATTTATAACTCTGCAGGTTTGTGAAATACAGTGTCCCTGAGCTCCTTTCTTCAACTCGCTTTCTTGTGAGCTGGCCGCAACACCGCAGGATTGCTTCAGGCCCTAGTGTGGTTCCGGCACGGCACGCTGAGCCTTTGGTTAATTCCTCTTCCGGGTGGGAAATGAGAGTTAAATTTGCCCGTCCAGACACCTCCAGCTAGTCTCTCATTGTTTCTCCTTATTCCTGTTCATTTTCCGCAGAAATTGCAAACTGGGAGAAACAGGAGGTTAAAGGCACTGACTCTCCAAGTGGGGAGAGTGTTAGTAAAGCGTCTGGAATGTTGCACCCGAGTACCAGGGGACGAAAACTGAGACACATTTGAACACGTTTCCCGATCACACGGTGGATCATACTCTGGGTTCCACATGCATGTTTTAGCTGAAGGACGAATCCCTTAAACCTCGAGAGTTGAGAACCATGGAATGGGTATCATGCAATATGACTTCAAAGGGTCTGCATTTGCTCACCGATCCTCACCAATCCTATCACTGCTGCATTTATGCCGCTGTACACACGCTTGATTCTCTTTCGGAGACATATAAATCCATAGGTTTTAAGATTCTTACTAGTCAGGTATATTCTTAGGCGTTTAATATGGGGTGTTGAGTCCACTTCGTTGAGCAAGGATTAGCTCTTGTCTATTACATATTTGGCTTATGGAAAGGTATCTGTGCTAATTTCAATCTCTGGTTTTATGCAGCACCCCAACTCACCTTTCGCCTTAAGCAAGCATAAGTTGGTTTTCTACATTTGAGACAATATTCTGTTTTGTAATTCAGTTCCTGTGTAGCCAAGTTTACATTCCGTGTATTAGTGATATCTTATGATGTTTCTTTTTCTGTGTGACTTATTTCACTTAGAATCATCGTACCTGAATCCATTCATTATCCTGCTATGGGCCTGATGACATAGATTTCATTGCTGAGTGATATTGCATTGTACGTTAGTACCACAACTTCTTTATCCATTTTTCACTTTCTGTGATATTGAACTTGTACCGTAAACGAGGTTCTTGTAAACAGAGCCGTCCCAAACTTTGGGGTGGCTGTGTCTTTTTGATTTTAATTTCCCTAATCTATAGGACCATAAGTGGAAGTGCCCTAGGCTCTGTTGCTTTGTTTTTTAGATGTTTCAGGAAACACCATACACTTCTCCTGAGTGGCTGTTGGCAATTTACATCCCGCCCATCAGCCTAACTAGGCTCCCAGTTCTCCATGGCCTGTCCTGCCTTTCTGGATTTTACACTTTTTTCAGATGGCCCTTTTGACCAGGGGGCAGTGAGACTTCATTGTAGTGCAGATTTCCTTTGCAAGCTTTCTTGGTTCGCCAAAAAGGGTGTATGCGTTTTTTCCTGATTCAGGAAAAAACGCATACGCACTTTTTGGCCAAGTGCATCATTGTGGACGTTCTGCCTCTTTTCCTATGCTTTACATGCAATTCCAGTCTACATCCTGAAATCGCTTTCCTGCAATTCTACCCCGCTTTCAAATCCTCTTGGCAGCCTTACTTCAATATATTTTTGGACGATAGCTGTCATTTATAACTCTGCAGGTTTGTGAATTACAGTGCCCCTGAGCTCCTTTCTTCAACTCGCTTTCTTGTGAGCTGGCCGCAACACCGCAGGATTGCTTCAGGCCCTAGTGTGGTTCCGGCATGGCTCGCTGAGCCTTTGGTTAATTCCTCTTCCTGGTGGGAAATGAGAGTTAAATTTGCCCGTCCAGACACCTCCAGCTAGTCTCTCATTGGTTCTCCCTATTCCTGTTCATTTTCCGCAGAAATTGCAAACTGGGCCCTACAGGAGGTTAAAGGCACTGACTCTCCAAGTGGGGAGAGTGTTAGTAAAGCGTCTGGAATGTTGCACCCGAGTACCAGGGGACGAAAACTGAGACACATTTTAACACGTTTCCCGATCACACGGTGGATCATACTCTGGGTTCCACATGCATGTTTTAGCTGAAGGAAGAATTCCTTAAACCTGGAGAGTTGAGAACCATGGAATGGGTACCATGCAATATGACTTCAAAGGGTCTGCATTTCCTCACCGAACCTCACCAATCCTATCACTGCTGCGTTTATGCCGCTGTACACACGCATGATACTCTTTCAGAGACATATAAATCCATAGGTTTTAAGATTCTTACTAGTCAGGTATATTCTTAGGCGTTTAATATGGGGTGTTGAGTCCACTTCGTTGAGCAAGCAGTGGCTCTTGTCTATTACATATTTGGCTTATGGAAAGGTATCTGTGCTAATTTCAATCTCTGGTTTTATGCAGCACCCCAACTCACCTTTCCCCTTAAGCAAGCATAAGTTGGTTTTCTACATTTGAGACCCTATTCTGTTTTGTAATGGAGTTCTTGTGTAGCCAAGTTTACATTCCGTGTATTAGTGATATCTTATGATGTTTCTTTTTCTGTGTGACTTATTTCACTTAGAATCATCGTACCTGAATCCACTCATTATGCTGCTATGGGCCTGATGACATAGATTTCATTGCTGAGTGATATTGCATTGTACGTTAGTACCACAACTTCTTTATCCATTTTTCGCTTTCTGTGATATTGAACTTGTACCGTAAACGAAGTTCTTGTAAACAGAGCCGTCCCAAACTTTGGGGTGGCTGTGTCTTTTTGATTTTAATTTCCCTAATCTATAGGACCATAAGTGGAAGTGCCTTAGGCTCTGTTGCTTTGTTTTTTAGATGTTTCAGGAAACACCATACACTTCTCCAGGGTGGCTGTTGGTAATTTACATCCCGCCCATCAGCATAAGAAGGCTCCCAGTTCTCCATGGCCTGTCCTGCCTTTCTGGATTTTACACTTTTTTCAGATGGCCCTTTTGACCGGGGGCAGTGAGACTTCACTGTAGTGCAGATTTCCTTTGCAAGCTTGCTTGGTTGGCCAAAAAGGGCGTCTGCGTTTTTTCCTGAATATATTCAGGAAAAAACGCATACACCCTTTTGGACCAAGTGCATCATTGTGGACGTTCTGCCTCTTTTCCTATGCTTTACATGCAATTCCAGTCTACCTCCTGAAATCGGTTTCCTGCAATTCTGCCCCCCATTCAAGTCCTCTTGGCAGCCTTACTTCAATATATTTTTGGACGATAGCTGTCATTTATAACTCTGCAGGTTTGTGAATTACAGTGCCCCTGAGCTCCTTTCTTCAACTCGGTTTCTTGTGAGCTGGCCGCAACACCGCAGGATTGCTTGAGGCCCTAGTGTTGTTCTGGCATGGCTCGCTGAGCCTTTGGTTAATTCCTCTTCCTGGTGGGAAATGAGAGTTAAATTTGCCCGTCCAGAAACCTCCAGCTAGTCTCTCATTGGTTCTCCCTATTCCTGTTCATTTTCCGCAGAAATTGCAAACTGGGCCAAACAGGAGGTTAAAGGCACTGACTCTCCAAGTGGGGAGAGTGTTAGTAAAGCGTCTGGAATGTTGCACCCGAGTACCAGGGGACGAAAACTGAGACACATTTGAACACGTTTCCCGATCACACGGTGGATCATACTCTGGGTTCCACATGCATGATTTAGCTGAAGGAAGAATCCCTTAAACCCGGAGAGTAGAGACCCATGGAATGGGTACCATGCAATATGACTTCAAAGGGTCTGCATTTGTTCACCGAACCTCACCAATCCTATCACTGCTGCGTTTATGCCGCTGTACACACGCTGGATTCTCTTTCGGAGACATATCAATCCATAGGTTTTAAGATTCTTACTAGTCAGGTATATTCTTAGGCGTTTAATATGGGATGTTGAGTCCATTTCTTTGAGCAAGGAGTAGCTCTTGTCTATTACATATTTGGCTTATGTAACGGTATCTGTGCTCATTTCAATCTCTAGTTTTATGCAGCTCCCCAACTCAACTTTCCCCTTAAGCAAGCATAAGTTGGTTTTCTAAATTAGAGACCCTGTTCTGTTTTGTAATTCAGTTCCTTTGTAGCCAACTTTACATTCCGTGTATTAGTGATATCTTATGATGTTTGTTTTTCTGTGTGACTTATTTCACTTAGAATCATCGTACCTGAATCCACTCATTATGCTGCTACGGGCCTGATGACATAGATTTCATGGCTGAGTGATACTGCATTGTACGTTAGTACCATATCTTCTTTATCCGTTTTTCGCTTTCTGCGATATTGACCTTGTACCGTAAACGAGGTTCTTGTAAACAGAGCCGTCCCAAAATTTGGGGTGGCTGTGTCTTTTTGATTTTCATTTCCCTAAGCTATAGGACCATAAGTAGAAGTGCCCTAAGCTCTGTTGCTTTGTTTTTTAGATGTTTCAGGAAACACCATACACTTCTCCAGAGTGGCTGTTGGCAATTTACATCCCGCCCATCAGCATAACAAGGCTCTCAGTTCTCCATGGCCTGTCCTTCCTTTCTGGATTTGACACTTTTTTCAGATGGCCCTTTTGACCGGAGCGAAGTGAGACTTCATTGTAGTGCAGATTTCCTTTGCAAGCTTGCTTGGTTGGCCAAAAAGTGCGTATGCGCTTTTTCCTGAATATATTCAGGAAAAAACGCATACGCCCTTTTTGGCCAAGTGCATCATTGTCGACGTTCTGAGTCTTTTCATATGTTTTCAATGCAATTCCAGTCTACCTCCTGAAATCGGTTTCCTGCAATTTGCCTTGCTGTCAGTGCCTCTTCATAGCCTTACCTCCTTATTCTTTTGGAAAATAGTTGGCCTTTATAACTCTGCAGGTTTTTGAATTGCACTGGTCCTTAGCTCCATGTTTCAGCTCTTATTTTTGTGATCTTGCCTCATATCCACAGGATTTCTTCAGGCCCTATTCTTCTTCTAGTGCGCCTTTCTCTGCCTTTGGTTAATTCTTCTTCCTGATGTGAAATTAGAGTGACATGTGCCCATTGAAACCGCTACAGCTATTTTCTCACTGGTTCCCCCTATTCCCATTCATCCTCCGCACTAACTGCAGACTGTGCGATACCGGAACTTAAAGGCATTGACTCTCCATGTGGAGATGTTGTTAGTAAAGTGGCTGGAATGTTGATCCGGAGCCCCAGGAGAGGAAAATGAGGTGCGTTTTAGAAACCTTTCCCGATCATATGGTATACCATCCACTGGATTCCCCATGCATGGTTTAGCTGTAGGAAGATTCCCTTCAACCTGGAGTGTTGGGACCCTTGGAATGAGTAGTATGAAGTATTGCATTAAACTTTCGGCAGTTGCTCACCAAAGCTCACCAATGCTCTCAGCCCCAAGTGTCCAGCCTTATGTCTTATCCAGCTGTGGGTTTATATGTGGTCATTCCAGGTTGCATCACAGCCCCTGAGCGAATTTTGTAAGAATTTTTCTCTCTTTCATTGTTTCTGCGTTTTGGTTTTAAAATTTATTTCTATAATGGGGTTTAGCTCATTTTCACTGCTGTGTTTGTGCCGCTCTGCGCACACTTGATTCCCTTATGGAGATATATCAATACATGGGTTTTAAGATTCTTATTACTCAGATATATTTCTCTGCGGTGTATAGGGTGTGTTGAGGCCAGTTCATTGAGCAAGGTGTAGATCTTGTCTAATACCTATTTGGTTTATTGAACGGTATCTGTGCTAATTTCAAACTCTGGTTTTATGCATCACCCCACCTCTCCTTTCCCCTTAAGCTGACATAAGTGTGTTTTCTAAATGTGAGACACTGTTCTGTTTTGTAATTCATTTTTTGTGCAGCCATATTTATCCTCCCTCTATAAGTGATATCTTATGATATGTTTCTTTTTCTGTTTGACTTATTTCAAGTAGTATTATCGGACCTAAATCCACTCTTTATCCTTCTACTAGCCTTATTACATTGATTTCATGGTGAAGAGATATTCCATTGTACATAAGTACCACATTTTCTTTATCCATTGTTCTCTTTCCTGGGATATTTAAGGTGTACTGAAGTTGAGGTTCTTGTAAACAGAGTAGCCCTAAACTGTGGTGTGCTTGTGTCTTGTTGATTTTTAGACTTCCCTAGATATACTTCCATGATTGGAAGTGCCCTATGCTCTGTAGCTCTGTTTTTTAGATGATTTAGGAACCACCATACACTTCTCCAGAGTGGCTCTTGGCAGTTCACACACTGTCCATCAGCGTATAAAGGCTCCCTATTCTCCATGGCTTGTCCTGCATTTCTGGTTTTTACAATTTTTTCGGATGGCCCTTTTGACCGGTGGGAAATGAGACTTCTTTGTTGTGCACATTTGCATTACTTGCTTGCTTGGTTGCCCATAAAGTGCGTATGCGTTTTTTCCTGGATATATTCAGGAAAAAACGCATACTCCCTTTGGGGCCAACTGCATCATTGTCGAAATTCTGCCGCTTTTCATGTGCTTTAAAGACGAGTCCAATCTATCTCTTGAAATCTGTTTCTTGCAATTCTGTCTTGCATTCAGATCCTCTTCTTTGCCTTACCTCAACATATTTTTGGATGTTAGTTTTCATTTATAACTCTGCAGGTTTGTGAATTGCAGTGACCCTGAGCTCCATTTTTTAAGTTGCTCTTTTGTGAGCTGGCCTCAAAGCCGCAGGATTGCTTCAGGCCCTATTTTGGCTCCGGCGAGGCGGGCTGAGCCTTTTTTTAATTCTTATTCTTAATGGGAAATTAGAGTGACATGTGCCCGTCCAAACCCCTACAACTATTCTCTCATTGGTTCCCCCTCTTCCCGTTCATCCTCCTCACAATTTGCAAAATGTGTGAAACAGAAGTTTAAATGTGCTGATTCTCTAAGTGGGGAGATTCTAAGTAACGTGGTTGGAATGATGAACAGGTGCACCAGGAGAGGATAAATGAGGTGCATTTTAGACACATCTCCCGAGAACATGGTGTACAGTCCTCTGGGTTTTCCATGCATGTTTTAGCTATAGGAAGATTCCTTGAACCTGCAGATTTTGGACCCATTGAATGGGTACCAGGTAGTATTACTTTAAAGGGTGTGCATTTCCTCACCCAACCTCACATTTCTCTTAGTGCGAACAGTTTCCAGCCTTATGTCTCATCCTGCTGTGGGTCTAGATGTGTTCAATCCATGTTGCATCACCGTCCCTGACGAAAAGTTGTAAGAGGTTTTCTCTGTCTCTCTGTCGTTTATTTTTTTCAATTTATTACTATATTGGTTACAGCTGATTTTCAAAGCTCTGTTTCTTGCTGCTGTACATCCACTTGATTCACGTACAGAGAGACATCAATAAATTCTTTTTCAGATTCTTACCAGTCATAGATATTCTTTTCCGGTGACTTGAGTGTGCTGAGTGCAGTTCTTTTAGCTACCGTGTAGGCCTTGTTGATTATCAGTTTGGTATTTGGAATGGTATCTTTGCTAATTTCAACCTCCTGGATGATGCCTCACCCCTCCCCACCTTACCCGTTTAGCAGCCTTATGCGTGTTTTCTACATATTTGACTATGTTTTTGTTTTGTAATTTATTTCATGTGTAGCCATTTTGGGTTCCACCTTTAAGTGATATCTTATGATATGTGTCTTTTTCTTTTTGAATTATGTCACTTAGAATGATCATACGTAACTCCTCCGGAGTTGTTACAACTGGCCATATTTCATTGATTTCCAGGCTGAGTAATATTCCACTCTACATAAGTACCACATCTCTATCCATTTTTTCCCTCCAGAGACATTTAAGTTATATCCTAGTCGAGGATCTTTTAAACAGAGAGGCAGTAAACATTGGGGTGCCTGTGTCCTCTCGATTTTTGTTTTTCCCAAGATATACGCCCATGAGTGCAAGTGCCCTATGCTCTGTAGCTCATTTTTTAGATGCTTTAGTAAACACAATACACTTCTCCAGAATGGCCGTTGGCAATATACATTTCCACTATAAGCCTCACAGGGCTCCCTCTTCTCCTTGCCCTGTCCTGCATTTCTGGTGTTTACACTTTATGAGGATGGCTCTTCTGACTGATGCGAAGTGATATCTTTTGTAGTATTGATTTCCAGTGCCCACCTGTTTGGTTGGCTAAAAAAGTGTATGCCCTTTTCTTGAATATATACAGAAAAAAACGCATACAGCCTTTTTGGCCAACTGCAATGTTGGCAATGTTCAGCCCCTTTTCTTGTGCTTAATGGCGAGTCCTTTCTACCTCCTCAAATCCCTTTCCTGCCATTCTCCCTTGCTTACCAATCCTTTTCTCTGACTTTCCTCAAGACATTTTTCAGTGATAGATATTTTCAACTCTGCAGTTTCGTGAATTTTACTGCCCCTGAGTTCCATTGTTCAACTTGTGTTTATGGGAACTGGCCACAAAGCAGTGGGATTTCCTCAAGCCCTATACTGTTTCCATGGGCAACCCTAGCCTTTGGTCAATTCGTCTTCCTGATTGGAAATTAGAGTGACATGTGCCTGTCTGAACACCTAGGACTTGTCTCTCATTGTTCCTCATCCTTCCGCTTCATCCTCTGGACAAATTCCAAACTGTACGCAACAGGATGTTGACAGTGCTGACATCTCTAAGTGGAGAGACTGTTAGTAAAGACGCTGGAGGGGTGAACCCGAGCACCAGGAGATGAGGAGATGAGATGCCTTTTCCAAACTCTTCCCGATCAGACGGTATACCATCCTCTGTGTGTGACAGACATGTTTTAGCAGTAGAAAGAGTCCCATTCATGTAAGGAGAACACCAGGGCTTTTTCAAAATCAGTGTCTCCCCGAACCCCAAACTGGGGAATTTTTTAAGCTACGGCTACACATATGTTCATTAAGGGCCTTGGGAAGTAGGCAGAGTCCAAACTTTAGATGATTGAAGTCTTCAGGGTCAGAAGCACTCACCACCGGCTTCCCTTAGGTTACACTTTAACTGTCATTGATAGATGATGTCAATAAAAATATCTATTCTTTTTCCGATTATTTCCCCTTATAGGTTATTGCAAAATATTGAGTGTAGTTCCCTGTGCTATACAGTAGTTCCTTGTTGATGATCTATTTTATACATAGCAGTGTGTATGTGTTAATTCCAAACTGTTAATTTATCCCTCCTCCCACCTTTCCCCTTTGGTAATAATAAATTATAAGATTTTATACTTCTCAGAAATGGGGGAGCTGAAAGAGAGGTATCATTTTCAATGGAAAAGCATTTAAAACAAGATTGAAGCTTTAACCAAGATTATTAGATGTACATCCTTGGAAAGAAATCACTTCATTTCTCTAATATTGACCTGACAAATAAGACAAACCTTTTCACTGAACTTGCTTATAATAAAGTGATGGAAATATCAAATGGAATTGTTAGAAACATCTTATTTTACCCGAGCCTTATAAACTGTTCTATGTTAACTACAGTTTGGTTCACACATCTGTTCATTGAAGTTACAGTAGTCTCAATTTCTGTTACTGATCCTCCAGAGTGGACCCCAACAAGTGTCCCCCTGCCCAGTGTCATTGGGGCCAACAGATCGAGACTGAGTTTGGTTCACAAGCAAAGGAAACTTTATATTTTGATCAGAGAATGGAGAGGTGAGAGCATGCACTACCCCGTGGGCTGTGGGCTGGGCTGCTGTGTAGAGATCCTGTCAGAGTCAGTGGGAGGGAGGGGGCGGAGCTCTCGAGGGCCGGGTTGGCTGCAGCTCAGGCTCTATATCTCGGAGTCTGCACTGGGCCCCAGGAGCTGAGGTGTCGACCCAGCCATTCTGCACTAGGAAATCTGGTCTGAAGTGCCGGGTGTGGAACCTCTGTATGCGGGACCCTAGGAGCACGTGAAATTAGACAAAGCACAAAGGATAAAAAAGGTCAGACTTGACTTTATTGCCCAGATTCTATTTTTATCTCCCAGGGATTTTTAATGGGCTTTGCTGGGGACAAACCCCTCCTCTGCCTTTTGTCCCATTCCTCATTCTTGGAGTGCTGAGGGTGCAGACCCTTCTTCTGTAACTGCTGAGTGCTGAGTTGGGAGCCCTCATACCAGGGGGCGAGGGTCAGAACTTCTCCCCAGCAGCCTCCAGGTGACGTTGATTGGCCCCAGGACCCCTGCCTCCCTGCTCGTCCGCCTGAGCACCAGCATTGGAAGTGTTATAGATTCTAATGACCTTTAAGGGTCCAGGAAAAAGATGTGCAGAGACGCTGTGGGGGCCGGTTTCACCCCGCCCCACATTTGTTCGGCCACCTTAGGCTGACCGTTTCTGCCAGCCTAGATGCTCTGACCAGTAGTCTGCTCTTTCTTCAATTAGGTCCCTGAATTAACGTAAAAACAGCACCAGGTGTCAGAGCCCTGCCCGCTCAACTCCCAGACAGTCCAGGGTCAGTGGTGATCAAGGACCATGATGGCCACTGAGTCAACAGCCTTTTGAAGTAAACAGGAGTCCAGCCGGTCTTATTGGCCACCATCATCACGGTGTCTGTAGGCTTTTCTATGGTGACAGTGTGATATACGGTTCCCCCGCCAAGATTATTAGCTCCCCTCCGGGTGCAGTAAGTCCTGCAAGCAGTAGTCTACTCCTTCGGGACACACTATTGTTGTTTTATGAGAGAAACTCCAGGTCAAGTGATGTTCACACGAGTCGTCATGGTGCCCTGCTGCCCCCGGTTATCTCTCTGGATGTTGGAGTTGGAGGGCCTCCTCACTCGAGGTCGGTGTGCCCACGGAGCGAACCCTGCAACTTCAGGGCATGGTTGGTGATTAGGATCACCACGTGGGGTCCTTTTCCCTTAGGAGGGAGGTGGCCTTTTGGGCTGCTGATTTCCAGGTTTTTAGATACCGCCAGTATCTTGGCCAGATGTGGCAGTGGGCCAAGCCCCTTGGTGACTGTAGTTTATCCTACCTGGATGGCATTCTTGCGTTGTTCCATTTCAAGTGGTCCCAGTTTTTGCACTAATTCTCCAATGGCGATTCACCTTTCACCGGGAATGGAAAGGTCAAAGAGTTTAGCTCAATTAGGGAGTTCCAGGGCAAGGGTCTGAATTGACTGCTCTTTCCATTCTTGAAAGGCCACTTCTGGATTCTGTTCAAAAGGATCATCATCTTTTCCTTTCAGTGTTTCATATAGAGGCCCAGCTAGTAGACTGTAGTTAGGGATCCAGAAGCAGCAAACCCTGGCCTCCCCAGGAACCCCTAAGCTGTCTTCTCATTTTAGAAAGGGGTAAGGCTGCAAATGGTTTCTTCCCTTTCCTGGGATGGGCTTCTCCGACCTTGTGTGAGAATGAAGCCCAGGCAGGTCACCGCAGTCTGTGATATTTGAGCTTTATCTTGGACAACTTCTATCCTTTATTGGCTTGGTAGTTCAGAGGCCTCCTTAGTAGGGCTGGCGATCAGAATGTCGTCTGCATATTGAAGGAGGGTTTCCTTTTCCAGAGGTAGAACTTTTCGGTCTTTAGCTAAGCTTTCCCCAAAGATGGTGTGGGAATTTTTGAACCCTTGGGGCAAGACGGCCCGGAAGTATTGTTTTAGTTGTATGTTGAGTCCTGCCACTCACAAGCCAAAATTTCTTGTGACTCTGGGACTAATGGAATACAAAAGAAGGCATCATTGAAGACTAATACAGAATACCATGTCCTGGTGGTTGGTAGAATGACCAGCAGGGTGTAGGAATTAGGAGCAACTGGAGGTATATCCTCGGTGGCTTCACTGACTGTCCTGACATCTTTACCAGGTCCCCAGCAGCCCATGGAGCTCTCGTGGTCAGGCCCCTCCCAGGATACAGAGCTACCCTTGCAGGTACCGTGGCAGGGCTGGGCACACAGGAACCGTGCACATAGCCCTCATTGAAGAGCACCCCCAGCTCACCTGTCGCTCAGAGCTGACACAGAGCACCTCAGAGCAGGACTTGAACTAACAAACAGCAGCTCCGACAGGTCTGTGACCCTGGGCATCACTCTGTGTGGCCTCCCTCCACCTGGTCTTCCAGAGACTTCCACTGCACCCGGGGCACCAGGTCTCTGTCTCCAACCACCACCCACCCCTCCTCTCCCTGACTCCTGGGTTCCTCTCATTAGGAGAGGGTTTTCTTGAAGTTGTCTCCCACTCATGGGCCAGATAAAATGATTAGAAAACAAGCCAAAGCTGCAGCCCCTTGTCTATCCTGACTCTCAGGAGCCCACACCTGTTCCTTGGACCTGGCCGGTTCAGCAAGTTCCATTTTCTGCAACTGTGAGCCCCTGAGGGGTGATGATTGGCTGACCTGGGCAGCCTTACGGTGCCGGCCAGCCCTCCCCAGGTGTGCCTGGGTTGAGATCAATATAAATACCACTCCAGGCAGCAAGAGCCCCTGCAGCTGTGTCTGACGCCATTTTCTCTGCCCTGTCAGCAGTCTCGGGGCTGGGCTGGTGGGAGGGAGTGAGAGGCCACGGCTTTGTGGGTGGCCCAGTGTGAGTGGGGCTCTGCTGGACTTTCTGCAGCAGTTGCCAGGCTGCCACCTGCTAAAGAAGAGGATGTGTCACCCATACCTGCTGCTGGAATTGCTCCCTGGGCAGAGGTGAGGAAGGAAAAAAGCAGTGGGGGCAGGGACAGGACGGGTATCTCAGGCAGGGAAATGGAAATCTTCCAGAAGAGCACCCAGGGCCAGGACCATCCTGGCTGGCCTGCAGGCACCAAGTCAGCTGGCATGCTGTCACTCGTGTGGCTCCATGGCCCTTCCTCTAGGCTTTCAAGTCCTTGTATATATTCAGGTGTTTTACCTGGGAAGGGTGGGAACAGTTCAGCAGCAACTGGCCTGGGGCTCAGCTCACGTTTACTCACAGATGCCTCGGCACGGTGCCCCAGCTTTGCAATGAGGACGCTTGTTGTGTGGGGGCTGCTGGCTGAATGGGAGCCGATTCCCCACCACTGGCCAACTTCAGAATTGTTTACAACTGGAGCAAGTGCCCTGATACGGTTTTCCTCTGAGTAACTGGTGGGTTCTGTTTTTTTTTTCTCTTTTTCGTTTTTGGTTCAAGGTAGATTTTATTCCTCTTTTTTGTATTTACAGATATAAGCATGGAAATAATTTATTCATATAAATACATGTATGTGAAGGGAATAATTGTTTTTTCTGTTTTATTTTTTAAATTTTATTTCTTTTTAATTTTGAATTTTATTTTATATTTTTATACAGCAGGTTCTTATTGGTTATCTATTTTATACATATAAATGTTTACATGCCAATCCCAATCTCTCAACTCCTCCCACCACCACCACCCCCAAGAGCTTTCCCCCCTTGTTGTCCATACGATTGTTGTCTACATCTGTTGCTCTATTTATGCCTTGCAAAACGGTTAATCTGTACAGTTTTTCTAGGTTCCACATATATGCATGAATATACAAGATTTGTTTTTCTCTTTCTGACTTACTTCACTCTGTATGACAGTCTCTAGATCCATCGACGTCTCTACAAATGACCCAATTTCATTCCTTTCATGGCTTAGTAATATTCCATTTTATATATGTACCACATCTTTATGCATTCGTCTGTCTGTGGGCATTTAGGTTGCTTCCATTACCTCGATATTGTAAATAGTGATGCAATGAACATTACGGTGAATGTCTCTTTTTGATTTATGGTTTTGTCTGGGTATATGTCCAGTACTGGGATTGCTGTATCATATGGTAATTCTATTATTAGTTTCTTAAGAAACTCCATATTGTTCTCCATAGTGACTGTATCAATTTATATTCCCAACAATAGTGGAAGAGGCTTCCTTTTCTCCACACCCTTTCCAGCATTTGTTGTTTGTAGATTTTCAGATGATGCCCATTCTAACAGGTGTGAGGTGATACCTCATTGTTGAGTCCATTTCGATGAACAAGGGGTAGGTCTTGTCTATTACATATTTGGCTTATGGAACGGTATCTATGCTAATTTCAAACTCTGGTTTTATGCAGCACCCCAACTCACCTTTCCCCTTAAGCAAGCATAAGTTGGTTTTCTAAACTTGAGACCCTGTTCTGTTTTGTAATTCAGTTCATGTGTAGCCAAGTTTACATTCCGTGCATTAGTGATACCTTATGATGTTTCTTTTTCTGTGTTACTTATTTCACTTAGAATCATCGTGCCTCAATCCACTCATTATGCTGGTACAGGTCTGGTGACACAGATTTCATTGCTGAGTGATATTGCATTGTACATAAGTACCACAACTTCTTTATCCAGTTTTTGCTCTCTGTGATATTGAACTTGTACCGTAAACGAGGTTCTTGTAAACAGAGCCGTCCCAAATTTTGGGGTGGCTGTGTCTTTTTGATTTTAATTTCCCTAAGCTATAGGACCATAAGTGGAAATGCCCTAGACTCTGTTGCTTTGTTTTTCAGATGTATCAGGAAACACCATACACTTCTCCAGAGTGGCTGTTGGCAATTTACATCCCGCCCATCAGCATAACAAGGCTCCTTATTCCCCATGGCCTGTCTTGCCTTTCTGGATTTTACACTTTTTTCAGATGGCCCTTTAGACTGGGGGGAAGTGACACTTCATAGTAGTTCGGATTTCCATTGCAAGCTTGTTTGGTTTGCCAAAAAGGGCGTATGTGTTTGTTCCTGAATATATTCAGGAACAAACTCATACGCCCTTTTTTGCCAAGTGCATCATTGTCGATGTTCTGCCTCTTTTCCTATGCTTTAAATGCAAATCCAGTCTACCTCCTGAAATCGGTTTCCTGAAATTCTGCCCCGCTATCAAGTCCTCTTGGCAGCCTTACTTCAATATATTTTTGGACGTTATCTGTCATGTATAACTCTGCAGGTTTGTGAATTACAGGGCCCCTGAGCTCCTTTCTTCAACTCGCTTTCTTGTGAGCTGGCCGCAAACCCGCAAGACTGCTTCAGGCCCTAATCTGCTTCTGGCAGGGCACGCTGAGCCTTTGGTTAATTCCTCTTCCTGGTGGGAAATGAGTGTTAAATATGCCCGTCCAGACACCTACCTCACTCTCAACCCCTTGGTGATGTGGGTCCTCTGGTTTCTGGCCACCTTTGCTGGGTTCCTCACCTTTCGATGATGTGGCCCCACTAGTGTGAGGACATTCCTGCCTGGTTCTCATCTACGTGGTTATGTGGACCCCCTGGTGAGAGTCTGTTCCTGGCTGTGTTCCTCACCCTTCTGTGAGGGAGACCCTCTGCTGATAGGTCACTCCTGCATGGCTGGCACACATTGCCTTGGTGAAGTCAGCCATGTGGTGGCAGTAGGAGCGTGCTGAGGATCTCCTCCCCCCGGTGATGAGGGCCCTCTTGCGTCAGGCCCTAACTGCTGGGCTCACCAACTTTTCTTAGTGAGCCCAATGATGCTTGGGCACTCCTCTTAGGATCCCATCTCGATGGGGATGTGGGCCTTCTGCTCTGAGGTCCCAACGGCTGGGTTGTTCACATTTTCATGATGTGGGCTCTCTGGTGTTAGTTCACAGAGGCCTGGATCCCATAGCCTCTGTGCTCTTGGCCACCTGTTGGGAGGTTCCAACTGCTGGATTCCTCACTTTTTTAATTTTTTGGGTCTTCTGTTGTGAGGATCCTCCTGCCTGCCTCACTCCCAGCCCCTTCGAGATGTGTGTCGTCTGGTCTGAGGCCACATGTGCTGGGTTCCTCACCTTTCGATGATGTGGGACCAATGGTCTTAGGAGACTCCTGCCTGGTTCACATCCCCTTGGTGATGTGGGCCCTCTGTTGAGAGTCTGATCCTGGCTGGGTTCCTCACCCATCTGTGAGGTGGGCCGTCTGCTGTGAGGTCACTCCTGCCTGGCTTGCTCACCTCGCCTTGTGGACATGAGCCCTCTGGTGGCAATTGGAGCCTGCTGGGAGCCTCCTCCCCTCGGTGATGAGGGCCCTCTGGCGTCAGGCCCTAACTGCTGGTCTCCCCACATTTTGTGATGTGCGCCCAGTGGTGCGAGGACACTCCAGCCAGGTTCACATCCCCATTGGGATGTGGGCCTTCTGCTCTGATGTACCAACGCCTGGGTTGCTCACAGTTTCATGATGTGGGCTCTCTGCTATTAGTTCACTCCTGCCTGCATCCCATAGCCTCTGTGCTCTCGGCCACCTGCTGGGAGGTTCCAACTGCTGGATTCCTCACCTTTCTTATTATTTGGGCCCTCTGTTTTTAGGCTACTCCTGCCTGCCTCACTCCCATTCCCTTTGTGATATGTGTCCTCTGATTTGAGGGCACATGTGCTGGGTTCCGCACCTTTCGATGATGTGGCCCCACTGGAGGGAAGACAGTCCTGACTGGTTCCCATCTCCTTGCTGATGTGGGCCCTCAGGTGAGAGTCTGATCCTGGCTGGGTTCCCCACCCGTCTGTGAGGTGGCCCCTCTGCTGTGAGGTCATTCATGCCTGTCTGGCACACGTCACCTTGGCGACGTGGGCCCTCTGGTGGCAGTTGGAGTGTGCTGGGATCCTCCTCCCCTCAGTGATGAGGGCCCTCTTGCCTTAGGCCATAACTGCTGGGCTCCCCACATTTTCTGATGTGTGCCAAGTGAGTGAGGACACTCTTGCCAGGTTCCCATCCCCATGGGGATATGGGCCTTCTGCTCTGAGGTCAAAACGGCTGGCTTGCTCACAGTACCATGATGTGGGCCCTCTGCTGTGAGTTCACTCCGGCAAGGATCCCTTATCATCGGTGCTCTGAGCCGCCTGCTGGGAGGTTCCAACTGCTGGATTCCTCAACTTTTTTATTCTATGTGCCCTCTGTTGTGAGGCTCCTCCTGCCTGCCTCACTGCCAGCCCCTTGGTGATGACTGTCCTATGGCTTGAGGCCACATGTGCTGCGTTCCTCACCTTTCGATGATGTGGCCCCACTCGTGTGAGGACACTCCTGCCTGGTTCCCATCCCCTTGGTGAGGTGGGCCCTCTGGCGAGAGTCTAATCCTGGCTGGGTTCCTCAACGTTCTGTGAGGTAGGCCCTCTGCTGTGAGGTCACTCCTGCCTGGCTGGCACACGTCACCTTGGAGATGTGAGCCCTCTGGTGGCAGTTGGAGCGTGCAGGGTGCCTCCTCCTCTCGGTGATGACGGCCCTCTGGCATCAGGCCCTAAATGGTGGGCTCCCCACATTTTCTGATGTGCGCCCAGTGGTGTGAGGACACTCCAGCCAGGTTCCCATTCCCATGGGGATGTGGGCCTTCTGCGCTGAGGTCCCAACGCCTGGGTTGCTCACAGTTTTATGATGTGGGCCCTCTGCTGTGAGTTCACTGCGGCCTGGATCCCATAGCCTCGGTGTTCTGAGCCGCCTGCTGGAAGGTCTAAATGCTGGAATCCTCACGTTTTTTATATTATGTGCCCTGTGTTGTGAGGCTACTCCTGCCTGCCTCACTCCAAGGCCCTTGGTGATGTGGGTCCTCTGGTTTGAGGACACATGTGCTGGGTTCCTCACCTTAAGATGATGAGGCCCCACTGGTGTGAGGATAATCCTGACTGGTTCCCATCCCCTTTGTGATGTGGGCCCTCTGGTGAGAGTCTGATCCTGGCTGGGTTCCTCACCCATCTGTGAGGTGGGCCCTCTACTATCAGGTAACTCTTGCCTGGCTTGCTCACCTCGCCTTGTTAACATGAGCCCTCTGGTGGCACTTGGACCCTGCTGGGAGCCTCCTCACCTCTGTGATGAGGGCCCTCTGACGTCAGGCCCTAACTGCTGGGCTCCCCAACTTTTCTTAGTGAGCCCAGTGATGCTCGGGCACTCCTCTTAGGTTCCCATCTCCATGGGGATGTGGGCCTTCTGCTCTGAGGTTCCAACGGCTGGGTTGATCACAATTTCATGATGTGGGCTCTCTGGTGTTAGTTCACTGTGGCCTGGATCCCATAGCCTCTGTGCTCTTGGCCGCCTGCTGGGAGGTTCCAACCGCTGGATTCCTCACTTTTTAAATTTTTTAGGCCCTCTGTTGTGAGGATCCTCCTGCCTGCCTCACTCCCAGCCCATTTGTGATGTGTGTCGTCTGGTTTGAGGCCACATGTGCTGGATTCCTCACCTTTCGATGATGTGGGACCAATGGTCTTAGGAGACTCCTGCCTGGTTCACATCCCCTTGGTGATGTGGGCCCTCTGTTGAGAGTCTGATCCTGGCTGGGTTCCTCACCCTTCTGTGAGGTGGGCCGTCTGCTGTGAGGTCACTCCTGCTTGGCTTGCTCACCTCGCCTTGTGGACATGAGCCTTCGGTGGCACTTGGAGCCTGCTGGGAGCCTCCTCCCCTTGGTGATGAGGGCCCTCTGGCGTCAGGCCCTAACGGCTGGGCTCCCCACATTTTGTGATGTGCGCCCAGTGGTTCAAAGACACTCTATCCAGGTTCACATCCCCATTGGGATGTGGGTCTTCTGCTCTGAAGTCCCAACGGCTGGGTTGTTCACAGTTTCATGATGTGGGCTCTCTGCTGTTAGTTCACTCTGGCCTGGATGCCATAGCCTCTGTGCTCTGGGCCTCCTGCTGGGAGGTTCCAACTGCTCGATTCCTCAACTTTTGTATTCTATGGGTCCTGTGTTGTGATGCTCCTCCTGCCTGCCTCACTCACAACCCCTTCGTGATGTGGGTCCTCTGGTTTGAGGCCACATGTGCTGGGTTCCGCAACTTTCAATGATGTGGCCCCACTGGTGTGAGGACACTCCTGCCTGGTTCCCATCCCCTTGGTGATGTGGGCCTTCTGGTGACAGTCTTATCCTGGCTGGGTTCCTCACTCTTCTGTGAGGTAGGCCCTCTGCTGTGAGGTCAATCCTGCCTGACTTGCACACATCACCTTGGCGACGTGGGCCCTCTGTTGGCACATGGAACCTGCTGGGAGCCTCCTGCCCTCGGTGATGACGGCCCTCTAGCATCAGGCCATAACTGCTGGGCTCCCCACGTTTTCTGATGTGAGCCCAGTGATGCCAGGACACTCCTGTCAGGTTTCCATCCCCATGGGGATGTGGGCTTTCTGCTCTGAGGTCCCAACGCCTGGGTTGCTCACAGTTTCATGATGTGGGCTCTCTGGTGTTAGTTCACTCCTGCCTGCATCCCATAGCTTCTGTGCTCTTGGCCGCCTGCTGGGAGGTTCCAAATGCTGGATTCCTCACCTTTTTTATTCTTTGGGCCCTCTGTTTTTAGGCTACTCCTACCTGCCTCACTCCCATCCCCTTTGTGATGTATGTCCTCTGATATGAGGCCGCATGTGCTGGGTTCCTCACCTTTCGATGATGTGGCCCCACTGGTGGGAGGACAGTCCTGACTGGTTCCCATCCCCTTGGTGTTGTGGGCCCTCTGGCGAGAGTCTCATCCTGCCTCGGTTCCTCACCCTTCTGTGAGATAGGCCCTCTGCTGTGAGGTCACTACTGCCTGGCTGGCGCATGCCTCCTTGTAGACGTGGGCCCTCTGTTGGCAGTTGGAACCTGCTGGGAGTCTCCTCCCCTCAGTTATGAGGGCCCCCTGGCGTCAGGCCCTAACTGCTGGGCTCCTAACATTTTCTGATATGTGCTAAGTGGTGCGAGGCCACTCCTGCCAGGTCCCCATCCCAATGGGGATGTGGGCCTTCTGTTCTGAGGTCCCAACGGCTGGGCTGCTCACAGGTTCATGATGTGGGCCGTCTGTTGTGAGTTCACTGCGGCCTGGATCTCATAGCCTCAGTGCTCTGGGCCGCTTGCTGGGAGGTTCCAACTGCTGGATTCCTCAACTTTTATATTCTATGGACCCTGTGTTGTGAGGCCGGTCCTGCCAGCCTCATTCCGAACCCCTTAGTGATGTGGTTCCTCTGGTTTGAGGCTACATGTGCTGGGATCCTCACCTTTCGATGATGTTGTCCCACTGGTGTGGGGACACTCCTGCCTTGTTCCCATCCCCTTGGTGATGTGGACCCTCTGGTGAGAGTCTGATCCTGGCTGTGTTCCTCACCCTTCTGTGAGGTGGGCCCTCTGCTGTGAGGTCACTCCTGCCGGGCTGGCACACATCGCCTTGTTGACGTTGGCCCTCTGGTGGCAGCTGGAGCCTGCTGGGAGCCTCCTCCCCTCGGTGATGAGTGCCCTCTAGCGTCAGGCCCTAACTTCTGAGCACCCCACGTTTTCTGATGTGAGCCCAGTGATGCCAGGACACTCCTGTCATGTTCCCATCACCATGGGGATGTGGGCCTTCTGCTCTGAGGTCCCAATGTCTGGGTTGCTCACAGTTTCATGATGTGGGCTGTCTGGTGTTAGTTCACTCTGGCCTGGATCCCCTAGCCTCTGTGCTCTGGGCCGCCTGCTGGGAGGTTCCAACTGCTGGATTCCTCACCTTTCTTATTTTTGGGCCCTCTGTTGTGAGGCTCCTCCTGTCTGCCTCACTCCCAGCCCCTTGGTGATGGGTGTCCTATGGTTTGAAGCCACATGTTCTGGGTTCCTCACCTTTAGATGATGTGGCCCTACTCATGTGAGGACACTCCTGCCTGGTTCCAATCCATTTGGTGATGTGGGCCCTCTGGTGCGAGTGTGATCCTGACTGGGTTCATCACACTTCTCTGAGGTGGGCCCTCTGCTGTGAGGTCATTCGTGCCTGGTTGGCACACATCGCCTTGGTGACGTCAGCCCTCTGGTGGCAGTTGGAGCCTGCTGGGAGCCTCCTTCCCTTGGTGATGAGGGTCCTCTGGCGTCAGGCCCTAACTGCTGGTCTCCCAAAATTTTCTGATACATTCTCAGCGGTGCGAGGACACTCCTACCAGATTTATATCCCCATGGGGATGTGGGCCTCCTGCTCTGAGGTCCCAATGGCTGGGTTGCTCAGTTTCATGACATGGGCCCTCTTCTGTGAGTTCACTGTGGCCTGGATCCCATAGCCTCGGTGCTCTGGGCCACCTGCTGGGAGGTTCCAACTGCTGGATTCCTCACTTTTTTGTTCTATGGGCCCAGTGTTGTGAGGCTACTCCTGCCTGCCTCACTCCGAGGCCCTTGGTGATGTGGGTCCTCTGGTTTGAGGACACATGTGCTGAGTACCTCACCTTTCGATGATGTGGCCCCACTGGTGTGAAGACACTCCTGCCTGGTTCCCATCCCCTTGGTGATGTGGGCCCTCTGGTGAGAGTCTGATGTTGGCTGATTTTCTCACCCTTCTGTGAGCTGGGACCTCTGCTGTGAGGTAACTCCTGCCTGGCTTGCTCACGTTGCCTTGACAACGTGAGCCTACAGGTGGCAGTTGGAGCCTGCTGGGAATCACCTCCCCTCGGTTATGAGAGCTCTGGATAAAACACATATGCCCTCTTTTGCCAAGTGCATTATTTTCCAAGTTCTGTCTCTTTTCCTATGCTTTAAGAGCGACTCCCGTGAACCTTCTGAAATCAGTTTCCAGCAATTCTGCACCATTTTCAAGTCCTCTTCGCAGCCTTACTTCAGTATAATTTTGGATGATACCTGTCATTTATAACTCTGCAGGTTTGTGAATTACAGTGCCCCTGAGCTCCTTTCTTCAACTCGCTTTCTTGTGAGCTGGCCACAAAACCACAGGATCTCTTCAGGTCCTAATCTGCTTCCAGCATGGTACGCGGAGCCTTTGGATCATTCGTCTTCCTGGTGGGAAATGAGAGTTAAATTTGCCCATCCAGACACCTACAGATAGTCTCTCATTGGTTCTCCTTATTCCTGTTCATCTTATGCAGAAATTGCAAACTGGGCCAAACAGGAGGTTAAAGGCACTGACTCTCCAAGTGGGGAGAGTGTTAGTAAAGCATCTGGAATGTTGCACCCAGGTTCCAGGGTACGAAAACTGAGACACATTTGAACACATTTCCCGATCATACGGTGGATCATACTCTGGGTTCCACATGCATGTTTTAGCTGAAGGAAGAATCCCTTAAACCTGGAGAGTTGAGACCCATGGAATGGGTACCATGCAATATGACTTCAAAGGGTCTGCATTTGCTCACCGAACCTCACCAATCCTATCACTGCTGCGTTTATGCCGCTGTACACACGCTTGGTTCTCTTTCGGAGACATATAAATCCATAGGTTTTAAGATTCTTACTAGTCAGGTATATTATTAGACGTTTAATATGGGGCGTTGAGACCACTTTGTTGAGCAAGGAGTAGCTCTGGTCTATTACATATTTGGCTTATGGAAAGGTATCTGTGCTAATTTCAATCTCTGGTTTTATGCAGCACCCCAACTCACCTTTCCCCTTAAGCAAGCATAAGTTGGTTTTCTACATTTGAGACCCTGTTCTGTTTTGTAATTCAGTTCCTGTGTAGCCAAGATTACATCCCGTGTAGTAGTGATATCTTATGATGTTTCTTTTTCTGTGTGACTTATTTCATTTAGAATCATCGTACCTGAATCCACTCATTATGCTGCTGCTGGCCTGATGACATAGATTTCATTGCTGAGTGATATTGCATTGTACGTAAGTACCACAACTTCGTTATCCATTTTTCGCTTTCTGTGATATTGAACTTGTACCGTAAACGAGGTTCTTGTAAAGAGAGCCGTCTCAAACATTGGGGTGGCAGTGTCTTTTTGATTTTAATTTCCCTGAGCTATAGGACCATAAGTGGAAGTGCCCTAGGCTCTGTTGCTTTGTTTTTTAGATGTTTCAGGAAACACCATACACTTCTCCAGAGTGGCTGTTGGCAATTTACATCCCACCCATCAGCATAACAAGGCTCCCAGTTCTCCATGGCCTGTCCTGCCTTTCTGGATTTTACACTTTTTTCAGATGGCCCTTTTGACCAGTGGGCAGTGAGACTTCATTGTAGTGCAGATTTCCTTTGCAAGCTTGCTTGGTTGGCCAAAAAGTGCGTATTCGTTTTTTCCTGAATATATTCAGGGCAAAACACATACGCCCTTTTTGGCCAAGTGCATCATTGTGGACGTTCTGCCTCTTTTCCTTTGTTTACATGCAATTCCAGTCTACCTCCTGAAATCGGTTTCCTGCAATTCTGCCCCGCTTTCAAGTCCTCTTGGCAGCCTTACTTCAATATATTTTTGGACGATAGCTGTCAATTATATCTCTGAAGGTTTGTGAATTACAGTGTCCCTGAGCTCCTTTCTTCAACTCGCTTTCTTGTGAGCTGGCCGCAACACCGCAGGATTGCTTCAGGCCCTAGTGTGGTTTCGGCATGGCTCGCTGAGCCTTTGGTTAATTCCTCTTCCTGGTGGGAAATGAGAGTTAAATTTGCCCGTCCAGACACCTCCAGCTAGTCTCTCATTGGTTCTCCCTATTCCTGTTCATTTTCCACAGAAATTGCAATCTGGGCCAAACAGGAGGTTAAAGGCACTGACTCTCCAAGTGGGGAGAGTGTTAGTAAAGCGTCTGGAATGTTGCACCCGAGTACCAGGGGACGAAACCTGAGACACATTTGAACACGTTTCCCGATCACACGGTGGATCATACTCTGGGTTCCACATGCATGTTTTAGCTGAAGGAAGAATCCCTTAAACCTGGAGAGTTGAGAACCATGAAATGGGTACCATGCAATATGACTTCAAAGGGTCTGCATTTGCTCACCGAACCTCACCAATCCTATCACTGCTGGGTTTATGCCGCAGTACACACGCTTGATTCTCTTTCGGAGACATATAAATCCATAGGTTTTAAGATTCTTACTAGTCAGGTATATTCTTAGGCGTTTAATATGGTATGTTGTGTCCTTTTCTGTGAGCAGGGAGTAGCTCTTGTCTATTACATATTTGGCTTATGGAACAGTATCTGTGCTAATTTCAATCTCTGGTTTTATGCAGCACCCCAACCCACCTTTCCCCTTAAGCAAGCATAAGTTGGTTTTCTACATTTGAGACCCTATTCTGTTTTGTAATTCAGTTCCTGTGTAGCCAAGTTTACATTCCGTGTATTAGTGATATCTTATGATGTTTCTTTTTCTGTGTGACTTATTTCACTTAGAATCATCGTACCTGAATCCACTCATTATGCTGCTATGGCCCTGATGACATAGATTTAATTGCTGAGTGATATTGCATTGTACGTAAGTACCACAACTTCTTTATCCATTTTTCGCTTTCTGCGACATTGAACATGTACCGTAAACGAGGTTCTTGTAAACAGAGCCGTCCCAAACTTTGGGGTGGCTGTGTCTTTTTGATTTTAATTTCCCTAAGCTATAGGACCATAAGTAGAAGTGCCCTAGGCTCTGTTGCTTTGTTTTTTAGATGTTTCAGGAAACACCATACACTTCTCCAGAGTGGCTGTTGGCAATTTACATCCCGCCCATCAGCATAACAAGGCTCCCAGTTCTCCATGGCCTGTCCTGCCTTTCTGGATTTTACACTTTTTTCAGATGGCCCTTTTGACCGGGGGGCAGTGAGACTTCATTGTAGTGCAGATTTCCTTTGCAAGCTTGCTTGGTTGGCCAAAAAGGGCGTATGCGTTTTTTTCTGAATATATTCAGGATAAAACGCATACGCCCTTTTTGGCCAAGTGCATCATTGTGGACGTTCTGCCTCTTTTCCTATGCTTTACATGCAATTCCAGTCTACCTCCTGAAATCGGTTTCCTGCAATTCTGCCCCACTTTCAAGTCCTCTTGGCAGCCTTACTTCAATATATTTTTGGACGATAGCTGTGATTTATAACTCTGCAGGTTTGTGAATTACAGTGCCCCTGAGCTCCTTTCTTCAACTCGCTTTCTTGTGAGCTGGCCGCAACACCGCAGAATTGCTTCAGGCCCTTGTGTGGTTCCGGAATGGCACGCTGATCCTTTGGTTAATTCCTCTTCCTGGTGGGAAATGAGAGTTAAATTTGCCCGTCCAGACACCTCCAGCTAGTCTCTCATTGGTTCTCCCTATTCCTGTTCATTTTCCGCAGAAATTGCAAACTGGGCCAAACAGGAGGTTAAAGGCACTGACTCTCCAAGTGGAGAGAGTGTTAGTAAAGCGTCTGGAATGTGGCACCCGAGTACCAGGGGACGAAAACTGAGACACATTTGAACACGTTTCCCGATCACACGGTGGATCATACTCTGGGTTCCACATGCATGTTTTAGCTGAAGGAAGAATCCCTTAAACCTGGAGAGTTGAGACCCATGGAATGGGTACCTTGCAATATGACTTCAAAGGGTCTGCATTTGCTCACCAAACCTCACCAATCCTATCACTGCTGCGTTTATGCCGCTGTACAAACGCTTGATTCCCTTTCGGAGACATATAAATCCATAGGTTTTAAGATTCTTACTAGTCAGGTATATTCTTAGGCGTTTAATATGGGGTGTTGAGTCCACTTCTTTGAGCAAGCAGTAGCTCTTGTCTATTACATATTTGGCTTATGGAAAGGTATCTGTGCTAATTTCAATCTCTGGTTTTATGCAGCACCCCAACTCACCTTTCCCCTTAAGCAAGCATAAGTTGGTTTTCTACATTGGAGACCCTATTCTGTTTTGTAATTCAGTTCCTGTGTAGCCAAGTTTACATTCCGTGTATTAGTGATATCTTATGATGTTTCTTTTTCTGTGTGACTTATTTCACTTAGAATCATCGTACCTGAATCCACTCATTATGCTGCTACGGGCCTGATGACATAGATTTCATTGCTGAGTGATATTGCATTCTACGTAAGTACCACAACTTCTTTATCCATTTTTCGCTTTCTGCGATATTGAACTTGTACCGTAAACGAGGTTCTTGTCAACAGAGCCGTCCCAAACTTTGGGGTGGCTGTGTCTTTTTGATTTTAATTTCCCTAATCTATAGGACCATAAGTGGAAGTGCCCTAGGCTCTGTTGCTTTGTTTTTTAGATGTTTCAGGAAACACCATACACTTCTCCAGAGTGGCTGTTGGCAATTTACATCCCGCCCATCAGCATAACAAGGCTCCCAGTTCTCCATGGCCTGTCCTGCCTTTCTGGATTTTACACTTTTTTCAGATGCCCCTTTTGAACTGGGGGCAGTGAGACTTCATTGTAGTGCAGATTTCCTTTGCAAGCTTGCTTGGTTGGCCAAAAAGGGCGTATACATTTTTTCCTGAATATATTCAGAAAAAAACGCATATGCCCTTTTTGGCCAAGTGCATCATTGTGGACGTTCTGCCTCTTTTCCTATGCTTTACATGCAATTCCAGTCTACCTCCTGAAGTCGGTTTCCTGCAATTCTGCCCCGCTTTCAAGTTGTCTTGACAGCCTTATTTCAATATATTTTTGGACGATAGCTGTGATTTATAACTCTGCAGGTTTGTGAATTACAGTGCCCCTGAGCTCCTTTCTTCAACTCGCTGTCTTGTGAGCTAGCCGCAACACCGCAGAATTGCTTCAGGCCCTTGTGTGTTTCCGGCATGGCACGCTGAGCCTTTGGTTAATTCCTCTTCCTGGTGGGAAATGAGAGTTAAATTTGCCCTTCCAGACACCTCCAGCTAGTCTCTCATTGGTTCTCCCTATTCCTGTTCATTTTCCACAGAAATTGCAAACTGGGCCAAACAGGAGTGTAAAGGCACTGACTCTGCAAGTGGGGAGAGTGTTAGTAAAGGGTCTGGAATGTTGCACCCGAGTACCAGGGGACGAAAACTGAGACACATTTGAACACGTTTCCCGATCACACCGTGGATCGTACTCTGGGTTTCACATGCATGTTTTAGCTGAAGGAAGAATCCCTTAAACCTGGAGAGTTGAGACCCATGGAATGGGTACCATGCAATATGACTTCAAAGGGTCTGCATTTGCTCACCGAACCTCACCAATCCTATCACTGCTGCATTTATGCCGCTGTACACACGCTTGATTCTCTTTCGGAGACATATAAATCCATAGGTTTTAAGATTCTTACTAGTCAGGTATATTCTTAGGCGTTTAATATGGGGTGTTTAGTCCACTTCGTTGAGCAAGGAGTAGCTCTTGTCTATTACATATTTGGCTTATGGAACAGTATCTGTGCTAATTTCAATCTCTGGTTTTATGCAGCACCCCAACTCACCTTTCCCCTTAAGCAAGCATAAGTTGGTTCTCTACATTTGAGACCCTATTCTGTTTTTTAATTCAGTTCCTGTGTAGCCAAGTTTACATTCCGTGTATTAGTGATATCTTATGATGTTTCTTTTACTGTGTGACTTATTTCACTTAGAATCATCGTACCTGAATCCACTCATTATGCTGCTATGGGCCTGAGGATATAAATTTCATTGCTGAGTGATATTGCATTGTACGTAAGTACCACAAATTCTTTATCCATTTTTCGCTTTCTGTGATATTGAACTTGTACCGTAAATGAGGTTCTTGTAAACAGAGCGGTCCCAAGCTTTGAGGTGGCTGTGTCTTTTTGATTTTAATTTCCCTAAGCTGTAGGACCATAAGTGGAAGTGCCCTAGGTTCTGTTGCTTTGTTTTTTAGATGTTTCAGGAAACACCATACACTTCTCCAGAGTGGCTGTTGGCAATTTACATACCGCCAATCAGCATAACAAGGCTCCCAGTTCTCCATGGCCTGTCCTGCTTTTCTGTATTTTACACTTTTTTCAGATGGCCCTTTTGACTGGGCGGGCAGTGAGACTTCATTATAGTGCAGATTTCCTTTGCAAGCTTGCTTGGTTGGCCAAAAAGGGCGTATGCGTTTTTTCCTGAATATATTCAGGAAAAAACGCATACGCCCTTTTTGGCCAAGTGCATCATTGTGGACGTTCTGCCTCTTTTCCTATGCTTTATATGCAATTCCAGTCTACCTCCTGAAATCGGTTTCCTGCAATTCTGCCCCGCTTTCAAGTCCTCTTGGCTGCCTTACTTCAATATATTTTTGGACGATAGCTGTCATTTATAATTCTGCAGGTTTGTGAATAACAGTGCCCCTGAGCTCCTTTCTTCAACTCGCTTTCTTGTAAGCTGGCCGCAACACCACAGGATTGCTTCAGGCCTTTGTGTGGTTCCGGCATGGCACGCTGAGCCTTTGGTTAATTCCTCTTCCTGGTGGGAAATGAGAGTTAAATTTGCCCGTCCAGACACCTACAGCTAGTCTCTCATTGGTTCTCCCTATTCCTGTTCCTTTTCCGCAGAAATTGCAAACTGGGCCAAACAGGCGTGTAAAGGCACTGACTCTGCAAGTGGGGAGAGTGTTAGTAAAGCATCTGGAATGTTGCACCCGAGTACCAGGGGACGAAAACTGAGACACATTTGAACACGTTTCCCGATCACACCGTGGATCGTACTCTGGGTTCCACATGCATGTTTTAGCTGAAGGAAGAATCCCTTAAACCTGGAGAGTTGAGACCCATGGAATGGGTACCATGCAATATGACTTCAAAGGGTCTGCATTTGCTCACCGAACCTCACCAATCCTATCACTGCTGCGTTTATGCCGCTGTACACACGCTTGATTCTCTTTCAGAGACATATAAATCCATAGGTTTTAAGATTCTTACTAGTCAGGTATATTCTTAGGCGTTCAATATGGGGTGTTGAGTCCACTTCGTTGAGCAAGCAGTAGCTCTTGTCTATTACATATTTGGCTTATGGAAAGGTATCTGTGCTAATTTCAATCTCTGGTTTTATGCAGCACCCCAACTCACCTTTCCCCTTAAGCAAGCATAAGTTGGTTTTCTACATTTGAGACCCTATTCTGTTTTGTAATTCAGTTCCTGTGTAGCCAAGTTTACATTCCGTGTATTAGTGATATCTTATGATGTTTCTTTTTCTGTGTGACTTATTTCACTTAGAATCATCGTACCTGAATCCACTCATTATGCTGCTATGGGCCTGATGACATAGATTTCATTGCTGAGTGATATTGCATTGTACGTGAGTACCACAACTTCTTTATCCATTTTTCGCTTTCTGTGATATTGAACTTGTACCGTAAACGAGGTTATTGTAAACAGAGCCGTCCCAAACTTTGGGGTGGCTGTGTCTTTTTGATTTTAATTTCCCTAAGCTATAGGACCATAAGTGGAAGTGCCCTAGGTTCTGTTGCTTTGTTTTTTAGATGTTTCAGGAAACACCATACACTTCTCCAGAGTGGCTGTTGGCAATTTACATCCGGCCCATCAGCCTAACTAGGCTCCCAGTTCTCCATGGCCTGTCCTGCCTTTCTGGATTTTACACTTTTTTCAGATGGCCCTTTGGACCGGGGGGCAGTGAGACTTCATTGTAGTGCAGATTTCCTTTGCAAGCTTGCTTGGTTGGCCAAAAAGGGCGTATGCGTTTTTTCTTGAATATATTCAGGAAAAAACACATATGCCCTTTTTGGCCAAGTGCATCATTGTGTACGTTCTGCCTCTTTTCCTATGCTTTACGTGCAATTCCAGTCTACCTCCTGAAATCGGTTTCCTGCAATTCTGCCCCGCTTTCAAGTCCTCTTGGCTGCCTTACTTCAATATATTTTCGGACGATAGCTGTCATTTATAACTCTGCAGGTTTGTGAATTACAGTGCCCCTGAACTCCTTTCTTCAACTCGCTTTCTTGTGAGCTGGCCGCAACACCGCAGGATTGCTTCAGGCCCCAGTGTGGTTCTGGCATGGCACGCTGAGCCTTTGGTTAATTCTTCTTCCTGGTGGGAAATGAGAGTTAAATTTTCCCGTCCAGACACCTCCAGCTAGTGTCTCATTGGTTCTCCCTACTCCTGTTCATTTTCCGCTGATATTGCAAACTGGGCCCAACAGGAGGTTAAAGGCACTGACTCTCCAAGTGGGGAGAGTGTTAGTAAAGCGTCTGGAATGTTGCACCCGAGTACCAGGGGACGAAAACTGAGACACATTTTAACACGTTTCCCGATCACATGGTGGATCATACTCTGGGTTCCACATGCATGTTTTAGCTGAAGGAAGAATTCCTTAAACCTGGAGAGTTGAGAACCATGGAATGGGTACCATGCAATATGACTTCACAGGGTCTGCATTTGCTCACCGAACCTCACCAATCCTATCACTGCTGCGTTTATGCCGCTGTACACACGCATGATACTCTTTCAGAGACATATAAATACATAGGTTTTAAGATTCTTACTAGTCAGGTATATTCTTAGGCGTTTAATATGTGGTGTTGAGTCCACTTCGTTGAGCAAGCAGTGGCTCTTGTCTATTAAATATTTGGCTTATGGAAAGGTATCTGTGCTAATTTCAATCTCTGGTTTTATGCAGCACCCCAACTCACCTTTCCCCTTAAGCAAGCATAAGTTGGTTTTCTACATTTGAGACCCTATTCTGTTTTGTAATTCAGTTCCTGTGTAGCCAAGTTTACATTCCGTGTATTAGTGATATCTTATGATGTTTCTTTTTCTGTGTGACTTATTTCACTTAGAATCATCGTACCTGAATCCACTCATTATGCTGCTATGGGCCTGATGACATAGATTTCATTGCTGAGTGATATTGCATTGTACGTTAGTACCACAACTTCTTTATCCATTTTTCGCTTTCTGTGATATTGAACTTGTACCGTAAACGAGGTTCTTGTAAACAGAGCCGTCCCAAACTTTGGGGTGGCTGTGTCTTTTTGATTTTAATTTCCCTAATCTATAGGACCATAAGTGGAAGTGCCTTAGGCTCTGTTGCTTTGTTTTTTAGATGCTTCAGGAAACACCATACACTTCTCCAGGGTGGCTGTTGGTAATTTACATCCCGCCCATCAGCATAAGAAGGCTCCCAGTTCTCCATGGCCTGTCCTGCCTTTCTGGATTTTACACTTTTTTCAGATGGCCCTTTTGACCGGGGGCAGTGAGACTTCACTGTAGTGCAGATTTCCTTTGCAAGCTTGCTTGGTTGGCCAAAAAGGGCGTCTGCGTTTTTTCCTGAATATATTCAGGAAAAAACGCATACACCCTTTTGGACCAAGTGCATCATTGTGGACGTTCTGCCCCTTTTCCTATGCTTTACATGCAATTCCAGTCTACCTCCTGAAATCGGTTTCCTGCAATTCTGCCCCCCATTCAAGTCCTCTTGGCAGCCTTACTTCAATATATTTTTGGACGATAGCTGTCATTTATAACTCTGCAGGTTTGTGAATTACAGTGCCCCTGAGCTCCTTTCTTCAACTCGCTTTCTTGTGAGCTGGCCGCAACACCGCAGGATTGCTTCAGGCCCTAGTGTGGTTCCGGCATGGCTCGCTGAGCCTTTGGTTAATTCCTCTTCCGGGTGGGAAATGAGAGTTAAATTTGCCCGTCCAGACACCTCCAGCTAGTCTCTCATTGGTTCTCCCTATTCTTGTTCATTTTCCGCAGAAATTGCAAACTGGGCCAAACAGGAGGGTAAAGGCACTGACTCTCCAAGTTGGGAGAGTGTTAGTAAAGCGTCTGGAATGTTGCACCCGAGTACCAGGGAACGAAAACTGAGACACATTTGAACACGTTTCCCGATCACACGGTGGATCATACTCTGGGTTCCACATGCATGTTTTAGCTGAAGGAAGAATCCCTTAAACCTGGAGAGTTGAGAACCATGGAATGGGTACCATGCAATATGACTTCAAAGGGTCTGCATTTGCTCACCGAACCTCACCAATCCTATCACTGCTGCATTTATGCCGCTGTACACACGCTTGATTCTCTTTAGGAGACATATAAATCCATAGGATTTAAGATTCTTACTAGTCAGGTATATTCTTAGGCGTTTAATATGGGGTGTTGAGTCCACTTCGTTGAGCAAGCAGTAGCTCTTGTCTATTACATATTTGGCTTATGGAAAGGGATCTGTGCTAATTTCAATCTCTGGTTTTATGCAGCACCTCAACTCACCTTTCCCCTTAAGCAAGCATAAGTTGGTTTTCTACATTTGAGACCCTATTCTGTTTTGTAATTCAGTTCCTGTGTAGCCAAGTTTACATTCCATGTATTAGTGATATCTTATGATGTTTCTTTTTCTGTGTGACTTATTTCACTTAGAATCATCGTACCTGAATCCACTCATTATGCTGCTACTGGCCTGATGACATAGATTTCATTGCTGAGGGATATTGCATTGTACGTATGTACCACAACTTCTTTATCCATTTTTCGCTTTCTGCGATATTGAACTTGTACCGGAAACGAGGTTCTTGTAAACAGAGCCGTCCCAAACTTAGGGGTGGCTGTGTCTTTTTGATTTTAATTTCCCTAAGCTATAGGACCATAAGTGGAAGTGCCCTAGGCTCTGTTGCTTTGTTTTTTAGATGTTTCAGGAAACACCATACACTTCTCCAGAGTGGCTGTTGGCAATTTACATCCCGCCCATCAGCATAACAAGGCTCCCAGTTCTCCATGGCCTGTCCTGCCTTTCTGGATTTTACACTTTTTTCAGATAGCCCTTTTGACCAGGGGGCAGTGAGACTTCATTGTAGTGCAGATTTCCTTTGCAAGCTTTCTTGGTTGGCCAAAAAGGGCGTATGCGTTTTTTCCTGATTCAGGAAAAAACGCATACACCCTTTTTGGCCAAGTGCATCATTGTGGACGTTCTGCCTCTTTTCCTATGCTTTACATGCAATTCCAGTCTACCTCCTGAAATCGGTTTCCTGCAATTCTACCCCACTTTCAAATCCTCTTGGCAGCCTTACTTCAATATATTTTTGGACAATAGCTGTCATTTATAACTCTGCAAGTTTGTGAATTACAGGGCCCCTGAGCTCCTTTCTTCAACTCGCTTTCTTGTGAGCTGGCCGCAACACCGCAGGATTGCTTCAGGCCCTAGTGTGGTTCCGGCATGGCTCGCTGAGCCTTTGGTTAATTCCTCTTCCTGGTGGGAAATGAGAGTTAAATTTGCCCGTCCAGACACCTCCAGCTAGTCTCTCATTGGTTCTCCCTATTCCTGTTCATTTTCCGCAGAAATTGCAAACTGGGCCAAACAGGAGGTTAAAGGCACTGACTCTCCAAGTGGGGAGAGTGTTAGTAAAGCATCTGGAATGTTGCACCCGAGTACCAGGGGCGAATACTTAGACACATTTGAACGTGCTTCCCGATCACATGGTGGATCATACTCTGGGTTCCACATGCATGTTTTAGCTGAAGGAAGAATCCCTTAACCCTGGAGAGTTGAGACCCATGGAATGGGTACCATGCAATATGACTTCAAAGGGTCTGCATTTGCTCACCGAACCTCACCAATCTTATCACTGCTGCGTTTATGCCACTGTACACACGCTTGATTCTCTTTCGGAGACATATAAATCCATAGGTTTTAAGATTCTTACTAGTCAGGTATATTCTTAGGCGTTTAATATGGGGTGTTGAGTCCACTTCGTTGAGCAAGCAGTAGCTCTTGTCTATTACATATTTGGCTTATGGAAAGGTATCTGTGTTAATTTCAATCTCTGGTTTTATGCAGCACCCCAACTCACCTTTCCCCTTAAGCAAGCATAAGTTGGTTTCTACATTTGAGACCCTATTCTATTTTGTAATTCAGTTCCTGTGTAGCCCAGTTTACATTCTCTGTATTAGTGATATGTTATGATGTTTCTTTTTCTGTGTGACTTATTTCACTTAGAATCATCGTACATGAAAACACCCATTATGCTGCTACTTGCCTGATGACATAGATTTCATTGCTCAGTGATATTGCATTGTACGTAAGTACCACAACTTATTTATCCATTTTTCGCTTTCTGCGATATTGAACTTGTACCGTACATGAGGTTCTTGTAAACAGAGCCATCCCAAACTTTGGGGTGGCTGTGTCTTTTTGATTTTAATTTCCCTAAGCTATAGGACCATAAGTGGAAGTGCCCTAGGCTCTGTTGCTTTGTTTTTTAGATGTTTCAGGAAACACCATACACTTCTCCACAGTGGCTGTTGGCAATTTACATCCCGCCCTTCAGCATAACAAGGCTCCCAGTTCTCCATGGCCTGTCCTGCCTTTCTGGATTTTACACTTTTTTCAGATGGCCCTTTTGACCAGGGGGCAGTGGGAATTCATTGTAGTGCAGATTTCCTTTGCAAGCTTGCTTGGTTGGCCAAAAAGGGCGTCTGCGTTTTTTCCTGAATATATTCAGGAAAAAACGCAGACGCCCTTTTTGGCCAAGTGCATCATTGTGGACGTTCTGCCTCTTTTCCTATGCTTTACATGCAATTCCAGTCTACCTCCTGAAATCGGTTTCCTGCAATTCTACCCCGCTTTCAAGTCCTCTTGGCAGCCTTACTTCAATATATTTTTGGACGATAGCTGTCATTTATAACTCTGCAGGTTTGTGAAATACAGTGCCCCTGAGCTCGTTTCTTCAACTCGCTTTCTTGTGAGCTGGCCGCAACACCGCAGGATTGCTTCAGGCCCTAATGTGGTTCCGGCACGGCACGCTGAGCCTTTGGTTAATTCCTCTTCCTGGTGGGAAATGAGAGTTAAATTTGCCCGTCCAGACACCTCCAGCTAGTCTCTCATTGGTTCTCCCTATTCTTGTTCATTTTCCGCAGAAATTGCAAACTGGGCCAAACAGGAGGGTAAAGGCACTGACTCTCCAAGTGGGGAGAGTGTTAGTAAAGCGTCTGGAATCTTGCACCCGAGTACCAGGGGACGAAAACTGAGACACATTTGAACACGTTTCCCGATCACACGGTGGATCATACTCTGGGTTCCACATGCATGTTTTAGCTGAAGGAAGAATCCCTTAAACCTGGAGAGTTGAGAACCATGGAATGGGTACCATGCAATATGACTTCAAATGGTCTGCATTTGCTCACCGAACCTCACCAATCCTATCACTGCTGCGTTTATGCCGCTGTACACACGCTTGATTCTCTTTCGGAGACATATAAATCCATAGGTTTTAAGATTCTTACTAGTCAGGTATATTCTTAGGCGTTTAATATGGGATGTTGTGTCCTTTTCTGTGAGCAAGGAGTAGCTCTTGTCTATTACATATTTGGCTTATGGAACAGTATCTGTGCTAATTTCAATCTCTGGTTTTATGCAGCACCCCAACTCACCTTTCCCCTTAAGCAAGCATAAGTTGTTTTTCTACATTTGAGACCCTGTTCTGTTTTGTAATTCAGTTCCTGTGTAGCCAAGGTTACATTCCATGTATTAGTGATATCTTATGATGTTTCTTTTTCTGTGTGACTTATTTCACTTAGAATCATCGTACCTGAATCCACTCATTATGCTGCTACTGGCCTGATGACATAGATTTCATTGCTGAGTGATATTGCGTTGTACGTAAGTACCACAGCTTCTTTATCCATTTTTTGCCTTCTGTGATATTGAACTTGTACCGTAAACGAGGTTCTTGTAAACAGAGCCATCCCAAACTTTGGGGTGGCTGTGTCTTTTTGATTTTAATTTCCCTAAGCTATAGGACCATAAGTGGAAGTGCCCTATGCTCTGTTGCTTTGTTTTTTAGATGTTTCAGGAAACACCATACACTTCTCCAGAGTGGCTGTTGGCAATTTACATCCCGCCCTTCAGCATAACAAGGCCCCCAGTTCTTCATGGCCTGTCCTGTCTTTCTGGATTTTACACTTTATTCAGATGGCCCTTTTGACCGAGGGGCAGTGGGAATTCATTGTAGTGCAGATTTCCTTTGCAAGCTTGCTTGGTTGGCCAAAAAGGGCGTATGCCTTTTTTCCTGAATATATTCAGGAAAAAACGCATACGCCCTTTTTGGCCAAGTGCATCATTGTGGACGTTCTGCCTCTTTTCCTATGCTTTACATGCAATTCCAGTCTACCTCCTGAAATCGGTTTCCTGCAATTCTGCCCCGCTTTCAAGTCTCTTGGCAGCCATACTTCAATATATTTTTGGACGATAGCTGTCATTTATAACTCTGCAGTTTTGTGAATTACAGTGCCCCTGAGCTCCTTTCTTCAACTCGCTTTCTTGTGAGCTGGCCGCAACACCGCAGGATTGCTTCAGGCCCTAGTGTGGTTCCGGCATGGCTCGCTGCGCCTTTGGTTAATTCCTCTTCCTGGTGGGAAATGAGAGTTAAATTTGCCCGTCCAGACACCTCCAGCTAGTCTCTCATTGGTTCTCCCTATTCTTGTTCATTTTTCGCAGAAATTGCAAACTGGGCCAAACAGGAGGTTAAAGGCACTGACTCTCCAAGTGGGGAGAGTGATAGTAAAGCATCTGGAATGTTGCACCCGAGTACCAGGGGACGAAAACTGAGACACTTTTGAACACGTTTCCCGATCACACGGTGGATCATACTCTGGGTTCCACATGCATGTTTTAGCTGAAGGAAGAATCCCTTAAACCTGGAGAATTGAGAACCATGGAATGGGTACCATGCAATACGACTTCAAAGGGTCTGCATTTGCTCACCGAACCTCACCAATCCTATCACTGCTGCATTTATGCTGCCGTACACACGCTTGATTCTCTTTCGGAGACATATAAATCCATAGGTTTTAAGATTCTTACTAGTCAGGTATATTCTTAGGCGTTTAATATGGGGTGTTGAGTCCACTTCGTTGAGCAAGCAGTAGCTCTTGTCTATTACATATTTGGCTTATGGAAAGGTATCTGTGCTAATTTCAATCTCTGGTTTTATGCAGCACCCCAACTCACCTTTCCCCTTAAGCAAGCATAAGTTGGTTTTCTACATTTGAGACACTATTCTGTTTTGTAATTCAGTTCCTGTGTAGCCAAGTTTACATTCCGTGTATTAGTGATATCTTATGATGTTTCTTTTCTGTGTGACTTATTTCACTTAGAATCATCGTACCTGAATCCACTCATTATGCTACTACTGGCCTGATGACATAGATTTCATTGCTGAGTGATATTGCGTTGTACGTAAGTACCACAGCTTCTTTATCCATTTTTCGCCTTCTGTGATATTGAACTTGTACCGTAAACGAGGTTCTTGTAAACAGAGCCATCCCAAACTTTGGGGTGGCTGTGTCTTTTTGATTTTAATTTCCCTAATCTATAGGACCATAAGTGGAAGTGCCCTAGGCTCTGTTGCTTTGTTTTTTAGATGTTTCAGGAAACACCATACACTTCTCCAGAGTGGCTGTTGGTAATTTACATCCCGCCCTTCAGCATAACAATGCTCCCAGTTCTCCGTGGCCTGTCCTGCCTTTCTGGATTTTACACTTTTTTCAGATGGGCCTTTGGACCGGGGGGCAGTGGGAATTCATTGTAGTGCAGATTTCATTTGCAAGCTTGCTTGGTTGGCCAAAAAGGGCGTATGCGTTTTTTCCTGAATATATTCAGGAAAAAACGCATATGCCCTTTTTGGCCAAGTGCATCATTGTGGACGTTCTGCCTCTTTTCCTATGCTTTACATGCAATTCCAGTCTACCTCCTGAAATCGCTTTCCTGCAATTCTGCCCCGCTTTCAAGTCCTCTTGGCAGCCTTACTTCAATATATTTTTGGACGATAGCTGTCATTTATAACTCTGGAGGTTTGTGAAATACAGTGCCCCTGAGCTCCTTTCTTCAACTCGCTTTCTTGTGAGCTGGCCGCAACACCGCAGGATTGCTTCAGGCCCTAATGTGGTTCCGGCACGGCACACTGAGCCTTTGGTTAATTCCTCTTCCGGGTGGGAAATGAGAGTTAAATTTGCCCGTCCAGACACCTCCAGCTAGTCTGTCATTGGTTCTCCTTATTCCTGTTCATTTTCCGCAGAAAATGCAAACTGGCCCAAACAGGAGGTTAAAGGCACTGACTCTCCAAGTGGGGAGAGTGTTAGTAAAGCGTCTGGAATGTTGCACCCGAGTACCAGGGGACGAAAACTGAGACACATTTGAACACGTTTCCCGATCACACGGTGGATCATACTCTGGGTTCCACATGCATGTTTAGCTGAAGGAAGAATCCCTTAAACCTGGAGAGTTGAGACCCATGGAATGGGTACCATGCAATATGACTTCAAAGGGTCTGCATTTGCTCACCGTACCTCACCAATCCTATCACTGCTTCGCTTATGCCGCTGTACACACGCTTGATTCTCTTTCGGAGACATATAAATCCATAGGTTTTAAGATTCTTACTAGTCAGGTATATTCTTAGGCGTTTACTATGGGGTGTTGAGTGCACTTCGTTGAGCAAGCAGTAGCTCTTGTCTATTACATATTTGGCTTATGGAAAGGTATCTGTGCTAATTTCAATCTCTGGTTTTATGCAGCACCCCAACTCAACTGTCCCCTTAAGCAAGCATAAGTTGTTTTTCTATATTTGAGACCCTGTTCTGTTTTGTAATTCAGTTCCTGTGTAGCCAAGTTTACATTCCGTGTATTAGTGATATCTTATGATGTTTCTTTTTCTGTGTGACTTATTTCACTTAGAATCATCGTACCTGAATCCACGCATTATGCTGCTACTGGCCTGATGACATAGATTTCATTGCTGAGTGATATTGCGTTGTACGTAAGTACCACAGCTTCTTTATCCATTTTTCGCCTTCTGTGATATTGAACTTGTACCGTAAACGAGGTTCTTGTAAACAGAGCCGTCCCAAACATTGGGGTGGCTGTGTCTTTTTGATTTTAATTTCCCTAATCTATAGGACCATAAGTGGAAGTGCCCTAGGCTCTGTTGCTTTGTTTTTTAGATGTTTCAGGAAACACCATACACTTCTCCAGAGTGGCTGTTGGAAATTTACATCCCGCCCTTCAGCATAAGAAGGCTCCCAGTTCTCCATGGCCTGTCCTGCCTTTCTGGATTTTACACTTTTTTCATAGGGCCCTTTTGACTGGGGGGCAGTGGGAATTCATTGTAGTGCAGATTTCCTTTGCAAGCTTGCTTGGTTGGCCAAAAAGGGCGTATGCGTATTTTCCTGAATATATTCAGGAAAAAACGCATACGCCCTTTTTGGCCAAGTGCATCATTGTGGACGTTCTGCCTCTTTTCCTATGCTTTACATGCAATTCCAGTCTACCTCCTGAAATCGGTTTCCTGCAATTCTACCCCGCTTTCAAGTCCTCTTGGCAGCCTTACTTCAATATATTTTTGGACGATAGCTGTCATTTATAACTCTGCAGGTTTGTGAAATACAGTGTCCCTGAGCTCCTTTCTTCAACTCGCTTTCTTGTGAGCTGGCCGCAACACCGCAGGATTGCTTCAGGCCCTAGTGTGGTTCCGGCACGGCACGCTGAGCCTTTGGTTAATTCCTCTTCCGGGTGGGAAATGAGAGTTAAATTTGCCCGTCCAGACACCTCCAGCTAGTCTCTCATTGTTTCTCCTTATTCCTGTTCATTTTCCGCAGAAATTGCAAACTGGGAGAAACAGGAGGTTAAAGGCACTGACTCTCCAAGTGGGGAGAGTGTTAGTAAAGCGTCTGGAATGTTGCACCCGAGTACCAGGGGACGAAAACTGAGACACATTTGAACACGTTTCCCGATCACACGGTGGATCATACTCTGGGTTCCACATGCATGTTTTAGCTGAAGGACGAATCCCTTAAACCTCGAGAGTTGAGAACCATGGAATGGGTATCATGCAATATGACTTCAAAGGGTCTGCATTTGCTCACCGATCCTCACCAATCCTATCACTGCTGCATTTATGCCGCTGTACACACGCTTGATTCTCTTTCGGAGACATATAAATCCATAGGTTTTAAGATTCTTACTAGTCAGGTATATTCTTAGGCGTTTAATATGGGGTGTTGAGTCCACTTCGTTGAGCAAGGATTAGCTCTTGTCTATTACATATTTGGCTTATGGAAAGGTATC